>NC_052506.1:73945675-74291478 GCF_014356525.2 Nilaparvata lugens
TAATATTGGCGTATGAAGGTGGCTCCTTTTTCCTTTTATATTATCCTTGAAATGCAAAATTTCCAAAAACCTTGTATATACGTCGACGCGCAATTTAAAAAGGAACATACCTGTCAAATTTCATGAAAATCTATTACCGCGTTTCGCCGTTAAAGCGCAACATATAAACATTTAAACATTAAGAGAAATGTCAAACCGTCGACTTGAATCTTAGACCTCACTTTGCTCGGTCAATAAACATACTTTCCAAGAAAAAAATTGATAAAATGTTCAGAGAATATTGTGATAATGATTATAGGTCTATATAAAACACAATATTCCACCAATTCATCATGTTGATGAATAATAATAAAATGACCACCGGTATGCCAAATTGTGACTACAGTCTGAACGCTTTCATTCATTGATAGACTATTTGAGATATTTGGACAAAGCACAAAAGTTCACATCTTTCTATCAAGTACCTTATGAAAAATAAAATGACTAGCGATATGCAAAGTTGTGACTGCAATCTGAACGCTACACAGAAACAAACGTCTAACCCTTTTGGCTAATTTATAATAATAACTTTGGTGACACAAAAATAATAATAATTACAATAGCCTGCTTTTTTATAATATTTTATTGAATTTTTAAATATTTTGATAGTATTGTATTGTAATGTTTCCTGACTTATATTTATTATTAAGTATATTTGAATATGACTTTTTATGTGTATGTTTGTATTCTAAAGCTTTACTGCATATTGACACTGCCTATTGCGATTAATTTTGTTCAACGGCAATAAAGAATTCTTATTCTTATTCTTAAACAATTTTTTTAAACAATGCCTGATGGTTTTACTTTAACTTGTCCTCACGTAATACTGATTACATTATAAAATTGGGACTGATTGTATGGCAACTCGTGCGTTCAATAGTTGAGCATGATGTAGTTGATGATGAGTTGGTGATGGGCATGAAGATAAAATTATAGTTTATTCTCCACCACAGTCCATTGAATGGGGACCGGGGGATTGTAAAATTTTACTTCACCCATAATATGGTGCTCTGGGGTGACTAAGGTATGATCAACTTATCATAGCGTTTAAACCTCAAAAGAACTATGTCAAATGTTTAAAAGTATGTTCTTGAACATATTCTTAGGTAGTATAAGGTTTTTGTGGTAGATGCTTCAATTTTAAAATAAACAGAGTTTTGCTATCTATATAAGGTGGGAGAAGGTTTGAGAGCCGTGATTCCGCATGTATAGGATATTCGTTATGTTTATTCAGTCGATGTTGAGAAAGATTTATATAATTTGTTTCTTGTGTTTCAATTTTAGATTGTGAAAGCGTTATTGAACATTAATGTAGGTGGATAAACTTCTTCGTGAATCATCTGAAATACTCAGTGTGCATGCACCAAGAGATTGATTAACTTGAATAAATATCCATTGAATCTACTTAACACTGAAATTTGGAAACACTAACCGAAAATTATTTGCAATTAAAATGATAACTATGTTTAAAATTGTAGAGCCCGAACAAAGTAGGTGAGAAGATTGAGCAAGCCATTAAAACGATCCACGCATTCGGCAATGCTGCGACTGCATTCAATCCAGATTCGACGAGGCACATCGTGCAGACGCAAATCACCTACTCAAGCAGCGGAAAGGTCAGCGGCGCCATTTTCTGGCTCTATCAGCTGGACAAGTGGAGGATAACTGGCAATAGGTTTGTTCCAACTCCATTCTACACTAATATTATATGATGGAGTACTACCAGAATCTACGACTTATTTATTGACGACTCTTTCCTAGTGAGGATAGTACTATGTTTTCCCCCTGACCATATACTAATAATATATATTTTTCCAAAGAAAAACATATCAGGTACCGGGTAGCTCCTGCTACTTCACTTTAGTAGAGCAGACGCCTCTAAATATAATTTTTCATGAGTCCGAAAATCGAGAACCACCTGATGCTGTAGGTCCACTCATCTCTCATTACGTAATACGTACAAGACTAGAGCTCATGTGGGCATCAACCTCACAACCTCGACAAAGAATTATAAAAATTCTTGCTATTATACAGTAGCAGAACTTGAACTGTACAGTATTTGCTAATTCAAAAGCAATATGGGTGGATGAATAATAATTTTTGTATGGTTCAACTATTCTCAGGTTTAGTATAAAAAATGTGATCAATGTTATTAAAGTTGAGAGGCTAAGAAGATGCAAACTAGCAACCAATGTAACCATTGAAATCGTAAATCACAATTAAACGTATTTATGAGTTTATCTATCATTCATAGTTATATCTAAATTTAAAATGTATTAGATTCGATCATTCAAAATATTGATAACTCTATTATTTCAGGACTCAGCAGAAAGCCACGTTCCACATATTCTACTACTTCTATGACTACTTGGTAGCAAATAACTTGTTGGATAAATATAAACTCGAGCCTGGCAGAAAATATAACTTTTTACACACTTTGGGAAATGACGACAGTGAAATAAAGAGTGCCGAAGGGCCCAGAGAGAACACAGCTGATAATGTTGATAAGTTCAAGGAGATTAAATCTTACTTGGAAAAGATGGAGTTTGATGAGGCCCACATAGAAACCATATTTCGATCATTGGCCGCCATCTTGCTTCTTGGAGAAGTCCGCTTCCAGGATCACGAGGATGGCAAGGCTGATATAAAGAATCCTGAAATATCGTCAAAAGGTGAGAGCTTGAATTAAGGAATTGGATACAATGCTTTTTCCATTAGCTTTGATAGCATTACTAAGGAGCTGAAAAGAAGTCTATAAGTAGGTAAGCCTATACAGAAAGATACTCCGGTTCCTTCAAACGATATAAAAAAAGATATTCCTTCAAACTTAATTTGGGAGTCTTTAAAAAATTTCCCAAGACTGATTTATCTCAAATGTTGTGCAATAGTATATTCTTAGATCTAGAAATTTTAATTCAGCAAGTAAAATTTAATTTTTACAACATGTCGAGGCGACATGTTGAGGAGGCCAAAGTTCAGTAAGTAAAATGTAATAAAACCTCAATGAAAATCATGTAATGTAGGACTCTAAATAAAAGTACAGTTAATATTGAAAACTTAAATCGATAATAAATTCTATACTCTGTTTAATGAATGGTTTAAAAAACGAGATCCTATACATCAGAATAATAAATAAGAATACTAGATATATTATATTTGACAAGTGAAGAAAATAATTATGATAAAGTTGACTTGTTTCAACTGAATTTGAATAGATCGTCCACGCTCTATAAAAAAATTGAATAACGGAACAGAAATTGATAATAATGAGAATTAAAATTGTAATTAGCTTTAATATTTCAAAAGTGTTTTACAAAATAACTTACCATTTTTTCAAAGCTGCTGAACTACTGAGGCTTGACGAGAAGAAATTCAATTGGGCCCTCTGCAACTATTGCGTTATTCTGAAAGGCCAGGCCGTCAGACGCAAGCATACCAAGAACGAAGCTGAAGAGGCCAGGAATGTGTTGGCAGCCGGTATTTACTATCGACTCTTTGACTGGCTCGTCAATGTCATCAATTTGAAACTATCATTCTCAAGAGCCGTCTTGTGAGTAGTTCGTCTGAAAATATTTAAAAATTTAATTTGGATGAAAATAGCTTAATATACTGAAACTAATTGGAAAACAAAATGTTAGAAGAGTTGAAATCTTTGGAAGAGTTTACATATGGAACAAAAATGCGTTCTATTGAAATTAATAGTAATATAATTTTAAAGAATTTTTAAAATTTGTAATGATTTATTATTTGTTTTCAAATTTTCAATTTTGTCGTTCAATAATGGAGTTTGTTCGTGTAGTTGTAGTGTGATTCCTACATGAGTAGGCCTATACCATTATTTGTGCGATTTGTGAGGGTAATGAGATAAAAACGACTATACGATTTAATATCAATGCACTTAGCGGGATTCAAACCTACTACTGTTTCTCTGCTAGGTACTATTTTGGTATCAGCCTATCACAGTTTGAAAAGCGCCTGGGCCACCCACCGCCTTCCATGAAAACCTAAAAGTAATATAAACTCATCACAAATTGTAATTTGTAAATTGTAACTCATCGCAAACTTCTTTAAATTGGAAAAAAAAATTATAGGCTTCTGACCCAGAATCAAAAATTGAAGGACATGAACATTTGAGGACAAGAACAACATTGCTCGTTTTATTATTTTGTATTTGACATGAATTTTTTACTACAGTATCTATACAGTATTACTACAGTCAAAATTAATAAAACCATAGACATTAGTGGATGGACATACAAGGATTTAGTGTTTTATCTTATAAGGTGAGTTGACGCTCTTTTCACGTTTCAGTGGTGATAAATACTACACAACTGTTCTGGACCTATTCGGATTTGAATGCTACCAGAAAAATGGCCTTGAACAACTCTTTGTCAACACTATGAATGAGCAGTTACAATATTTTTTCAATCAACGAGTATTTGTGAGTGAAATGGTGAGTTGAAGATGTTTTTTATCTGAATTTGATACCGATATTAATACTTTTTATAGATGATAAATATGTTCAATTTTTATATCCATTGATATAAAGTAATGATGAATAATTGAGAAGTAATCGGGTAATTATAATAATTGTAAGATGTACATATTTTTTATATCAGGACTTATCAAGAGTGGGTTACTCTCCATTGGAGCAAAAAATGTAAGGGTTCCAGCTATCCAATTTATTATGAAGAGAAATTTTATTGCTTAATGGCCTTATACCTTAGATAAATTAGCTTATATGAGTTTAAGTTTATACTATTGTGATCCCACACTAACAATACTCTTGAATGCTTTAATAATAAACTTATTGCTCAAAAAAAAAATTCAAACCAATCTTGGTTAATCAATTATTGTTGTTATTTTTACAGCAAGAACAAGAGGAAGAAGACATATCTTTGGCACCATTGCAGTATTATGACAACAAGCCGACCGTAGATGAGTTGATGATGAAGCCCGATGGCTTGATGTACATGGTGGACGAAGCAAGTCGCAGCCCTCTTGGCTCCGAATTTATTATAGGTAAATAACACTTGGGATAACATTGTTTAGTCAATTTTTCGGAGCTAGTATTGATGAATAACTGCCAAATGAAAAGGCTCGACACACATGTTTTGTGGCGAGAACACAATGCCTAAAAATTTACTACATAAAGCAGCTTCATAATGAATTGTAAGAGAAGGCTACAAAAAAAGATGGATTATTTTTACAATGCCTCTTACTGTTCTCTAATAAAAAATATTTCAGCTTTCAAGTAACAAATTAATGCTTTTCAGACTAGCTCTCAAGTTAAGTTTAGACAGAAAATTGTAACATTTTAGAATACTATTCTTCTATTTAAGATTTTTGAGAACTGATTAGATTATTGAATTTAAAATCTATTGCTACTAGTCATAATAGTACTCACACTGAACAGCTCTTATTAGTTTTCTCAATTTGATGAATCAGACTTGGAACATTGATCCATTTTATTCAAGAATAATTGAAGGATCTCACTGAATATGTTGAAACATTTAGTTCCGAGATCCTCTCTGAAAAATTACCACCTCCGTTCACTTGTACTGTATTCATATAAAGTTCTATAGCCAAGTACATAAGTAAAATAAGCCGTAATCAATTTATTTCAAATCAAAATTGTAATAACATAAAATATTTACCTAAAATTGAAATATAATTTGAGTTTTGAATGGAGGGAGTTGGGTTTCATTATATAGCTAATTTAGTTATTTAATTGTTTCTCAAAAACATACAGATCTGTAAAATCCAATGTTGTGGATAATAATTCAGCATTAATGTGCTAAAAATTTGATGGGTTTATATTGATTATCAATTTTGATTTTTCAGAAACACTCACCAATAAACCAAAAGGCCCCAGGGTGAAAATGTCAACGACCAAAGATTTCTGTGTGGCCCATTACACAGGAAAAGTGATGTACGAGACAAACAGAATGGCAGAGAAGAACAGAGATTTCCTGCCACCTGAGATGATCGAGACGATGCGACTGTCGTCGGACATGGTGATCAAGCAGCTGTTCACCAATCAGCTGACGAAGAGTGGCAACCTCACCTTCTCGTCCGACCAGACTGTGTCGGTGACCAGTGGCCGCAAAAAGCGCTGGGGAGCTGCCCTTGTCGCCGAGTCCGATCATGGCAGGGTCAGTCATCTGCTAACAATACATTTCAAATATAGAATTAGGGCCAAACAAAATAATTCTAATCAAATACATGTTTCGAGAATCACTTCAATCATGGGAGGTGATGTTGGAGTTCCTGTTTGCTTCAAATAGAAGTGATAATCTTATACTAAGGCCCGGTTGCACAAAAGCCTGTTGCATAGAAGCCTTCTTTTCAAAAACGCTTTCTCTCATTGATTATCGTGGAATTTAATCATGATGAAATTTAACAGGCTTTTGTGCAACCGAGCCTAAGTGCCGTTTGCATAGTGAAAGCTGCAACTAATTTGAATCAGCTGGTTTAATCTCAGTATAACTAGTAGTTCTATGAACAGTAGACCTCGCGCAGTTATAAACCGCAGCCTCATCTTATACTGTCCATCAGAGTAAATCCTGTCTGTATGTCGTGTCGGCGAGATATCGGTGTGAAAACGGCTAATGGCTGTTGGGGTTGGTGTATCAAAAATGATAACATCAAAAGCTAATCTCCTTCAAGACATACTGTCAACAGGACAGCCTGAGTTCAAAGCAGAGAAAGTTCGAGAGACAATACTATGTTATTTTAGTTATTAATTGCATGCGCTATTGCACGCAATCAATAGTTAATTTATTTATTTATTCACAATGGAGACAACGGGTTTCCCCAAATATGTCTCCTTAACAATAAAAATTGTACAGATACAAAAGAAAAAAGAAAAATAATACGAAATTATGCAATAATAAATAATACAAACAACGAAAATACCACCTAATTCAAAAATGAAAAATACAAAGATTTCAAATACTTATGAAAAAAGTAAAAATAAAACAAATTGAGAATTCAAAATTCCAAAACTTATAAAAATTAAAGAATATAATAACAAACAATGAACAAAAATTTTATCAATAGAATAAATAACATTTATAACTGAACGACGTCCCAAACCATATGCACATCCACACTGATACACCAACTATTTATTCGATCAGATCATGCTTACACAAGATTTAATTATTATCATAATAACGCTTTCCGGAATTTAGCGCGAGAAAACCAGAAAACATCTAGGCGTCCAGACAAGCTGTTATAAGTTCTTTGCATCCTATTTGATAGTGCATAAAAATTGCATTCAATGAGGCATGCAATTTAAAGTCTACACAGCTGCGGATTTTTCATCAAGTTACATTGAGATATTATTGAATTATTGCATGCGTCATGGCATGCGATTTATAATAAACTCGACAGCTGATTTATGATGAATAATTCTATAGTCTGATTTTTACTCTAATATTGGCGTATGAAGGTGGCTCCTTTTTCCTTTTATATTATCCTTGAAATGCAAAATTTCCAAAAACCTTGTATATAGCCTACGTCGACGCGCAATTTAAAAAGGAACATACCTGTCAAATTTCATGAAAATCTATTACCGCGTTTCGCCGTAAATGCGCAACATATGAACATATAAACATATAAACATATAAACATTTAAACATTAAGAGAAATGCCAAACCGTCGACTTGAATCTTAGACCTCAATTCGCTCGGTCAACTAACATTATAACAAACAAAACTTAACCCCGGTTGCACATAATCCTGTCAAATATCAACAGTGATTAAAATTTAACAGGCTTTTGTGCAACAGGGCATTAACTTGGATTTGATCGAGTTCAAACGGAGATTCCGTTTCAAACAGTCCTAAATCAACAAAGTTGATCAAAATTAAGCTGGATTTGCACACAACAGTGACAATGAACAGTGACAATATAATTTCCATGAGTTCTCATTGGACTATTTCCACTCAGCCCGGCCGAGTATAAATACTATCATTTGAACTTATCATATCACTGAATCATATTTTCACTGTTCACTGTCACCGTTGTGTGTGCGAATTAGCTTTATTAAACTTTTAGATTTTGAATATTACAACTTTATTTGAGTCCTTACACGTGACTAACTAAATGTTAATGATATTATAATATGCTATTAAATCATATAGTGAGGTGAATATTCATGGTGGAATATTGTATCCTCCATATTAGTTCAACTATTTCATCATTCAAGGACTCGTTTTTTCACGGCTTGTTATATTCATAAAAATAATAACTGGAATTGTAATTTGATGATACAACTACTGTTTCGCCCGATTTGACGGAGTAATTGTAAGTCAAAGAGGACTTCAAGTTATTTTGTGCGCATTTATGATCATTAATCATTGAGTTTATCTCATCTATTTATGTGACAAATGATACTAGCAGACTATAACTTCAATCTAATACTAAATTAAAAATTTCAAGATTTTCAACTTACTCAAATTTGAATTTTAGATGTTATTCCAATGTAACCTACTCGATGTAATGAATGTGTGATGTTTTGTAGAAATTCAACACGGAATCGAAGGGAGAGTACTCACAGACACGACGCATGCGCACTGCGGCGGCGACTTTCCGCGCATCCAGCCTGGAGGTGCTTCGCAGCCTGGGTATGGGCCCCGAACAGGGCAGCATCCACTTTGTGCGCTGTCTGCGCTCCAACCTGACCGGCGCCCCCCGCCACTTCCAGGCCGAGGTTGTCAGGCAGCAGTTGCGCGCTCTGGCCATCGTAGACACGGCCCGCGCACGCCAGAAGGGCTACTCTTGTCGCATCTCCTTCCCCGACTTCATCCGTAGGTGAGGCTCGCTAAACAACATTTCAAATTTATTCAATTACAAATGAAACTAATGTAATGGTAGATAAAATACTTGAGCAATCAAATCAAATAAATAGTTATTCACGAAATAATATACACCTACAGTTACAATTAAAATATTTTGAATAAGTTATTCCCCAAAACACAGTCTGGGCGTGTGATATAGTTGTGTTATTGGATAATCCTTGTTTTATTTTTTTCTTACAAAATTGGGAGATTATACAGTCCAAAAAGGATGTTTCTTCCACTTTTCAAGTTTTCAGTGCGAACACAAACACAAACAGAATTTTTACTAACTAAAATTGTTAGAGTGAGTTAAAGGTTACTAGATTCAAGTTTATCTATGTGTAATGTTTTTTGACTGTGATTATTACTCAATGTATGATAATTGCTTTGTACATCAAATACTTGAAACTATTAATGGAAATTAATGAATGAATGAATTTATTTCATTTTATTTCACGTACCTACTGTGACGTTTTTAATATTCTAGAAACTCAATATTCTAGGAACTCAACTGGAAAAGTCAAACGAAAAATGTTACCCTCTGACATTTATGGAAGATAGGTAACATTTATGATAATAAATTATGTGAGACACGAAGAAGGTGTCTAGTGATCTGTGCCACACATTTGTGTGTTAAAAATAATATTAAAATTGCTATTTTTTGGCGACAATTCTACATTTTTCCTATTTTTGCTTCCAGATACAAATTCTTGGCTTTCGACTTTGATGAAAATGTTGACGTATCACGTGATAACTGTCGATTGCTTCTTGTTCGTCTAAAGATGGAAGGATGGACTATTGGAAAAACAAAAGTATTTTTGAAGTACTATAATGAAGAATACTTATCGAGGTATGAACATTTTTCTATAATTCAAGTTTAATAGTAAATATAGTTCGTTTTTAAGTGCACCGAGAAACTTCCATGTTGATAGAATCAGTATGTTTTTCTCGGTTGAAAGACCAAAACGGTAATCAACTGAAGAAGACAATTAAAAATACCGTGGAGATCAGAATCCCTATACTTCTATACTTTACACTCAATGAGCATACCTCAAGTCTGTAATACTTTTCTAGAAGTTGAGTAATTCTGAATGGTTGAATAAATAAATAGATAATTCTATACATTACACTCAGTCATCTAGTAAAAATTGACTATGTAAAACTACTTGAACAATTATACAGTAAATAAGTTTAAGTGAGTAAAATTACTATCTATTAGTAAAGTAATAATTCTTAAACACTTAATTGAATTAAAATATTAGAAAATGAAATCATGTTCAACACCTAACACCAATACCAAACACCTAGTGCAGTGTAACACCCTAACACCTATCTCAGTACTTAGGCTGAAAAAAAAGATTCTCCACATTGTGTTGGAAGAACTCCCAATATTAATAAACTCCCCCTTTACTAATAGATAGTAATTTTACTCACTTAAACTGATTCACTGTATAATTGTTCAAGTAGTTTTACATAGTTATATTAGTACAGAATGAAATAATAAGTAATCAGGCAGTGTTATTTCAATTTCAAGTAGTTTTACATAGTTATATTAGTACAGAATGAAATAATAAGTAATCATGCAGTGTTATTTCAATAACAAGACGCGTGTCAATCAGTATTATTATTAATACTGTTTTTGGGGAGTCCGATCTCACTAGGCATCAAACCTGCATCCTTGTAGAAACCAATCTGAAAAAACAAACCAATTCAATATTACAAGTGCTTGTTATGTCAGGAATTTATTATAAGATTCGATGTTTGAAGTCCAGTTTAATGAGGATGATAAATTTTGAGATGTTACTTTAAAGATTATACGAGATTAAATGGATCTATTTAGTGATCTAGTGATAAATGGACTTAAATTCCAGTTAGTGATGACTGTGAATGTTGAAATGTGCAGGTTGTACGAGACCCAAGTGAAGAAAATAGTGAAAGTGCAGTGCATGATGCGAGCCTTCTTAGCCAAGAGGAACTTCGCGACCAAGCTGAAGAAGTTCAAGTCGCAGGACTCGACGGCGACCGAGCCGATCGACAAGGAGGCCGGTAATGTCGATAAAGTAGAAGAGGAGGGAGATGAGGGGGCGGAGGCTGAAGCCACTCAGCAAAATGACGAGGAGGCCCTAGAGGCAATGAGTCAGTCTGATGGAGAAAACTGAAAAATACAGTTTTCAATTCATCGCATTGCTGGCGTAATAGGTCTTGGTAGTTTGAATAGTCAGAAACCGAAATATCCTTCTATTTTACCAAAGATATATCTTGAAAGTTACTTGACACTTTCGTTATAAACTTAAACACCACAGTATAACTAATCATTCAAAATGAGCTTTAAGAATATATTTTTCAAACTTTTATAAATGAGAGATTTATAAGTTATTTTGGTTGTGATCGACTTCATTTGAAGTTTTGAACATAAAAATTTAATCGGCTATTGGAATTTTAATCATGAAAAATAGGAAAAGAGCTTCTTCAATAATTACTTATAGAATCATCCTATTATACATACAATTTCAAATGTTTTCTTCATATATCTATTTGTCTCAAGCGAAGTTCAAGAAGGAGTTTACTTATAAATTGAATAATTTTGAAAATTGTTAAAGCACCTTAATGGTCAGTTTCCGGGAAATGTGAATAGTTGAATTGTAGGTACTGTAGTTGCAACACATAATTGAAGGTGGAATAAGATTCATAATAATAGAAGCTTCCTGATGACTTTTATAGAAAAGAAAAACTTTTCATATTAGTTTTCACAAATAAATATATTTCATAGCTTAGTTCAAGCTTCACAATCCATAAAAATATATGTTTGAAGTCCCTCTTCTTATTGTGTGATTTCAGAAAAATTAATATTGGAGAATGGTATATCCAAGATCTGTTAACGGTTGATATTCGTGAAAATTGTATTCTATTGTTGATTTGAAAGATTATCAGAATAAACTGGATAAATAGTGGAAATTTTGTCTCGTTTTATTGAAATTGGAGTAAGCATTCTTTATCATATTGAGCTCGAAAACGTACCAATTATTTTTATTTTATTCACATCACTCAATTCCAATGGAATATGGTTTTCTACGAATATGAACAGCTTGTGATTTTGGATTTCAATTTTCCTTCAGTAATGTTTTATACAATTATGTAACGATTCAGTATGATAAAAAATACTTGCTGCAATTTAACAAACCCCTCCTCCAAAACTGTGGAAAATGTAAAAATTAGCTAATTTATTAACAGATTTATGATCGTTGATAAGTAAAGTTTCAAGTTTTCATCAGAAGGTTCAAGGTTTTGGTTTTAAATTATCCGGTTTGGGATTTGATTATCTTCAACATAAGAAATATGGAAGGTTTCCATCCCAAAGAGAGCATAAAAAGTTATTCGAATAAAAATAGGTAATTGAACATTTCTTCAATGACTTATTTCTACATCATGGAGGTTATTCAAAATATGATTTTGGTAGGACAGTGGAAGATGGCAAAATCTATTCATAACCAAGGTTCATGATTCCTGATAAAGCCTCAACCTATTTTATAAACTGAAAACTATGTCTAAAACAAAAACTTCGAAAGTAAATGCAAGATCATCCAACTTAGGTGTTTACGGGAGTTGGATAATGTGGAATATTGGCAATTTCTATTTTTTTTAACTGTAGGGCAAAATCATTATTTTTATTTCAGCTAATAAAAATCGAAAACCTGCAAGGAAGAAGGAAGATATGTCACAAGACGAAGCTGCAGTCATCATTCAATCACGTTAGTATAGTCATTTCCACTATTAAAGAATTGTGAACATTTTAAAGAACAATCAATTAAAATTCTACTATTGTAAATAGAACATCACTAGTTAAACATTTATAGATTATTTATTTTGATAGAGGTGAACCTCGATAACTAAGATAGTTAAGTTGTATAAACATATCTACCATCATGTAAAACATATTATATAGCATTTGGCACTGGACCATTCAAATTCAACTTTTCAACTCGATAATATTATCAATCCGAAATATTTTTACAATATTTAAAATTTATGTACGTGGTAGTAAAAGTAATGTTGTGGTCATCAGTATTGATAAAAGGACTTGAAATTGTCACCACTCATTTATTTTTAAAATTAGATAATAGTTTCCTAGAGTGTAATAGATATAGATAATGAAGTAGCAACTTAGCAACTGGAACTAGCATTTCAAGTTTTTAAAGAATGAATGGTTTGACAATTTCAAGTCAACTTATTCAACCTGAGATCTTGTTAGAATTCGAATTCAGCTGAAGAAAAAATACTCAATACTCATGTATTTTGATGTGATTTGAGCAATATAAATCATTCCAAAATGAAATAAATTAATAAGCCTTTTGATGATTATTTTTCATGCGGTATTAGAAGTTTAAACGAAAATATTGCGGGAACAAATTTTTGTTTGGAATCCAGCTACTGTTAAAGAGTGGGAGAGTCGGGGAATTATATAGTCATTAGTAAGGTTATAGAATAAGCCCACAGATTTTGAACTCACCTGAAAAGCTTCTTTTAATATCTTCAATGATATTTAGTCGTATTAAGTGTCATCAATATGGATTTAGATCAATATAAATAGGAAACTTTAGAGATTTTAGTGATTACACAATAATGGATGTTTTGCTATTCCCTCTTCCCTGCCAAGAATGTGTGTTAGACTGCTTTTTGTTCAGAATATATTTTTAGATGAGTTTGAAACAAGTTTTGAAGAAGTTTAGAGTTGAAATTGAAAAGATAACCTAGCTACAAGTTATGAGTTTCTGACAAATCTTATCTGTTAACTTCATGTAAGTAACATGAGAAATGTAATATTTTCGATATTAGAGGAATACTTAGAACGTTTTGATGGGCTACATTTCCTAAACCGATGATCTCATTCTTCCTTTCAACATACGTTTACACCAATCACTGGAGATTGATCATTTACGAATCATTTATCAAGAGACTGATAAATCAAGGAGCATTTCAGTGTATTTAAGATTTAGGATATTATGAGAATCCATGAGATGTTTGACTTTCAATATCTGTTTTCCATTATAGAATACAGAGGATTCCAAGCAAGGAAGAAATATGGAAATAAAGTTGGAGGAGGAAGTAAGCTATTTCAATTGCTTATTAACACTGTTCCCAGTTGATAATAAAAATAAAACTTTATATTTTTGTAAAAGAATGTGCTATTTTTATAGAAATTGAATTATTTGTTTTGTTTATCATGAAGTACATATACTGATCATTCCTTGTTTTGAAAACCTGCATTTTCTCTCCAATATTCAAATGATATCGTTTTAAACAGTTAGTTCATCCTTTAATGATAAAATGTGTAAGCAGTATAGGCAATTTGCCAATTCATTAGGCTGCTGTACACTTTAAACTGTAGAAAATCTCAGAAAATTAGTAACTTATTTATTAGTAGAAGATTGATTGTTTGTATGATTCATAGATGGAATGAGTAAGTATTTGAGTGAATAATAACTTGGAAAGCTATTTCAAAACGTTAATGACAGTGTTGTCTTTTGGCTTTCATCAGTTTATTTTTTATTGGGTAATGTGGTTAGTTTTTAGTGTATTACTAGAGCCTCATATTTAAATACCGTAGTAGTGAAGATAGAGGATGTCGTATTTCAAATATATGCATACTTAGATGGTTTAGCAAAAGATTGTCAGTATTTTGGATAGAACAAACTTACTGCTTTTATAGAAGGAGTGACCCTCCAAATGTACTTTTTGAGGCATGTAATGAGGAGTTGAAAATTAGCGTTAAGATTTTGTCCAAGTAACTGGTTGAGTTCATTCAATCCCGTAGTGTTGTAACCTGAAAACGTAAAATTAATTCTGAATTCTGAAACTAAAACGTTTACTTGAATTTGGATCCAATTCCGCATATTATAATTTCATTTCAATTTGTTGAATATCTATTATTCTATTTTACTAGTTATTCAACTTAACATAACTGGAAATAAAAAATAATTTGATGAAAGAAGATTAAACTAAAAAATTAAGTGGAGATCAGTTTGCCTAGAAGTTGATGTATGTGACGTGCTGCTACAACTTGAGCTTTAAAATAAATAAACTTATGACATAGTAGATTATTTTTTCAGTGTCTAACAAAATGGATACAGCAACAAGACAGTTCATGAAACAGTTTTGTAAGAAATGGAAGTCCTCATCAATATTCCAAGTTTTGTTATTATATCGGGCAACAAAGTACCAAGAGCTTGTGTACTTTTCTCAGCAGGTAAGCCAGATTCTTGATAGGTACCGAGAAATACATATTATTGATTATTTCAAAATATATTGAGAGAGATAATGGAAATAATTTATTACAATGCCCTTTGCCTTAGCAGAGTATTATAACAATGGAATATTTATTCAATATAGCAATTTGCCAATACTAAGCTCTAAATTTCTATCAAATATTATTAAGCTTGAAATTACTATTCTTTGAAAGCTCTCTTCATCTAATGATTATTCTTTTTTGAATTGATTTATCGATGATGTTAAACAATTGCTTTCACTTTTGAAGATGAGTTTGTTTTATCATTCTCATAAAATATTTTTTCTTTCAAATACTTATTATAACAATAATACATCCCACGAAGAGGTTTACACGTTTAATTTTATATTACGTGCCCATACATGCACCTAACTTTTTCTAATTTTACCCAGTTTACAAAGTAGGTTCTAAACATATTCTGGGAAAATTTCAACTTCCTAACCTTCGTAGAAACAAAATATTGAAAATGTTAATGAATTGGTAAAATGTTCAATATGCCGCAATTTTATTTCTACGAATGTTAGGAAGCTGAAATTTCCCCAAAATATTTTTAGAACCTACTTTGTAAACTGCGTTAAATTCAAAATTATTTAATTTCCCAGAAATTGAAAATTTTAATGGATTGGTAAAATTTTTAATAGACCGCCATTTTGTTTCTACGAAGGTTAGGGGGCTGAAATTTCCCCAGAATATTTTTAGAACCTACTTTGTAGACTGTGTGAAATTTGAAAAAGTTCGGTGCATGAATGGAGAATTAATATAAAATTAAACGTGTAAACCTCTTCGTGGGACACGGTGTATATAATTTCTGAATGAATTTGTTTTCTTATGATGCGTTGTGTATTATTCTATTGTAACATATTCTTTAAATTAATTGCAATAATAATGTACACTTACTTAAAACCTTAAGTTTCTAAATTGAATATTAGAAGAGCTGAAACTATTTACTATTCTGTAGGTGTAGATGCAGAAAAATATGACAACTATTTTAATTGTAAATTAACTTTACGACCATCATAAGACCACTCACTATCTCAATTAATTAGGCTATACAAAATACAAAAATCTGGTGTGGTACACTCACACAACTTTCCTTGCTCATATTCGAAACTACGATCAGACTTTTGTATATGTGTATATATAATTGTTTTCAGAGTACTTTTTCCTTTGTGTAAATTGTGAAATTCAATGATTTTTTTAGTCGTCATTTTTTTTAAAGTCGTCAAAACAGCTGTTCTACAGATGAAATATCTCGACTATGTGTTCTTTTTATGAACTGCTCTACCTACCTACCTCATGCACGAGAAGGAGGTTACAAAGTCCATTTCTCAAGGATGGGGTGGACCCCCCATTAGTTTCCCAGAAAGGAGACTCATGCCAGTTAATAGAGCTGATAAATAACTATACAGAGTATGAATTTGAAAAAAATCGGTCAAGTTATTTTGAAAAAATCGTGAAAAACATGGTTTTTTAGTAATTATCCGCCATTTTTCTCAAGAATATTACGGAGCTCCTGCAATTTTCCAAGGAAAAAACTCATGTCATTTGATAGGACTTATGAATGAGAAAATACCATGGCTTACCCATGGCTTCAATTTGAAGAAAATCGTTAGAGCCGTTTTCGAGAAAAACCTGGTTTTTGGTCATTATCCGCCATTTTTCTCAAGAATATTACGGAGCTCATGGAATTTTCCCAGAAATGAGACTCATGCCAAGCAGTTGATAGTGCTTATGAATATCTATCCATGGTATGAATTTGAAGTAAATCGTTAAAGCAGTTTTCGAGAAAACGGTGAAAAACATGGATTTTTAGTCATTATCCACCATTTTTCTCAAGAATATTACGGAGCTCCTGAAATTTTCCCAGAAATGAAACTTATGCCAGTTGATAGGGCTTAAAAATAGCTATCCATGGTATAAATTTGAAGAAAATCGTTGGAGCCGTTTTCGAGAAAACCGTGAAAAACATGGTTTTTTAGTCATTTTCCGCCATTTTTCTCAAGAATATTACGGAGCTCCTGAAATTTTCCCAGAAATGAGACTTATGCTAGTTGATAGGGCTTATAAATAGCTATCCATGATATAAATTTGAAGAAAATCGTTAGAGCCATTTTCGAGAAAAACGTGAAAAACATGGTTTTTTAGTAATTATCCGCCATTTTTTCCGCCATCTTGAATTGAATTTTATTGAATTTCTTATTGTCGGGTCCTCATGGTATATGGACCTTAAGTTTAAAATTTCAAGTCGATCGGTTAATTAGGAATGGAGTTATCGTGTTCACAGACATACACACACACACATCATACACACATACACACACAGACCAATACCCAAAAATCATGTTTTTGGACTCAGGGGACCTTGAAACGTATAGAAAACTTGAAATTGGGGTACCTTAATTTTTTTTGGAAAGCAATACTTTCCTTACCTATGGTAGTAGGGCAAGGAAAGTAAAAACCAAACAGAATCAATCTAGGATAATCTTTTCAATCAAATTTATAATCCTAATTTATAGTTTGTATCAACCATATATTGCAAATTTAACCAACTTAACGAGTTAAGTTTATAAAAAAAGTTTATAAAAAAATAAACTGTTGGTTTTAATTGTATTATAAATGTTTGTGGTTATTTGAGTAGACTTTAACGATAATTTTATTCGACCAGGCCCATTTGTACAATGGAAATGCTGTGAGTGCTATGATTAGTAGCAACAAAGATCACATACCTATTAAAAATATCGATCAGCGCGTGAAGGCATCACAATTTCTGGGAGAATTTCGACCAGCTATTCGAAAAATTCCGTTCCGAATCAATGAGTTTCCATTCTGTGATACCCATCTTGATCCATCAAACAGGTACTATTTCGCACCTTTCATTATTACACCAATATTTAAGAAAATTATTTTTATGTGATAGGGTACCTACACAATTTCAGACTTGAGAGTAGAGGATATCAAATCACTGGTGAATGATAATAATTTCGCCTTGGTGAGAAAGCATTTTCAGACTTGACTGTGCAAAAAAAGCAGACTGGAGTGAAGCCTAACCATCAATGGGGAATGATAATTATGTTACACTAATGAGTGAATATTTCCTTTTTTTGTTTCTAAAATTTTTATTGTATCCAACAGTAGAAAAAAGTATGGATTACCAACATCACAATGTTTTTGTAATACAATATGTTCTTTGCAATTATTTTTATGAGATCACAGTTTTAAGTTATCTAAAGTATTACACATAATAATAACTATACCACATTGAGGTAAATGCATATTAAAAAGTAATATAAGAGTAAAGTGACTGTGTATGTTATTAATTTCAGAGTGCCTATGGGCGATGACATTTCTTGGGATGATCCATTCAAATACCAAGCTCCTTCAGACTACTATGCTTATGTGATGAAGAGTAAGTAAAGTTGAGGACTCTTGATGAACAGAATGGTTTCTAAGAAATATTTCAACTTGGTGGCTTTTAGAGATCAACTTCCATTTAGCAAATAGGGAATAATATGCATCGATTTCATATCATTTAGTAATAATTTGGAAGAATCTAGTGACCCATGGACTAGCTACAGTCATTATCAATAATGTATATCTCAGGAACCTCTATAGTTCAAGGCTATACTGTCAATAACAGTTTATGATGCAATACCCTCTTCTCATTAGACTTGATTTGAAATGTTTTTTCAAGATGATATTCACTAGGCAGAAATATGGTTGATTCCTTTACATTTTGGTAAGTTTTATCACGATAATAAAGTTAAACATGATTTGAATAGATATTAAAGTGCTAAAATTTGGTAAAAATATCAAGAAAGAGAATTTTAAAGAAGAACTGTAAAATAATTTAGAAAGCTTTATTAGGCTCAATAGGTGGGATGCTGTAAGGATAAAAGTGAAACTCGTCCAGAAATAAAAATAACTCATTTTCCAGAGAATGAAAAGAAAAAGATCTATGTGAGAGAAGAAGACAACAAAGATGTAATAAACTTCATACAAACTCCATATTGTCGTGATCCTGACATAGCTGAATCTGTATATCAGGGACAACCTTACAGAAGGGTATGTGGTGTCATTTTTTTCTATAACTCAATTTCAAATAAGTCCTAATTGAATAGGCACATATTATTATATAATTTTAGTAATATACATTATTTTTTCAAAGGATCATGCCCACGCAAGATTTTCAGTTGTTTGTGTTAAATGGGATAAGCACAAACAACTAAGCCCTTTATGGGATTTGAACACAAAACTATGCAACAATTTTTCAAGCTATCAGAGTTTGGATTGTAAATTTACTACAAGTATTAAGCTCCTTGGGAAAAATTTGTCTTTAGAACATAGTAATTTGCAACCACATTTTCAAAAATAAAATTTAATAGTTGAATTGCAGTAACGCAAAAATTACAGTTAAGCTTATTCTATTTTATTGAAAAGGAGAAAAACTCTATTAATATTGTATAGTTACAACGAATTTTAAACATAATATTATCATATATTTTGGAGGAAGTTTTCTTGCCCCGCTATTTCAACTTTACAGAAAGTTTCCCAGTTTTTGTTAAGATGAGCCTACTGTATTAACAAATAAAGTGCTACGCTCTTGGCTCTTTCAAAGAGAGATTGGAAAATACATTAACATTGCTTTTGTTGAAATTATATTGATCCCTATAATATCCTACAAAAAAGGTAGGTAGAAAACCTCCACTTTTTCTCTGAAACTTTTGACAATTCTAACCAGATTAAATTTCCAGTACGACACAGGAAAAAGGAAGCGATCAATTAAATCGAATCGTGCTCCAGTGCCTCAAGGCTCATCGTATCAAGCAGCTAATGTAAATGTGAGACAGCAAGCTGCCAATTTCAGGGATTTGCATCCGGAGAAAACATTTGCCCCGCCACCTCCTAGCGCTTACTCCAACAATAATAACTATGCCAGCAATAGAGGTGCTTCAGCTGGAAACAAATTCTCTGATGACAGCAGGTAGGCCTAAGAATAAGTTTTACTTGTCGAGATTTCATAAGGTGAATTCAGGAGAGTTTCCTGAGTTTTATGAGGGCATAAAACACAGAGAATACAGAACTTATATTATTTAAATTATAGCCTAATCCTCTTTGTTTACCAACAGAATAATCTTTTTGACGAGTTCTGCTTAATTGCAACTGTTGAAGTAGAGATGGAAGAAGTAGCTGCCTTTCAGCCCAAAAACGTATCGTATTCAAGTGATCAGTGGTTTCCCTGTGTAAAGTAAGCTTCGCCATCAGTGAGACACCATAGGAGTCCAAGCGGTGACCGGGTTGGCCAACCAATGATACACCAGCTGTATACCACAACCTGGATTCCGGCCGCTGAAATATGGTTTCTCTAGAGTAGTGATAGCAATAAGAACTAATACCCCGCGACTTGCTTGGAGGCTTGTACAAGACATTGACCGGTCGAGACATTTGAACATGGCCAAGCCGAGTACGATTTGAAAATGTGCACTGGAAGAATCTATAGTGACTAATGCCATCGAATTCATATGTCCCAATGCACTTGACCTGATTTGACCATGTTCAAATGTCTTGACCAAGCTTAGTGAAACTAGGCATTAATGTTCCAACCAGTTGGCCTGATATGATACAGAGCGAGCGTCTTTTCCATCAAAACAAGTTGCGCCCCGTATTATATTTGGACAACAGTGAGTCCAGGCTAGTTCTTTAGTGGAACGACAAGTGTGTCCAAGCGAATCGCGGGGCATTAATTCTTATCATGTTCATTACACTACCTCTGAACATCATATTTTGACGGCCGGCTGGTGTCTCCTTGGGTCGCCAGCTCGGTGAAATACAAACAGTACCTATCTACATGGTGTCTCTGTTGGTACTCTCTCCACTGGCGACTGGCAGCGACACAGCCTGGTAAAGTAGAACAAGTCTAATTGATTATAAGTCACCTTGTGCTGGAAATGTGGTTGTGACCGGACTTATTTAATTTCCAAAATTAAACTTGATCTACCATAAATTAGATTAGGTAAGGTACTGCAGCATGGAAAAATACAATTATACTGGGCTTTGTAGTTTACGGGCTGCAAGAAATAGGAGTCACCCCCGTCGTCACAGAATACATAAATATGTATTCTTTGTCGTTTTAGTCGTTATTGGTTGGAGGCAAACTGGAACCTGGCAATCGATTTTCAACTGGAACCTGGCAATCGATTTTCAGTAAGTTACGGTACAGTAGCCTAACTTCAATCATAATGCTTTTATTATAGTTTCTTGAAATATTAAAAAAAAATGTTTTAGCAGACCCCATCATTTTGCATACAATATAATAAATACCGGTAATAACATTTCTATATGTCTGTAATAACTGTGATATATTTGAAAAAAGAAGATGATGATAATAATAAATTAATTACTGTTTATAAAAACCCCAAACCAAGTTTGTTGTAGCATAGGCTACCACAGGCTACTTTAGTAAACTCTACGCTCTACAAACAAATTAGCTGATAGTTAAATAATATTTAGTTTCTATAGCCCAATGTTATATCCTATAGGATACATATATGTATTATTAATTGAGTTGTTTAATTAATTGCATAACTCATAAAACTTTACAATAAATACCTAGGCCTACCTTATTAACGTGAAACCGTACTCTTCTCCTCTTCCATTTCTGTTATTTTCGGTTAATAAAATATTTATTTTAGCAGACGACAAAACAATCTTTGTTTGCGCATGCGTGACAGCAAATGATATGGCGCTAGAATTCAAAATGTTTTGAGAGATGACTCACATTATTAAATAATTATAAAATTAAAAAATTATATTTTTTTTATAAAAAATGACAGCCTCTACGTACAAAATTAATTAATAATAATTTTAAGATAATTGATAACGGCAAAATTTTATTTTAAGTTCATTGTTAACAATATATATCTATTCATATAGAAATCAATATTTTTTGAGTAGGTTTGTTTAATTTATTCATTTGAAAAAATACAATATTTTCATGGAAAAAGAAAAAAATGACAAAATTTACACCTATTAAGGCTCAGGCTTAGGTGGGTAGCCTAGTAGAAAATAAGACATTTGTCAGGTTGCAGCAGGTAGATTTTAGGTAGTTTACACTTTAATTTTAAATCTTTTGCATTATCAAAAAAATAAATAGTTTTTGAGACTTTTATTTGTATATATGATTTAAATATACGGTATATATTTTTTTATATAAATATTTTTGGTACCGTGCATCACTAAAATCATAGGTACAGTAACTTACTGAATTACCGTAACTATTTGAACTCATTATAGTTTATTGACACTTATAGTTTATTGTAGGCCTATTGAGTGGAGTGTCCAGTCCCACAAAAGATGTCAAACTATCAAATACGATAACTCTGAATATATTACTGAGCAATCACATTGTCAATTGAATTTATAAGGCCTTTTATAATTATTATAATAATAAATTAATATCTTCGATAAGACACTGCATTCCTGATTATGAAAATTCTTTATTTTATCGAAGGATGAAAGCTGGTCCAGGAGTGAAAAGAGACCATAATCCAATAATTGAAATGGAATTGAGAGGAAAACGCCAGCAAAGCGATGGTGATGATGATAATCCACCTTTCAATTTCCAGGTACAGTATAACTAGTATGATACTACCTAAGTTTCAAAAAAAGTTTCATCAATAATCATAATACGGTACAGTAATAATATAATAATTATTACTATCATTCATAGTTGAAGAAATTGGTGGTTTCAGTATGATTTATTCGATATCTCAAGTAGGTATACTAAGCTAGCATAGTATAGGCTACTATACAGTAAAATACTAGGCCAAATAGCAAACACTGGCATGATTAAATTATTGTTATTATTTGAATACAGTCATGAGAAGTGTATTGATGAGTCATTTTCATTATATATACTGAAATACCTTTCCGAGATACAGAAAGATTGAATGATTACCGTGGGCTACCTTATCTTATATCAAGCAGTATCTAGATAGCTGGAGATTGGTTATAACTTTTACAATATAATTGGGCTTATATGAACTTGAAATTTCCAAAAGAAAATCTTTCTATCAATCTAATGAATCTGTTTCTATTTAAGTTTCCCTTCCAATCACTATCAATTGGGCTGCCGGTTTCCAAACTACTAAATAATTGCCTACTACTGGACTTTTCCAGGCAATGTTGAGAAAGACAAACGTGACTCGAGCATCACTGAGACGGTCGCCAGAGCCTGAGGATGCCTACAATAGAAACACCTCTCACGCCCAGTACGGCTCCAACACAAACAACAACGCATTCGAGGGCAAAAATCTGAGAAACACCGGCTATAATTCCAATGTGGTTTACAACAGCAATGCTGGTCAGAAGCAGAGTGGCTGGAATTCAAGTGAGGACAAATTTCAGAAATCAGAATACAATCGTTCTCAGTCGTCGCACATGCAGAATAAGAAATTCCTTCATGGCACCATTGATGAAGATTCGGCCTGTGAGGGTCCCTATGGAAGGCAGAGGAAATCAAAAGTGAAAACCGAGCTTCTGCCAGGAATTGTTATGGAGGGAGAAGTTGCTGAGCTCTAATTATCCTGCATGAGGTATAAATTGGGCTATTGTATTGAGCTACCAATATAATATTCTTGAGATAACAAGATATACAAATAATTATGAGAAATATATTTATTTTATTCTTGAATAATGTTTTAGATGTGTTACATACCAACATTATCATCTAAAAATATTAGAGGTGATAATTATTTTATTTTTCTAATAAAGAAATTCTTCAACTAGAGCATAGATTAAACCCGATATAATCTGGATTGTTTAGTCTATGATTGGGGTTGACCAGAAAAACCAACCTTAGAACTGCATTACATTTTAAGTAAAGCATTGATGAACCAAAGTCATTTTGAACCACATTAAAAAATTAAGCAAATTTACACAGAATTTTAGCAATATTGTTCACTAGAAATTTTGCTTTGTGTATTGAATTTGTCATAATTATCGACTACTAATAAAATAGAAGATATGCAATCTTGTTTTTTCTTTCTTATATTCTTTAATGTCAACCCATGTATCACATAAGCCTCGAATTATATGCTAAGTGGAATCTATGGAAGTGGATGAAATTTCGAATTTGAAGAGGAGAAATAGTATTACCATGATATGGAATTTGTCTTTTTACAGTGAGTTCATATGAAGTGTAAATTGGTAAATTTTATTTATATGCACAGTTCTTAAAATTGATAACTGAGTTTCCAGGGAAATAAAAACTGTGCTGACAGATGTCTTACTTCATTCATCCCATTGATGCAGGTAATAAATTATATTCCACGAAACAATTTAAACTGCTTCCTAATGGCACATGTTTAACCAGTGAGATAAGAAATGTAAAGATTTTGAGGTTGAACCGAGTTTGTGCAATCATTAAACTCGAATAAAAAGAAAATTTACATACTATCAATGGCTATTTATTTACATATCAACAAATAAATAACAAAAGATCTGTTGTTCAGTGTACAAATCACAGACTAGAATAGAATACTAATGTGAAGATACTAATACTATGAATACACCACAGGAATGACATAAAGCTGATTTTGATGAAAAAGAATAGCGAACAAGCTTTTCAAATGAATAATCATGCTATACTTTCAAATATAAGGGATTTTAATCTACATTTAAGTGCATTTCAAGTGTTTGACACATTTATATTGCTACCACTTCTATTTATTTTATAGCTCACTGCTATCTTAGAATAATTTATAATTTTCTTCTATTATATGACAATTGCATCTATAATATTAATATTATAGATGGAAACGATAGCGCATAAAACCTTTGTTACTACATCCATAATAAATTATTTTTATGTTTTATATGCTCTAGATAATTTTACCATCCAAGCTGAATAACTAAAGTTACCATAACTCACTTTAACTAAAGTTAAGTAATTCAATAATCAAAAGAGCTCTTTACATTTAAAGCCATTCTAAGCAGTTTCACGTCTGCAAGCTATATCAACGGCATGGAACTTCAATAAAAAAACCAAATTAAATGCCTTTCAACGAAATATTCATGAATTTTATTGTGATTATAACTGCATCTAATACAATCGATGATGTATGCATTTTAAACAACGGAAAGAAATTTATCTGATACTCTAAAAAACTTCGTTTGGTGGTTGAATTTGTAAGTATTTCATGTGTAGGAATTTTTCGAACTGATGCAAGCTCAAAAGACCTTAATTGAGATATGATAATAAGAAACCCGTATTGTTTTTTCAAAATCAATATGTTCAGTTCTTCTATAAAGATATGGCACACTTTTTAGAGTGGCGAGAAGAGTTGAGAGAAAAATGTAGTGCCTTAGAGAAGTTGAACTAGAAACAGCAAATCTGATTTAATTAAATTTAAATTCATTGATGAATAAAGTTTTATCAATGAAACGTCATCTCAAAAATAAAGATCTCTGACGAGTAAGGCATAAATAAATTATGAGAATAGTGCAATAAATAATGGACTGCAAGTACCCACAAGTATTGGAATATTTGAAAAAACATTAATGTTAGGAATGAAGCTTTCTAAATTGTGATTGAGTGGATTATACACGTAAGATTATTATATTGATGACTTAAATAGAGTAATTAATAATGATATTTGCAATAGGTTCCAGGAGAAGTGGTATGTTATGATAGAATATAATGGGAAAAGATTTCCGTAATTACTGAACGTCAAGTGATTAAACAGTCTATTTATTAAAATTATCTTGCCAATAATGATGGAAATGGTGTTCCTGCTTTTTTACGTGAACTAAAGCGTGTCTTTAGACTACAGGCTTATAGACATCACGTGACACATTCATAATTATAATAATTCGATTTTGTATTATGGTGATCAAAATGGTTCTAAGATATACTTGCAGAGCAACTCTTAAATTTAAGTATGGACCAAACTATAACCTACACCATTCTTGCTGGTTACCCAATTGAAAGATTTATACATAATTATGTAGCATGATATTGTAACAGGTAACCCATCAGAAAATTTCATAACAAAATACAAAAACAGCATAACATAGCGCTATAAAAAATCAATAAAAACAAATTTCTGAAGTGAATAACATGAAATTGATTTTCATCACAAGAATACATATCTAGAGAGATTGGTTCGATTTACAATTTCCACAAAAACACATTCACATCGAGTGCTAGCAATAAAGTTGGTTAAATGTATGAACTAGGATTATCTTTTAGCCAATATGAGTCCCACAATCGCTCCAACGGCAATGATGAATCCTGATGCCAAAGCAATTCCAACCAGGCCCTCTACAAAACAATAATTATTGTTCAATGACTTAATAATGAAAAGTATTGCTATTATAAGGCATAGTATCATATTGTATTAAAACTATTGACTTAATTATTTTGATAACAGTGAAAAGAATTATGTAAGACAAGACAATTTTATTTGTTTAATTAATTTTGTGATGTATTCTACGAAAGCAGGATAACTGAAATGTCATGTCAGACAGCCCTGACATATATATTATTCGTCATGACTTGACAAAAAAAAGAAGGATCCATGATAGAAAAATCAGATTTGCCGAGAATGGTTTAATATCTCATACACAAAGGATGCAATCCGCCATTTTGGATGCAACTTTGTTCTTTTTATCAATTGGAAGGTGGTCATGATTTCAATACAGAATTTCAAGGAAAAATGAATGACGGAAGCCCAACATCGATATCTCAAACCGTTCGAACCATCAAACCATCGAATATATTACCATTATAAATCAATACCATGCAAATCAAAAATGAAATAGATAAGTGGTATTGATTTATAATGTGAATATATTCGAAACGGTTAGAGATATCGATGTGCGGTTTTCGTCATTCATTTTGTCTTGAAATTCCGCATTGAAATAATGTATCGCATGACCACCTCCCTATTTAAAAAATAAAGTTGCATTCAAAATTGCGGATCCAAGATGGCGTACCAGATTTTTAATGTCAAAGTAAAGTGGTATTTTCAAATTTAGTATGATCCCCAATCACACCCACCGTCAAATTACCTTTTTGTATGAGATATTAAGCCACATTATTCAGTTTATCAGAGATTGACAATGGTGTATGATGACAATGGAATAACCGAAACCGGTCTTCCTAAGTATCAATAAATCTGTGGTTTTTGACAATTTCTTAGTCTTTTTCATTCAATATGAATAATTACCACAATATTTATCAACTTCTCAACTACACAAAAAGTGAAAAAAAAGATATTAAGCCATTCTCGGACTTTTCACCCACTCTGTATTATCTCGAATATATGATAAATTCAGGAGTCCATTCTGCAAAGCTCATTCTAGCCAATTTCAGTTCTAGTACAGAAATTAGGCTACAAATATTTTTAGGCTACAAATTTGACTGAAATTAATTTAATGATGAAACACAGTCTACCTTTTGGAACAATTTATAAAACAAATTCGAAAAGAGGCAGTTTTGGGTTGAGCCAGTTTACCTTCTCCCAATAATTCATATTATTATGATTTGTGTATTATTTAGTGTATAAATAAATAGTCTGAATCTGCTCCAAATCACAAAAAAAACATAGTTTTGCTGAGTGTCTAATTAATCTGAAGAAAATTAAATACACTATATAGTATTTTCAACTAACAATGAATCAATAGATTCTACTAGATTGGATGATAGGCCGAGTTACCTCTTTCCATGCGCTTCTTCACTACGGCTTCTAAATTTTGCACTTGTGCATTTCCAGGTTCAAGGTGAAGAAAGGCTCGGACAAACTGTAACGCTTTTCCATAATCCTGTCAACATAAGAAAATCATCTGATAGAAAATATCCTAGCAAATTTTGTCTCATTGGAAGTCATTGAAATTGTGTGCTTCACCTATGTGCACTCTATAGTCTAAGGAAATTTGAACAAATTCAAAAATCAATATGATAATAGTATCATTATTTTGTGAAATCGGACTACTAATTAGATGAGTATGACTGATCATTGCTGACCACTGATATAAAATATTTTATATTCAGTTTTGTGCATATTTGTACTTCATTGTATTTTATAAGCTCAATATGATACGTAAAATCTTATAATCTTTTTACTGTTGTTTATGACGAGTAATCTGAATTCGTAGCCATTATGTGTTTCTGGCATTCTATTTGATAAAGATAGTTAGCTAAAATTATTGATCGAGCGAAGTGAGGACTAAGATTCAAGACGACGGTTAGGCATTTCTCTTGATGTTTAAATGTTTATATGTTGCGCATTTACGGCGAAACGCGGTAATAGATTTTCATGAAATTTGACAGGTATGTTCCTTTTTAAATTGCGCGTCGACGTATATACAAGGTTTTTGGAGATTTGCATTTCAAGGATAATATAAAAGGAAAAAGGAGCATCCTACATACGCCAATATTACCGTAAAAATCAGGCTATATAATTATTCATCATAAATCAGCTGTCAAGTGGACTATAATACTACCCATTCAAAACCATCGAACATCTTGAAAATGTATCTTTCCATCAACGTTAGTAGAGAGTATTGTCTACTAACTTTGTCTTTCCATAAGCTGAGGCCATGATTCTAGTTTAGAGTTTGAAGTTATTGATAGAAGACATTTTTTTACATTTTTCTTTTTTAATCTGATGATTAAAATTGCAACAAATATTATTGAAAAGAAATTGATTTCTAAAGTCATGAAAAATGAGAAATGAAGTTTGTAGGAAATCAGCATTATGGTAGTTTATTTTGTTAATTTCAACACACCGATTTTTCGCCAACACGACAACAAAGAATGTTCTCTGATGGGTTGATTGGATTGGCGTATCGACGGCAGCCAGACCTGATAACAGCGCTCACACTCACATTCCGGGATGACACGTCACGGTACGATAGGACAGAAAGCTCTATGTTTATTTAGGATTTTTTCTAGACATTTTAAATTGATAAATGATTTATTAATTTTTGAGAAAACAACTACAGGTCGAAGTAACTTACTGAGCGCGAGGTCTACTGTTCACATAACTACTAGTATAGTAAAGGGAAGAATCTGCTTACACATGTAGGGGACAGGAAATTCACGGATGACGCATCATCTGAGCTAATGAACTGATTAACTTGAAATTTTGGAAATAGATTTTCAATTTTCTGAGGATGGATAGGCCTATTTTCAATTCTTCATGATTTCAGTAGGTCAAGTTATCAGTCTATCAAGTATTCAATCAGACCCTTGCGGAGGACCTGCTAGTTGAAATAAATAATACATAACTATTATTAAAATAGTTGGCGTTATATGATACTAGTATGTAGGCCTACCTGAGTTCCTTAGTTGTGATTTGTTGAATTTTACCCAATAAGAAGTATTCACATGTTACACTATTATAATATATTTTACTGCGTCTTTAGTTAATATTTGTTCTTCAATTTCATTTATCATTTTCAACTCATTGAAATGAGGTTGACCAAAACTGTTGGGCACCCTATGGACTTCTCGTAGTGGAATTAGATGAGGGGAGGGTGTTATCTTGGAGTTTTGGACCTCTTTTTCGGGCTCATGGGGGGGGGTTGTAACCTGGTAACCCCCCCCTCGCTAAGCCGCTGTGCTAACTCACGCAGAACGGACTAGTGGCACTGACGCTGCACATACTTTTGTCACTACCACGTCACTTCTATGTAAAAATATGGTCGCCACCGCTCTTTTGTTTGAATTGGACCATATGTTTACATAGGAGAGACGTGGAAGTGACTAAAGTCCATTAGTCAGTTATGTGTGAATTGGGCCACAAAATTTTATGTTTGATATGTGCTAATGATTGCACTGATTCCTTGATTACCTTGATTCTTGCATTTCCCACTGCCAAGTAGTACAGGTAATCTCTTTTCCCCTCGTCGCTTTGATCTCTTTTGAATAACTCTTCCAGAAGGATAAGACCTTTCCGAATATCAGCCGGATATTTGCTGCGTACTAAGCACCACGCATAATTGAACTGCGTCTCTTTTGTCACACTATCTGTGAAGAGTTGTTCATTATACGCACGTTCAAATTTCTGGAACAAATGAGGAAACTGATTAGTTTGATACATTAATGAATTATATAGTTCAGTAAATTTTTAATTTCAAATTATTTATTTTAAAATTTTTTGACCTATTTACCCTTATTGATATACTATATAGCCTACAGGCGATTTATGGAAAGGAGAGAAAATAACAAATCGCTTACTTGTGAGCGTGAGAAAGTTATGATTCATACCTCAGTTTTTTTAGTAAGGTAAGCTAATATACATTCATAATTTGGATTTACTGGCTTGACAAGTCTAGTGTGGAAGAATCATAATAATATCAGTTTTATCTTAAATAAATTGATTCAATCCAATGGTTAAAAACTATGAATTACCATAACGTGAAAAATCTCAATATATATATCAATAATTTTTTGGCACACTACACGATACATAGGCTACACTGAAGTAATTGATATTAATGGAAGTAGGTTCCTCAAAACAGGAAATAACCAACCTAAGCCTCTGTAAGCCTGGTTTTGAAAAATCCAAATAACTTACTACCAAACAAACTTTACCTACCGTAGAAGAGTATTACATAGATATTTTATTTGTCTGTTTCACAAACATTGAATCTCGATTCTAATATTTGTATAATTTATTTGGAGTTTTTGATAAGCATACAGTTATATTTGAGAGAAAAAGAAGCTAAAGTGAAGACTGTGAGCTCCCTCATCAAATATTTGGATGCAAACGATGCAGTATGTTATTTTGATTACAATAATTGACAGTCTTTATTCACAAACAAGTCTGAGACTCAAAAAGTCTTTATTCACAGAAAAATCTTTAGATCACAAAAATTGACAGTCGGTTATTAATCATTTATTTAAAATAAATAATTTTACTAACCTAACATTTTTCATGACAATTGGGGGTTCACAGTCTTAACTTAAACCAAAAAAGATGAGTTTGGTTTTGAAAAAGATTGATTATGATTATGGTCGTTCAATAATAGATTGCAAAACACTTCCAAGTTTATAACATTTACGATATGATTTAAAAAATCAAAACACGAGAAGTAGCAATTTATCTGCTTTGGGCAAAGTGTAAAGCATCATATTAACATTCAGAACCAAATTGAATATTGTAATTAAATTAAATAATAAAAAATAATAACATAACCTTATAAGCTCAAACTGCAATGTCTCATGATAAATATATTACTGTAATTGAAAATATAGCTTCATAATACAATACCAGACAATTTTTATTGGTTTTACCTGCAAATCATCCAAAGAAACTACCTCATCTAATGTCTCCTCCATTATCAATATATAAAAAGAAAAAGCTTTTAAAGAATTAAAAATTTTACAAATTTTAGGTTAGCTTCAGCTGAAACAGCAAAATGACAGTACGGTTCAATGCCCACTGTATTTTGTCGAATCCCAGCTGCTGCAATATTAGGCCTATTGACATTTTATTCTATTATTATGACTTCACATGAAAACAATTGATATCAATATCAATTTAAAATACACGATAATGATATTTCCATCCATAATTGGAAATTAATTTCAATTTATGAAAATTATAATGAAGCTTCGACAAAGTGGGTCCACAACAAAGTAATATAGTGACAACATGGTACTGTATTCTGGCTGCTGCCACCACAGAGAAGGAAGAATTCCTTCTCACTTTGTGATGCTGCCAAACCTATAGTGAGGTCCACGTTACTAGTAGCTCTGTGAACAGTAGACCTCACGCAATATTCTCATCCACAAGTTTCTGATTTAAACTATAGACCTTATGGAAATACAGCAATAGACTGGCTTCTCCACACATCTGTGTAATCACTTGTCAGCTGATTTATAATGAATAATTCTATAGTCTGTTATTTTTTTTACTTTCCTTGCCCTATCACCATAGGTAAGGAAAGTATTGCTTTCCAAAGAAATTAAGGTACACTAATTTCATGTTTTCTATACGTTTCAAGGTCCCCTGAGTCCAAAAACATGATTTTTAGGTGTTGTTCTGTGTGTGTGTGTGTGTGTGTGTGTGTGTGTGTGTGTGTGTGTGTGTGGTGTGGTGTGTGTGTGTGTGTTGTGTGTGTGTGTGTGTGTTGTGTGTGTGTGTGTGTGTGTGTTGTGTGTGTGTGTGTGGTGTGTTGTGTGTGTGTGTGGTGTGTGTGTGTGTGGTGTGGTGTGTGTGTGGTGTGTGTGTGGTGTGTGTTGTGTGTGTGTGTGTGTGTGTGTGTGGTGTGTGTGTGGTGTGGTGTGTGTGTGTGTGTGTGTGTGTGGTGTGTGTGTGTGTGTGTGTGTGAGTGTATGTGCGTCTGTGTACATGATATCATTCTCATCTCCCAATTAACGGAATGACTTGAAATTTGGAACGTAAGGTCCTTACACTATAAGGATCCGACACGAAAAATTTCGATCAAATGCAATCCAAGATGGCTGCTAAAATGGCGAAAATGTTGTCAAAAACAGGGTTTTTCGAGATTTTCTCGAAAACGGCTCCAACGATTTTGATCAAATTTATACCTGAAATAGTCATTGATAAGCTCTATCAACTGCAACAGGTCCTATATCTGTAAAAATTCCAGGAGCTTTGCCCCATCCATGCAAAGTTTGATTTTAGATTCTCAATTATCAGCCTTCATATACAATTTGAACAAAAAAATTCAAGTGGAAAAGATTGAACATGAAAATCTCTACAATTAATGTTTAGTAACATTTTCACCTTAAATTGAAAATAAGCTCGAAGTTCAATAAAATAAGATTATTAAATTGCAAACTGTTGGCAACTGTTGATTCTATTAAATCATTCACTATGAAGAGATAGCAGACTTCTTGTGTCTGCAGCGTTATTGTCCTGTCACCAGCTGGCTTAGATCTTTGAATAGTAGACTTGAGATGCGCGGGAACACTAGCGTCAGGTGATCAATTTTCATATCTGCAAGGAAAGTTATGTGAGTGCGCCACACCAGATTTTTACTCTAATATTGGCGTATGAAGGAGGCTCCTTTTCCTTTTATATTTTCCTTGAAATGCAAAATTTCCAAAACCTTGTATATACGTCGACGTGCAATTAAAAAAGGAACATATCTGTCAAATTTCATGAAAATCTATTACCGCGTTTCGCCGTAAATGCGCAAAATATAAACATTTAAACATTAAGAGAAATACCAAACCGTCGACTTGAATCTTAGACCTCACTTCGCTCGGTCAATAATGGTGGTGGAGAAAGATAGGAGAAAAACGTTGCCGATCCTCTGTCTTGTCAATGACTTCTATAGACGGTAGCTGATATAGATTTATTGATGTAATATTAACTGTTCATTCTCGTTTAAAATGATTATTTCAAAATCAGTTATACAGAACTAGCAGGAACCCGTGCTTCGCAAGGATCTATTTTCAAAATTGATAATCTGAAAACTTGACGTAATGAAATTTTGAAGAATTGAAAATAGGCCTATAACCATCCTTGGTTAATTAAGAATCTAGCCTATATGCAAAATTTCAAGTTGATTAGTCCAGCATACATTGGGCCTATACATTGCATCAGGAAAATGAAGTTCAAAACTATGGTTTTCCTAAACATATGTTGTTGACATAATTTCTTTGATGCAGCTGTTTCACATTCGCCATATTATAAACAGAGTTTGTGAAAAAAATATTGATTATCAAAACAATACTTTTATTATATTAATAATAATATTAAACATATGTATCAATTATCAGAACAATATTATTGAGGTTGAGTGGAATCAGGTAGAAAGCAATAACAGAACAGATGTTCTTTTTTGAATTTCTATCATATTATTTTGTTATTTCCAATGATTACAACATAAATGTTAGAATATCACATGTCAATGAATAAATTATTTCATTTCCATATGGCACTCACCTAACGATGTTCATAACCTTACTTAATAGGATCCTTTTTCATCCTTTGAAACCCTTAGAGGCAATATATCTCAAAATCCGTTCTTAGTGCGCGTCTAGCATGTTTGAAGAATATTTGTGCAAAGTTTCAAGTCTGTAGGACAATTAGTTTGAGCTGTAGTGTGATTTTACATCAAATTTTTCGAAAAATGCCCTCTCCTGGACCCCCCTGTGCTCCTGATCGAAATTTTTCTGCATAGATCTAATTTTTTTTCGTAGCTGAACAAAAAAGTTCCTCATGACTTTGCTGTGCAATGAGCGGTTAAAAAGTACAAAATTTTGGGGGGGCCCTAGCTCCCTCAGGGGGGCAAATTTCTGAAAATCCTTTCCTAGTGGATGTTTTCAGGCTACCATAAACAATCGTGCAAAATTTCAAGTTTTTAGGCTCAGTAGTTTGGGCTGTGGTGTGATTTCAGTCTGTCGGGGCTTAGCCTTTTATAAGTATAGAGAAGATGGGTAAGAAGTCCAAGAATGGCTTAATATCTCATACACAAAGGTAATTTGACGGTGAGAATGATTGGGGATCCTACTCAATTTGAAAATACTAATTTACTATGGCTTTGTGCGTCTGTGTACACGATATCTCATCTCCCAGTTGACGGAATGACTTGAAATTTGGAACGTAAGGTCCTTACACTATAAGGATCCGACACAAAAAATTTCGATCAAATACAATCCAAGATGGCGGCTAAAATGGCGAAAATGTTATCAAAAACAGGGTCTTTCGCGATTTTCTCGAAAACGGCTCCAACGATTTTGATCAAATTTATACCTGAAATAGTTATTGATAAGCTCTATCAACTGCAACAAGTCCTATATCTGTAAAAATTCCAGGAGCTTTGCCCCATCCATGCAAAGTTTGATTTTAGATTCTTAATTATCTGCCTTCATATACAATTTGAACAAGAAATTTCAAGTGGAAAAGATTGAGCATAAAAATCTCTGCAATTAATGTTCAGTAACATTTCCACTTAGAATTGAAAATAAGCTTGGAATCCGAGAAAATGTGATTATTAAATTGCAAACTGTTGCTTCTATTGAATCATTCACTACGAAAAGATAGCAGACCTCGTGTATTTCCAGCGTTATTGACCTATCACCAGCTGTCTCATATCTTTGAATAGTAGACTTGAGATGCGCGTTAACACTAGCGTCAGTTGATCAATTTTCATAACGGCAAGGAAAATTGTGTGAGTGCGCCACACCAGATTTTTTTGTTAAGATTATTGAACGGAAATCCAAATTGAATGCTGTCATTCACCCCGAAGACTTCTGCTACTGCAAATATTGACAACAGGATAAAAAAACAGCTACAAAGTTACCCCAATTGACTGTAGATAGAAATTCGATGAGCACTACTATCAAATAGTTATTTGTGCAACTAGTGCGCAAAGTGACAGTTTGCTGCACCGAAAGAAACGTTTACGCCCGAGCCGTAGGCGAGGGCGGAATGGCTTCTTGAGTGCAGCAGAGGAACTTTGCTCACGTATTTCACATTAAACTTTTCCTACAGTTACCATTGAATATGAAAAATGAATAATTATGGGTAAATGATGGCTGAAATCCATCAAATGTTTGTGTATGTGATGCTGTTATTAATAACAATCTTAATTCATTTAAAAATTAATAATCCAATTGGAGTTGAAAATTCTCAGCCAAAATTCTCATTTTTATTCATTCAAGAATCAGAAAAAATACAGATAGAACAAAAATTCACATTCAACATACACGCCAGCAGCTTGTTGGCTGAACCGAGCTGCAAAATGGCTGAACACAACAAGATGGCTGAACCGACAAGCGCGCGACCTAGCGGAAGAATCGTACCTAAGTTTGTTTCATCCAGCTAAAAATTACTAAAACACGATTCAGAAATTTAGACTTTTGCTCAAATTACCGAGAAAAATGCTCAATGTAAACTGAGAAATATTTATAAAATAACATAGACAACAGTGAATATTTATTGTAGTATTGTTATGTTTTTTATTATTTCTATTTATATGAATATCGAACGGTAATCATTTAACCTCAAAATTCGAATTTTATAATGTATATTTGCTACTTTTCTCATTTCTTGCAGTTGAAATAATAATAATTATTATTGATAATTATTATCAATAGAAAAGAACTATTATTTATTATTAAATGATGAGAATTCGTAAATGATGATTATTTAATTATGATTTAGATGAACATTATTCTTGTTTTGGATTTCTAGATTGGGATTTTATCATAAATGTAGGGTACCGGTAGCCATTGAAATGATTCTCATCTAAATCTAACCACAGTCATTGTTACCAACTTAATTTTTGTTTTCGTGCACTAATCCTCCATTTAACCCACCAACTATTTTGTGTTGCCATGTTGCAAATCTGGAGTGCAGAAAAGATTTTTCCCGCACTAGAGCGGAAAAGTGAATCTTTGCGTTCTGTAATCAGTGCAGGAATCGTCACTTTTCAAGGTAACTGTAGGAAAAAATTATTTGTCAGCCCGGGAAGGGTTGAGTCAGTCAAAAAATAATGCATTATTAGGTTTTTTAAATTAGGCTACCTAACAAAGATGGATATTTCACGAATAAAAACTATTCAAATATAAATGCATTATTTATACAGGCACTGATGAAATAGGTAGGAAAATGAAAAAAATCTGCATATCTACATATTCCATCACTCTCAAAACTAGAATTTATTCTACTCAGTCGTATTTTTAGAATCCATGAGGTTTTCCTTGGTGAAATTGAGTAAAAAATCTGTATTATCTTTTAAATTGTGAGGAACTTTGTCAGTAAATTTTGAGTTAAACTGAATTCTAGCTCATTTAAAGGATGAGGTTCATTTTTGGAAATCTGAACTATTTAATAATAATTGCTCACTGTTCAATTGAAGTTGAAAAAATAAATTTGATGTAGCAGATATACTTGAAATTAATCCGATCAATTACTGTTGAATTTATAATTGATTGCAAAAAGGTTAAAAAAACAGCTACAAAGTTACCCCAATTGACTGTAGATAGAAATTCGATGAGCACTACTATCAAATAGTTATTTGTGCAACTAGTGCGCAAAGTGACAGTTTGCTGCACCGAAAGAAACGTTTACGCCCGAGCCGTAGGCGAGGGCGGAATGGCTTCTTGAGTGCAGCAGAGGAACTTTGCTCACGTATTTCACATTAAACTTTTCCTACAGTTACCATTGAATATGAAAAATGAATAATTATGGGTAAAATGATGGCTGAAATCCATCAAATGTTTGTGTATGTGATGCTGTTATTAATAACAATCTTAATTCATTTAAAAATTAATAATCCAATTGGAGTTGAAAATTCTCAGCCAAAATTCTCATTTTTATTCATTCAAGAATCAGAAAAAATACAGATAGAACAAAAAATTCACATTCAACATACACGCCAGCAGCTTGTTGGCTGAACCGAGCTGCAAAATGGCTGAACACAACAAGATGGCTGAACCGACAAGCGCGCGACCTAGCGGGAAGAATCGTACCTAAGTTTGTTTCATCCAGCTAAAAATTACTAAAACACGATTCAGAAATTTAGACTTTTGCTCAAATTACCGAGAAAAATGCTCAATGTAAACTGAGAAATATTTATAAAAATAACATAGACAACAGTGAATATTTATTGTAGTATTGTTATGTTTTTTATTATTTCTATTTATATGAATATCGAACGGTAATCATTTAACCTCAAAATTCGAATTTTATAATGTATATTTGCTACTTTTCTCATTTCTTGCAGTTGAAATAATAATAATTATTATTGATAATTATTATCAATAGAAAAGAACTATTATTTATTATTAAATGATGAGAATTCGTAAATGATGATTATTTAATTATGATTTAGATGAACATTATTCTTGTTTTGGATTTCTAGATTGGGATTTTATCATAAATGTAGGGTACCGGTAGCCATTGAAATGATTCTCATCTAAATCTAACCACAGTCATTGTTACCAACTTAATTTTTGTTTTCGTGCACTAATCCTCCATTTAACCCACCAACTATTTTGTGTTGCCATGTTGCAAATCTGGAGTGCAGAAAAGATTTTTCCCGCACTAGAGCGGAAAAGTGAATCTTTGCGTTCTGTAATCAGTGCAGGAATCGTCACTTTTCAAGGTAACTGTAGGAAAAAATTATTTGTCAGCCCGGGAAGGGTTGAGTCAGTCAAAAAATAATGCATTATTAGGTTTTTTAAATTAGGCTACCTAACAAAGATGGATATTTCACGAATAAAAACTATTCAAATATAAATGCATTATTTATACAGGCACTGATGAAATAGGTAGGAAAATGAAAAAAATCTGCATATCTACATATTCCATCACTCTCAAAACTAGAATTTATTCTACTCAGTCGTATTTTTAGAATCCATGAGGTTTTCCTTGGTGAAATTGAGTAAAAAAATCTGTATTATCTTTTAAATTGTGAGGAACTTTGTCAGTAAATTTTGAGTTAAACTGAATTCTAGCTCATTTAAAGGATGAGGTTCATTTTTGGAAATCTGAACTATTTAATAATAATTGCTCACTGTTCAATTGAAGTTGAAAAAATAAATTTGATGTAGCAGATATACTTGAAATTAATCCGATCAATTACTGTTGAATTTATAATTGATTGCAAAAAGGTTAAAGATAAATGAGATACAACAACTAAGCTTCTATCAGTACCTCTTATATACTACTGGACCTGAGCCTAGAAAAAAAAATGGCCGCTGTATGTGGTGGTCTTATAGGAATTCCCACTAAGAAAAAAATCACTAATCAACTGAGAGCGTCTCAGTTTATCAAAGTCTCAGTTCGTCCAGTCCCCGTTTAAAATATCATTGCCAGCCACCACTTATGGCGGCCATTTTTTTCGTAGGAGCAGGTCCGGTATATAGGAAGTCCTGCTGCTATACGAATTATTCATCAGAAATTGGCTTAAATTCTAAGACATATTTTCATCTTGTATCTATCTCTATTCAGAGACTGTTAATTATGTTGAATTATGAAAAATAAAAAATGAATATTTCAATAGGGTATAACTATTGAATGGTTATTTTATTCGTATTAATTTTGAGAAAATCAGAGAGGATAAATTTTTCCAAAACCTCTCCTCATTTTGACTTTTTCAACTACATTATTTTACAAAACAACTAGCAGGAACCCGTGATTTGCAAGGATCTATTTTCAAACTTGATAATCTAAAAACTTGACGTAATGAAGTTTTGAAGAATTGAAAATAGGCCTATAACCATCCTTGGTTAATTAAGAATCTAGCCTATATGCAAAATTTCAAGTTAATTAGTCTAGTAGTTCAGACATGATGATGCGTCAAACATAATTTTCCTATCCCGTACGTGTATAAGCCAACTCTTTATTATTTTTATTATAGATATGGTTAACGACTGCAATAAGAGATAGGAGTGTGGAACAGAATAGTTGTGAAACTATGATAGCGCCAGAAGAGTCTCAAACTCAATAGTAGGTATAGTAGGTACTACATAAACTTTTCTGTTTTCGAAATTGTCGGCCTAGCGGCTACCAAAGAACGGAAAGATGATCATGATTCAAGATCATATTGAGATAATATGATTTAACATCTAAAGTTACCAGCTGTAATAAACACGTCACCCTATGATAAATTGTGTAGGCTAGCCTACTGGTATTACAACGGTAGATTGGGGTTGAAGTGTAGTTGATTGGTACCAGCTGTAGATAATGGTTTCTTAGAAGACCTATACAAATAATTATCACTCCCCTATCATTGAGTAACCGGAAAATGTTGGAAAAAAGTTATTCACCTCATGGAAGAGAGTTGTTCATATTGCATTCATTGATGGCAGAATAATTTACAATTTTTTTTAAATTTAGCTTAGCTTATATTCATCCTAAAATAGAAGATGGAAAGTATATGTAATTCCTGGTGATTCATCGTACATCGCATATTTCCTGGACCATCTATTGACAATCAACAACTATGAAAACATTGAATTCATCTTTGAAACACTGATTTATCCTATCTATTTTCTATTTAATTCAACACTTTACTGTTAGATATTACTATCAATTGATTGAGAAGAATATGTTTTGGGAATAATGAATGATGCACGACTAAGCACATAGGAAGTTCGTATTCAGATGTGAATGAAAATATCGATTGTCAGATAAATTCAATGATTCACCAAATAAATTAAAGTGTGACATGAGATACATTGACTTTTTGGCGGTACGAAGTTCGCCAGGTAAGCTAGTTGTAAATAAAGTTCTATTATTAATAGTCAACGCTGAAAAAGACAGGCTCAAACACCAGTAATACTATAAATCCTATGAAGGGCCAGTAAGCCATTAATTTTGTGTAGTTCAATCACTTCCATTATGGATACTGGATACATTATGGACAATCAATATGTATGAAATTTATTAGCTACAAAATAAAAAACTTTGATTGAAGTGACCTCGACTACTACAATATGAATAACCATTTAGATCAAATATAAGAAATTACTCACATCTCTCATCAACTCCTACTTTTTGCTTACAAAATATTTACACAAAAATATAAGTTATATTGAATGAAATCACGGCTAGTACTCAAGTTTGTCTTTTTCTGGCCGTTCTAAAAATAAATGTCGGTATATGTTTGACATTTTCAATAAAATTTGAATTTGAAAAAAGAGTTATCAACAAACTCCTGACCAGACAAAATCTCTGTGCTCTGTTCTAATCAGAATGTATGAGACTCCATATACAGCTGATAGAAGGGCAAACCGAACTGACCAAGCATACAACAATGGAACAAACACGTGGCAAGCTCGCGCTTTCGATCCACAGAAAATTAAATTCGATCAGCTGATTGATAAAATTATTTTAAGCTTTCCAATGATTACAACATATGTTAGAATATCATGTGTCAATTATCTCAGTTCCATAATATATGGCATTCACCTTACCATGTTCATAACCTTACTAAATAGGATCCTATTTTTCATCCTTTGAAACCCTTAGAGGCAAAATATCTCAAAATCCGTTCTTAGTGCGCGTCTAGCATGTTTGAAGAATATTTGTGCAGAGTTTTAAGTCTGTAGGCCAATTAGTTTGAGCTGTAGTGTGATTTTACATGAAAATTTTCAAAAAATGCCCTCTCCTGGACCCCTCGGAATTTTTCTGCATAGATCTAATTTATTTTCGTAGCTGAACAAAAAAGTTCCTCATGACTTTGCTGTGAAATGAGCGGTTACAAAGTACAAAATTCTTGAGGGGCCCCAGCTCCCTCAGGGGGGCAAATTTCTGAAAATCCTTTCTTAGTGGATGTTTTGAGGCTACCATAAACAATTGTGCAAAATTTCAAGTTTGTAGGCTCAGTAGTTTGGGCTGTGGTGTGATTTCAGTCTGTCGGGGCTTAGCCTTTTATAGATATAAGAGAAGAGAAGAGAAGAGAAGAGTAGAGAAGAGAAGAGAAGAGAAGAGAAGAGAAGAGAAGAGAAGAGAAGAGAGAGAAGAGAAGAGAAAAGAAGAGAAGAGAAGAGATGAGAATGATTCGCATGCCTTTTTGAAAATAATCAAAATTTTTCAATACGTGGGTATATTTGCTCTATAATTGGAAGTAATAAAGTTTCATACCGGTAGTCTGTGTAAAATAAGTTGAGACTTGGTCCTCCATCCGAAGAAATTACAGAGTTGGCAAATCGTGTAAAATTGCAAATTCTTCAAATTTTCAATTTAAATTCACAATTGGATGTAGAATATAATCCCGATATCACAGTAGTGCTACAAAAGTTTCAGGGTTGGAGGTTGAAAAGGAAATTTAACTTATTTGATTAAATTTAAATCTCACATATTGCGAAAATTAGCTTCTTTTGAATATCACTTCTCTCAGAATCGAGGGGCGTCGTAATTCGTGAGAATTTTATATAAAAATATCGGGGAGAATGTCTCCTTCCTATTTGTGTCTGGATCTTTCCTATCCGACCTATAGTAATTTTTAATAATAATGATTATGTTCGTCAATGTCGAGACATTTCGAGCAGAAAACATGAAATTTTCGACATGCTAGAAACTTTTTGCTTCTCAAGATAAAAGGGTGGTGAAAGTGGGAATATTTCTTAGAAGTAATTGAAATTATTTTTCCAATTGTCGAAAGTAGTCGGAATATCTTATTTTGGTCTTCAAGGAATTTTAAAATTAGGAGAATGGCTGCATGGTATGCATTGTGGAGGTAATAAATTTTATGCTAAAGGCTGGCAATTTACAAGATATTAAACTTAATTATTTCAACTGCAAGCAGCTTGTTGCCATGAGAAGTGCTGCAATGCACTGCTTGGGTTATTCGAGGCGAGGTTGTCATTTTAACCATTTATAATCATGCTGCTTGGAGTCACTGAATTTTTGAAGCATTCTGTACTTTGCTTTTGTTGGTCCTACCTATTGATAGCAAATGGTGGCACACCATTCAGCCGCTACCCTTGACTTTGAAACTCCTGAGAGGCCAAAATACGTTAAAACGAAAACTAATAATAGGCCTAATAATAATAATAAACGTTCATACGTTAATACGAAACCTACTGTCAAACTATCCTTGTAAAATATATATTAAGCTCTTTCCATAATTTCCACCAACACCAACCATGTATACTCAACTTCTTATTGAACCAGGAATGTTAGTTTCCAGATATTTCAACCGCTTTCAGGTTAACAAGAATCAAAAATATTTCTGTAATCCTTGACCAAGTACAAGGAAATTATAATAATGATTTATAGATAAGTATCACGCGATAGCTAATAAGTAGTAGCCTACTAACATAATAGTATTGAGATTTATGACATGAGTGCGATAAGAGCAAACAGGTCTGAACTAGGATGAGAATATTACTAAAATTTATTCCAAGTTTTTTAGTTGAACAGGGTGCAAAAGGTGAGAATTGAACCACAGGAAGTGAGGACAAAGTAGTGAGTCTATGCAAATAAAGCTCTTGTTTATACCCAGCAACCTTGATATTTTCCACACCCCCTAGCATTAATTCGTTGTGTCGTATCTCACAGCAAGGTTGGTGGAGTAAGACACTATGAATGAAAGCTGTGTGAGAGGATGAATGGATGGATGGATGGATGGATGTTGGCTAGTTCCGCGTATACGCTACGAGTTACGAGTGTGAGTGCGTGTAAAGTGTTGACGAACGTGTTCAGATTTATTATGGCGGCAAGATCGCGCCCATGCGCGTGGGTAGAACGCACCTGTCTCACCGGCGCCACGACTAAACCGCGCCCTGAACCCTGATTCACCCCCCCCTCACAGGTCACCCCCGGACACCGTTGCGGATCACCCTACGCATCCTTACAAAATCATCTCGAAGCCGTCTCATTGTTTCAGCTTCATTAGTGCATAATCATTGTACACATACAAAAATTACTTGGAGCCATGAATATCAGTGCTCCTCATGAGATTTAATACTTGGAGACGTTCTTTTGAAAATTTGAACTTTGAATTTTAAAACGTTTTTTTCCTGATTTCTACTTAGAATCAGTGTTTTGAAGAAGTTATTGGGAATCACACTGGCTGAATACTTTTCTTGTTAAAAAAAAACAATAAATTATCACATCTCAAATTGAAGTGAACAAATATCTCACAGATCAATTGCTACAAGCTACAAATAATATTCTAAGATAATACCGTACGATAATCAAATCCCCCTCAGAACATTCCATGTCCCCATTGAGATAGGTTTTTAATTTGTTTTTTGTTTTGTTAATCGAAGGTTTTAGAGAAAATATGACCCTGAAATATGTTGAAAATGGATTGAGTAGCTTTATTGCAGAAAGTTGTAACTTACATCTTGTATGGACTCGACAAAAGTTGCATCGATTTAAAATCGCGTGGACGCTCTTCAGATTGAGTTGACAGTGTCAGGATTATTCAAATCTGGGCCAGAAATTATGATTGCTTGTACACATTTACCTGGAATGGAAAGTGCTGACATCAGAAGATCCGTGTTCAAGTAGGCTTAAACTCCCACACTATGAATATAATTTCTTAAAGGCATATGGGAAGATTTGAGAACCTGTCCTATTTTCGGAGACTTGATCAGTCACAACATTGCAAAAGATCACATTAGCATGCCATAAAGTGGCGTATATTTGCGTTAGCTGAATGTATGAGGCGAACATAAACCAGGGTCAATTTGACAAAGAGACAGCAACCAGTTGACAACGTGCGATGCAAGCCCATTGTTGGAGCGCATGGAAACAAGTTATTTGTCTCCAAGCTTTGTTTTAGAAGAGAGTTGTATTTTATGCAGGGCGTGTACGAAATGTCTGAGAGTGAATGAGAACTGGGAAAGTGGGAAAGAGAGAAGGATAAGCTTCATTGAGAAGGAAGAAAGGAAGTTTTTTATGTTGCTCCAGTGCGGACGGGAGTCGAACAATATTTTTCTGATGGTGGAAAATAGTCTGGCACTATTCATCAGGGTTGAGCACTGAGAAATGGAGTTGAACTAGTAGAGGCGCCACTCAACTGTAGTGTATGACAATACCTTATGGTCTATACATTGAAACTACAACACAGCATCACGTTTATCCTATCAATATTCAGCTTCACTATTAGCACACCATTGGTGCAATGAATTCAAGGTTTGCCCTTCAACTCGTGGTGTGGGTGTATATGGTGAAGAATAAACGCCCTCTCTTTAATAGATTCAAAATACTCACTATCTTGTCAGTTACAATAGTTGAACCACTACTTCTGGTCAATGAAACTCTAATTTATTCTCTGTTATCTCCCTTTGAGGATTGAGAGTTATGCCTACAATAATATCAAATAAAATCAAATCGTTTATTGCACAAAAAATACAAGGTACAAAACAATCTTTTTAAATAGATTCAACACTTCCAGCAACGGCACTCTGATAATTTTTTCTGTTGTTTCATTAATAACATTGATAAGAATTGATAATTAGAGTATTTTTGGGGAAAATTACGTTTTTGAACTGGTGGCATGCTTCAGAACTGGAGATCGACATTTTCAAGAATATACGCAATAAGTGACATTAAAATAATGATTATTTATTGTACAAGAGGAGTAATCCTACCTAAAATTCAATAAAGAAAGAAAAGGGCTCTCAATGAGTGAACAGAAAAGTAAGTCGTGGTGAAGATCGATGTCACTAGACAGCTGTGCAATTAAATGCTTTTTAGAGTCATTGATATAGAATAGATATACATAGAGAAGATCGTTAGCGAGCTGAAATCTACACATTGACCTGACCGTTCCGTTCGTACCACTAGAGGGTTCCAGCCTCCAGGTGATCTATGTCCTGGATCTGTCTCCGCCCTCAAAGGCCTTTTGGATGGAGTTTCCAACTTCAAGTTACTTTCTAAATAGTAATTGTTTTTTTTAGATTGATTTCTACATAGATTGCCGGTTTGATGCCTAGTGAGATCGGACTCCCCATCCTCAAGACCATACATTTCCATCCTCAAGACTTTTTGGCATTATTAAAAAAAATATTTCCCTACTATCGATTTCTAGAATGGAATAAGTGTGCGATTATTGTCTGAGTTCAACAATGAAATACTTGAACTGTGAAAACTATAGAGTCTGTGAAATTCTATAATCTTGTGAACTTAAAATCGTTATCGCCTATGGAAAAAATACAGAGCGTTTGTAACCGATATGTGTCTAAATCTATTTCTAACCTTGAGGAGATGTTGAATTTATAGAGCTTCCTGTTGGAATTGGATTATATCAGAACAATTTTTCATGAAGTAAATGAAGTGTATAATTTTATTACATAGATAGCCTTACATGAGACAACATTATTCCTTGTATAACTGAACTCCTACTATTATGGAATGTGGTTCGATCGATTTTATACTAAACGATGGAGCAAATGCTTGAGAGAACTTGATTCTATCTGGTGGTCAGGGAAACCTCCCAGACCGACTTATTACACGTGCTCAGAATCTTATTTCATCCTACCAACACTCAGAAGCAATTATTTTTATTTCTTTGGAAATTTGCAATTAACCTGCCACACTTCTATTCCGACATTGAATTGAAAATGATCCTAATCTTTAATTTTTTATTTTCATAATTCATTTTTTATAATTGATAGCTTTAGTAATAAATCCGGGAATATGGTTGGTTATTGAGTAGGTACCTAGTTCTACCATTACTAGCAGTATCATTCCAGTGTTTTTCAAAAATACTAAAATTTGATAAATCCTTGTTGAAACGAGATTCTAGATAATATTTTTTTAAAACAGTTTGAACGTCCTTGAGGTGGTTCATCAACTAACTCTAGAAACGCAGTATTTCTTATCTCAATCTTCATAAGAGAAAACGCTGTTGATCAGCATTCAAAATACAGTAATTGTGAATCATTGTAATATATTGTGGGAACATAACTTGCAGTGCAAATTTCCATACTATACTCTTGAAAATGTGCATGCATTACATGCATACTGCGTCACAAAGATAATCTTATACAATTTCTTCTGTGCTGGGAATTAACAAGCTCGCAATATAATTAATTCCACTATTGCGAATTTCATGCAGTAATCACCTACCAGGTCACTCTATCAGTTGAAAATGTTTTAACTTAGTAGCGTCGTGATGACGAATACGTAAAAATGCAGATTATTGATGTACATATAATAATGTATTGTGAATTATATACTTATAACGGGGATGACCACACCCTTTCAAGACCATGAACGCTCCCCCCCCCTAAATTCAGGGATACCCCTAATGAAGGGGCTTCTACCATCACCCATATATTGAGAACCCAAAAATGTCGTCAGTAGTCATTTGAAACACTGCTGCTGCTTTTTTGTGACCCCCCAAAGATTTTATTTCGAACCACCTACCTACCACCCCCCCCCGAAGAGTTTTAAGTATGCAGTCCACATATTATAAGATGCTTAGATATTGCGTCTTGTTCACCGTTTCTAATTTTCCATAGTAGGCCTACGAGGTTCTCTACTCGATTCTTACTATTCAAAAGATGTTTGAACACTGTAACGTCCTTTTGGGGTTACATATGCCCAGCTGGCAGTCTGTCAGTAGAGCATGAGGTATTTGTATATTTTTGATATCTTGACACTTGCTGAAATAAAGATACCATATGGTTCCTACCAGCTCTTCGATGAGCTTATACCAAATTCTGCTATCAATTACTGCAAACTGCTGCTGCTTTGTCAATCGGCAATCTTTACCGCTGCATTGACTGACTCCGCAATTATTATAGATATTGAAGAGGCTGTAATACTGCTTCGACTTAATACTAAGACCTTGTATTTCAGTCGGTTTGATTTCAGTGATTGGGTTGAACCATTTAAATAAATCTTGAGAACGTATTATTTCTGAAGATTTAATGATCGGTACTGTATATCGCTGATTTATCCAACTTATTCGATGAAGAATACAGTTGGTTGATAATTCTATTAATTTGTCAATAATGATAATAAAAGATACTAGTACAAGATTGGTCATGCATGAAGACAGGATTAAAAATGAAAAGAACACCATTCAATCAATAATATATAATTACAATAAAATCAACGAGCAAAAAATAATATAGGAAACAAATAATGCAAACACAATATATGAGAAAATACACAAAAAAAATATCACAGATCGCTCAATTAAAACTCTTGTTCTGCTTAATAGCATCAATTGATAACTTCCATGATTTTTATATCAGCATACATTTTACAGATTTCTATAGCTCAATGATTCGACTCGCTTCTGCTTATAGAATTAGAATTTTATAACTCAATATGCCAATAATATTAGGTATTTTAAATATAGAATCTCAGGGTATAAGTTCGGCAGTCAGTGGAAGTTAGATAAATAATTTTTCTTGTGAGCTTTGAGTTTCTATAATTCTTATTATGCTAATAATACTGATATTTAAATACATTAACTGATCATATTTAATAATTTCAAATAGTGATTTATAATTTAATATTTAGTTCTCATATAATTCTATATATGACTTTTCCCTTATTAATACTACTTGCGCAATTATCTTTAAATATCAAGCTTGATTTTCAAGTAAAACATTCAACGAGCTAGCTTATGAAATTCTTATCAATTTGTTGCACTGAGGGCCCTCTCAATGAATTATGCTTCAATAACTCACGTGTGAAGATTTTTCACAAATTTTAAAGATGTAGCATAGATTCACCTCGTGTGTCCTATGCCTTTCTGGTGGGCTGCTGTCGTCCTCTCCAATGGGGATATTTAAATTAATAACTCATGTCATAGAGCGACTTCACTGAGTTAGGTTTATTACTTATTAAAAGTCTTTGATACTTAAACTTTGGCAATAAATAAAATTTAATTTTTATAAGGGAATCAGTTTATTGCTCTCGTATTGATAGGCGTCTTGGTCGGTCTCTGGCGAGCAAGTGGGCACTTGGTCTTCCCTCATTCTCTTTCGACGATACTTCCGACTCTAAATTTGCATAAAATTTGAATATTTTTCCCTATTGGTGGATTTCAAATAATCCGCGATGACGCAATTGAATACTGTCAAATAGTCCATAGTACGAGAGCATATTACTATATTAAAACTGAATATTTCTATCCTCAACTTTTATTTTATTTTAATTATATTGTTCCATGCATTCTACAACAATTTTCTATAATTCCAATAAAGACCACGTGGAGATTTTGAATTAAATATTTTTTAGCGCCGAGCAAATACTGTGCTCTGATTGGTGAACAGTCAGATTCGGCTCAAGTGTACAGAATGAATCAATGTGCGTAGAAAAATTAGATTTTACTTCCTTTTTATTTTTTATCATGTTTTTGTGTCCTTTATTTGCTCACATATATCAATAAAAATTTATATTTACTTTTCAAACATTCATATCCTTTATTTTGCATGCTATAAGTTACAAAACCCTCTTCTCCTCGTCTTAACGAATGCTACCTAGATGCAATTATTTTGCTAGCGAGTATCTGATTAAATTGTAGATGTTCAGCTTGATCGTTATTGATATTGCCGACAAGCATTGTTTACATAGAACCTAACCTCAAATTCACACAATTTATTATTATTTTATTAAATAATTGAGAAATTGATTTTCATTTCAAATTTTTAGCCATAATCTATATCTATATCTTCGACTGATAATACCATTGGTGACAGATATTTTTGTTTTTCTTTCTGAGACCCAGTAATTCATTTCAATTAATGAAGTTTTTATTGGTATCAAAATGTACCGTCATAACACAAATGAAATCGTGCTATTTGGACTAGGTACAAAATCGTCATTTTGGCAGGGCAATAGAAAAGATACGTCATTTTCATACAGATTTAATGGAAAACCTGCAGACACGAACTGTTGTCAGTCAGTGGATTGATTTAATGTTGAATTGAGATCTTCGATCACTGCTATTCCATTATTTTCAGTGAGCGTACTCAATATAATTAGTTTGTTGCGAAGTCGATAAACGGTTACCAGAGAGATGCAGCAACTTCTCGACTCAGACTAAGAATTCATTCCATGTACGAACCTGTAGAGCTGATAAGAGTTGGCCGATTGTTTGAGCAGAGCTACTTACTTGGGAGAGCAATCACAGACAAATTGCTGGCACACGATTTTCATTCAAATCTCTGCCAACCTGCGCGCTTCTGACTGAAATGTCCTTGAAGAAGGCAAGCAGCGTCTCCCTTCCATCCCGTTCTATACAATATTTATTCGCACTAATTGCCTTTTAAATCTGGATTATTCGACTTGTTGCCACAGCGGTTGCTCACGAAGCTCCTACTGAACGCCCAACTGGCGCGGCTCTGTGATTTCGATTAAAAGTTGTATCAGCATCACTGCATCAGCATTACGTAAGAGAGGGACTTACATTGCTGTAAATATACTGTCGTAAGAATTAAGAGTTATGATTGAGCTTTCAAAATGAATTCAAAAACAGGAAATTGGAAAGCACTCACTCACTCAAATCATTGAGTGCTCAACTCTAATCAATCGTGCTTTCAACAGCTTGAACTGGAAAGGTCCAGGTCCATACTGGGAGTAGGCCTATCAGAATACTGCAAATCGGATGAACAAGTGAAACCTTATAAACGTTTTTATATTCTTACAGGATTTAGAAAAACACAAAAATTTGTTCAAGTGTGTGTTGCTTGTCCAATGTGTTTACGATTATTGCAGCCTTCTGTTTCATAAATATGTTACTAATGCTACATCATTATTCATTCATAGGTTGATTAGCTGCTAGGCCAAGGATAGTCATTAGTAAAATAAGTAGCATCAGTTATCAGTTGCTTGCAAATAAAATTTATTGAAAAATGAAGAATATTATACAAATCACACAGGGATAGAGATAGATACAGAAATGATTTATAGAAGAAATGAAGAGAATACTAAACTTGCTTCCTCCATCTTTGCTAACTTACTGTTCTTATCTTGTTTCTCCTCTTCTTGCAAGTTATTAAATCACATGCTTATGATAAATCGTGAGCTTCCTTCCCACCCCCGCCTCACCGTAACAGGTATCGTTCAATCTCGTAAGGAAAAAGTTGATTTCACCTGTTATTCTGTTTGCCCTTTTCAAGAATAACTGGATTTATTGTGTATTTAGTCTGCGCTGAACCGTTTCAAATTTTATTTACGACCAACTTTCACTTTAAAGGCGCCTGCTTGTTTTGTACGGGTGTCAGTAACATGCTCCCCCTGTTATTCATTGATCAGTTTTATAAACCGAGCTGTTGACACATTCATGGACAACAATAATTTGAATAGCACGCGAGTAATTTCCTGCAAAAGATAAATAGTTTTTTGCCAACGTCTCTATTACAAATACCTTTAATGTAGGTGCTCTTTCAAGCTCAGCTGTTCCACAATTTGTACGAGGACATAAAAATTCCTATGCAAGTGTTAACGTGACTCTAACGTACAAGTGTAGAGTTACAGCTATTAAGCAGCACATTGAACAAAAGTATTGAAATTCCTGAGCTTATATAACTTAGCTCAAACTTACAAGTGTAGGGTAACTTGGTCAATAAACATTGCACCAAACTGTACAAGGGGCGGCCCTTGACACTTGACTCAAGCAATTGCTTTCTTGACACTTTCAGTTGCACTCAAAGCAGCGACAAGGAAGAAGAAATTAACTGAGAAGGAGGATTGAGAAGGCTGTTAAGAAGCTGAACTATTTTTGCTAACTTGGGATTTTGAGCATCCCATCTCAAACAAACTTATCATTATTATTAACACCTAGTTTATGAAAGTGGGCATGGTATGCAATTGCAGAATGAATACCTATGTTTGCTGTGAAGTGTGGCTAATTCAGATACCAGAGAAACAACAATAAAAAATAATTTAAATAGCGTTAAAGTCATTTTTGATGTTTCAGTATTCCGTAGTATTCTACGTGTAGCTTGTTATAAAATGAGTATAATAACCTATTCGCTCGCTCAGCTATCCATCATATTGAAATATTTTACCTCCAATGACATCAGATGGGATCAAATCTGCCAATAGCTGACTGTCTTGCTTATGACTGGTTGTTAGTTGCAGCCATAAAGACTCTCTTGTGATTTTGGAAAAAACATGCATTCTATGCTTCAATCATTCAATGATCCTATTAAAACAAACAAAGTATGAATTAACATGGTCTTACACCGAGATAATCAACAGCATATTGGTCAGCCAGCTAAGCAATTGCAAAACAATAGTATAGTGGAGATAAACTGGCAGATATTCGTTATGATCATACTACATAATATTTGCTCTAAATGAAATAAACATTGCTGTGGAGAGTGAGAAAATTGTAATAGTGGTGTGAGAGAGAGTGAGAGGGAATGAGAGAGCTGGTAGTTATCAGAGTGTTGAGAGGTGGGAGGTTGAGGTGTTTTGATGGGTGTCGAGCCCGGTCGACAGATGATCGCCGGCGGGCCGATTTAGTGCTGGTGGACCGTTTAGCATAAAATAAGCCCTAATCGCACCCCATCCATCTCTGAATCTCGGTGGCGGCGCAAAGCAGGCCTTGGCTGAGGTCTGACCACCACCGCCGATACAAAATCAATTACTCCACATCTATCCGCGCCGCGCGAGCGCCCACCCACGCCACTGCCCACTAAATCTTATCGCTTCCACTATTTATGTGCAAACGGCAACATCCAACTTTCAACACAAAATCAGATTCGCCTTCAAATCGGGCCGGCATACATGACGAATGAGAGCGTAAACATTGGACAGGTTTTTTGCCACTCTGTTGACTTGCTTCAAGGCTGTTTGGATTTATCGTGTTCCTCGTCAGTGATCCAGAATGATAATTCGGGTTCAATGCAGAAGTAGGTGTTGTTCGGTGGTTGATGTCGAAATATGTCACAGAGAAACGTGTCAATAATCAGAATGTGCACGTCGCAATGTCTTTTCATATGGATGAAAGTGAGGGAATTAAAGTCAGAAAAGGGAGAGTGAAAGTTGAATGTAAGAGATATCCATTACTATTAATAATAATTCACCTATGAGAATGGGGAACATACATAAAATGCTAACAATATCCTTAGGATATTAACTATTTATTACAAAATTCTCACAGCTGGATTTATAATCAGTGGCATTATTACAGAAGTTGAATCCCTGGAAGCCATCATAAAGCCAATATAAAAGCCGGATACATAGAGTTATCACATAGAAATGTAATATTTTTTCCGAAATTTAGATTTTGAGAGATTCTATCTATTTTTTGGTAAGAAATAAATACTTTGAAACATGTACTATACTTCACTTTAAATGTCATGTTTATATTCGTTTTCAATTTTGAAATGAACTATTCCAAAAATTTCAATATCTGTTCTCCTTATCGCACACTACCGAGCAGAGAAAAATGTATAGGAGATTATTTCGTTCCGATAACATGATGGTATACTTCCCGACTGGCGATTTTCTAATGAAGTCGTAGATGAGCGTTTTTATATATTGTATTGTGGTAACTTGAATAGTGAAGCATTCTTCGCATTCTATTCTATCTATTCTACATGATAGTAGCTTATCCAAATAGAAAAACAATAAGGAATATCTCGAATCAATTTTGCGGGTTTGCTCAAATTAACTAGTGGGTATGATCAGCAGCTAATTGATGGTAGTTAGTATCGGTTGGTGCAACTCAGATTGAAACTATCAATGTCGCAGTAATGGTTGATGTGACTTCCCTTGCTGCTAATAGGGTGTTTGATGAATGAATAAAATAAACTGAGTAGTAAAAAAAGAATAGTTTCAAGAAAAATTCATTTTCAGCTGTCAAGCAGAAGTGTTTTAGGTGGCAAGTACATCTTTTTGAACAGTAAATCTTGGTATTATATTGTCAGTGGTGGGAGTCACTCTCCCTTTTTAGACTTTGGAGCGTTATGAGCCTATAATGACAGGGTAGGTGGAAAATGAGTAACGATCCCCTGGCTAGAAATATTCGACATACACCCCTAGTTGACTTCACCCCATCATTACGAAAAATCACTTGATTGGTTCGGAATATTTAGCCGCGAGCATTCACACCTTGTTCACCAATATGATTTCGATAATAGAAAATTTCACTTTCAAAAAAAATAATAGAGCAGTGTTAAGCGTAATAAGGGCATAGTTTTTATGCACATCAACCTTATTCAATTTTCATAATCACTCTTCAGCACGTGTCTTATATGGTATAGAAATTCTCTGACAAACATGTAGCCTTTAAGCAGCTCCTCTTGAAAAAACAACTACTACTTTTAGATTCTTGTCAAGATTACAAATTACAGAGGTAACAAGACGATGTATTATCACTTACCTTCAAGATATCTGTTATTTTTGTCTAATCTGTTTTCATTTTTTATCATTCATAAGCGAGAAGTGCGTTGAGAAAATAAAATGATACATTGCAGAAGAAGTGCACAAGTATTTGACTAACTTCTCTTTGCAATGCAACTTCGGTAATTGAAGTAATAATTCACTGCTAAAAAATTTCTGACAACACTTTATTTGAAGTCTTTTTGTCCTCTTATGTCCACTTATGTGAGAGAGCGTCGTAAGATCTCAAATTCTGCCTGATCAAACTACGAGAAATAATAATAAAAATTGAGAATTCGCATGTATTTGTTCGTTCTTGATAATATTATTATAGGCTAATCATTCACCAAACAAAACTGATGCGGTAGTAGATGAATCACGTTAACCCCATTATTACGTTGTCACCTTCAAATGAAGGGCTAAGTTCTTGAATTTTGAGTGAGTGTTAACTCAATTCCAATGTATTAGATCACTTCCAACATTCAGTGAAACGAGATTAGTGATGAAAAAACAAGCTTCAAAGGGACAAAAATGTTTGTAAATTCAAACTTTAATTAATGAAGAATTTATTGAATTCTGATTAGTCTTTGCTATCGATTTGTATTCGTTTTTGGAGTGTTCAGATTTCTTTGAGACATTACATAATGTCATATTCCTATTTCTTGTGAATTCCTTAATCATCTACTTGAATGATGAGTTGATCCAGCCTCTCCATAATCAAGCAATTTTTAGTTAGTTCCAATACTTAATTACTTCCCCAGTTCTCCGTGCTCCTCCCCACTCAATACTGTACTCGTGTTTTTGCTATTCTATAACAATGACAAGTATATAATAATAATGGATTGATTCAAACAGGAAACTGTAGAAAATAGAAATAAAAATAAAAATCTCAGTACCCTCTTTGAATTATTTAATCACAACATGTTTCAACATTGATGCCATTTTCAAGTGATTAAATAATTCAAAAAGGGTACTGAGATTTTTATTTTCCTTTCTATTTTTATTACAAGTAGTCCTATACAGAAAAGAGATAAATAGGAAACTGTAGATACGTCTCTATCCTCTATGAATGACAACATGCGAACAAACATGGAGAAATTCATATTTGAGATGTTTGGGTCTGATGTGAAGAACTCATTCAAGAGCATTGTCATCTTAATTCATCCCAACCACAAAGGTTTGTTATCATGGCTTGACATTACTCATTTTGATTTTATGTAGCGGTGTTAAAGCCGAGACACTCGTGAAACTTCACCCACGTAGGAAGGAGATTTCTCTGCTGGAAGTCTAGTTTTATATTGGTTGCGCACAAGTTTGAGAGGACTGTTATATATATACTGGGTGTGAGTTCTGATTCTAGAACTTCCTCACTCGAGTTTGTGATTCTCACTCAATATATCAAAATTGCTGGATCATATTTTTGATGCTGAATGCTTCCATGAGAATACATCTTAATAATTGAGTCATTATTCAACCGGAGTATTCGCGGTTCATGCAGAATTTGTTGCTCAGTTCAGATACACACAAGCATTACACATTATTATGATTCGAATTACGAATCCAGGAATCATTCCATTGATGAAATGGAATTCATGGACATTCATCAACATTTTGGGCAAAACGGTGCGATCGTGTTCTGAATGCGATTTGGAGTGGTGTTATGCCCTACCCTATTGTTATGGAGAATTAAACATGCACTTTTGAATACATTTATTTATTTATAAATTGATACAAACAATATCATTCTCAATTATGAATGATTGGGAAAGGAACAACAGGCTTTAAGCCCAAAACCGTTCCTTTCTCAAATTCAGATAGAAATGGTATAAGAATAGGTTATTTTACACTTCATGATAACACTTCATGTATAATGAATACTAACTTATGAATTGATTTGCTTAAACTAAACTCATGATAAATTGAATTATTAAATCCAACTTGATTCACTGATTTGTTTTTAAAATCTTTGCCATGAACCAATTTGATCTATCCATCATTTATCAGAATTATAATTGTTGACACTATATAATCTTACCTTTCATAGAAAGTGTTTATGGCTCCGTATCATCATAAATCATTCTTCATTTCATTCAACAAAGACTGACATTAGTATAGGCCTACCAGTGTAATCAACAATCAACGCTATTCCATAAAACGTTCAAATTTATTCATGAATGATAAATTACACCTAGCACATAATCAATCTTATCTTGGCTATGAGTATGATGGCTGATAATAAGAATACTGTTCGTAAAATTGTAATTCTTGCTCAGAGTACTCGTGTATATTACAATGAATAGAGTTGAATGTTTTGATCGTGCTATAAATTATTTCTGTTCAAAATGTATGAATAAATTTGACATCCCACATGTTATATCTGTAGGAATATTATTGTCCAGGATGATATTATTTGGTACCTATTTATCATGATCCTTGAAAATCGATTACTCTTACTATATTACGTAATGTGAATTCGATATACACGTGCATTTACTCGAAATTATGGCTCTGTCGATGTTAATCACGTGACAATGTCCTATCGGCCCATTTCTTGTTTCTGTTTTTTGAAAAACGATAGTAATTTAATGGTAATAGTATATTTTATTCTCCAAGTTTTGTTGATGGAAAGTGTTGAAGTCTCTTGTTAGAAACCAGTAAACGCCATCAATTTTCGGTCCCAATATTTTTTATTTCAGTTGCAAGGTGGTAATCTTTGCCAACCCTTTAACAAATTCTACATCGGAAGGAGAAGGTGGTGGAAATTTTTGGAGATTGAACATAGAGAAAAAAGTGTGAAAACAGTGGGTGTGCAATCATGACGCAGGTTCTAATGATAGGGCGCTTTCAGTGGTCAGGTATTGCACCGACCAATACAATATCATCATTGCCGTCACCTGGTAGACACGTCTGGGGCTCGAAACAATACCACTACCCGAGAAGGCCTCCCGGTGAGATACTTTCGTTTTTTCACCCTGATAAAACATAGTTAAGAGTAGACCTAATAGTTGTGTTGGGGGCAGGTGGCTGGGAGCTGGGAGATGGCTCATCAACATGGCACGGCACGTTCACCTCTCAAACCCCGTGCCTAATATTTCATTTATCACCGATATTTTATTTTCACACTGTGTTCGTCATATCCTCAGGCAATAGCATCGGGAACAGCCTCGAATTTATGAACCACCCCCGTGTTGATTACCCATTTCTGCCAGGCTTTTAGAGAAATCCGGCTTTTTCAGAGTTCATTTCACCCTGAGGAATCGAACCCAACAAAACGAGATCAAATAAGTAAGCAGCCACCTCGATACTTTTTCGGTCTTCATTTCCCTCATATCAATAATTCCTCATATTATCAATGATGATATTTTCTATTCTACTACTACCTATAGGTGTATTGCTTATGGTGTACCAGATTTGTTCCAGTTTTAGTTCTCCTCTCCATATCTAGGATGATCATACTATGTGGCTATTGGCTATAATCACTAATTCGTCAAATAAAACTATGTTTGGTAATTCTTTAAAGAAAAATAATTGATTAAGCATTATTCTGTGTATTTCGAAGTTAATAAATTAGATGTATTATTATGTGATGTAAGCCCATTGATGAGAGTTTTCAAGTTTATTAATTCAACTTCGGAGACAATATAAAAACTACGAGGGCATTACAGAGTGTATAAGAGTGTATATTCTCTTACACTCTGTAATGCCTTCGTAGTTGCATGTTTCTTCACTTGGACTGCGTTATAGATTATACAGAAATGAATCTTAAGTAATTTATAAAATGTTATGACTATAAGTCACATTTCATATTTTTTAATAATTCTAATAAGTTTTTCATGTCTGCTTGTCATTTATCAATCATGTGCATGTGAAGGAAAAAATTGATTTCATTCAATTTATCTTCACCTCCTATTGATTGCCTTGTCAGGGAAGCTGTAATGAAAATTATTATTCCATTAGAATCATGTTTCAAACAATTCAATTGGAAAACAGCACTAACTTCTGCAAATATCAATATTATTAAGTTAATATACTTTTCTGCTGAGAGTATAGTTCTCGCATAGGTTCCATCACATTTATCACTACTTTGATAAGTAGCTTATCTGGAAAAGTGCTTCATGCCAATAAAACGTGGGTGGAGCATATTTTTCAAAACGATGTGGCTATTAATTTTGATATCAGTAACAAACTCGTTACTAACTAGCTTCTATACTATAACAAGGGCAAGAATATATCAGCTCCACTGTCAAGCAACACTAATGGGATTAAGCAGAGAAATTAATATTTATACTCAGTTCATTTCAACTTTCCAATAATCCTATTATTGAATATTCATAGATGCTCAGTGTAGGTTGCCACATTACATCTGGTAGCGATAAAAATGATTTCAATTTTAATTTTATTGTCGTTATAATTGGATACGGTTCAAATGTGAGAATAATAAATTGATACTGAATCGGATTATAGAATGTTATCAATGTAGCCTACTGTAGAGCAGGAGACACTCTTTCGACTTCCACTTTATGATTTCTACTTTCAAAATTACAAATCACATCAGAATTCGAAACTGTTTTGTCAATCTGGTCACACATACATGATTTGTATTGACACCCAAAATTTTCGAATCTTCCTAACGCAATGTCAATTGCAGACCAAAAACGTTGATAAATCAAAGGGGCTCAAAGTTTACCTTCAATTTGAGTTATTTTGCTCTTAAAATGTGAACCAAAAAGCTCTTATGTGTGAACCAAATCATCATCACATCATAGCCTCTAGACTCTGAAGACTCTGGACCGTTCAATTTGAATTTGAGTAAATGTTTGTCATCCCTACCCAGATTATATAATTATATTATAATTATGAATTAAGAAATATAGTTGAATAATTTGAAATTGCATATAGTAAACATGCCACAACAGGCATTCTCAATATTAGCCACGTTCAGTGTTGATGAATTGTTAGCTTTAGAGCTAATAATGGACTATATGATTAATAATGAATGAGAAACCACATTGTTTTCAAGTGGATTCATTGTAGAGCAGAATCGCTTCTTGTTCCTCATTGAAAAAACTGAACTTTTTTATTATGTCTTCTTCAGTCTTGTTATTATTCAGATCAGGTGAAGCTCTCGACACACCTAGTATGCAACTCTTGTTCATAGTTTGATGAGTTAATTACTGATACAAATCCAAAACGAAAAAGTGTGACACTCAAACCACTTATTATAATGAGACCAATCATAACTCATGCTCCGAAATCTAGCTTAAGAGCACTGATTATGACTCTCACTAGATTATAGACCAGCCTCTTACTTTGAATTATCATTCAACAAGGTAGATCTATCTTCATTTTGTTTTCATGATCATTGATGCGACTTAATTGAATCATATCCTGTACAGTATATATCATTAGTGAAAAAATAATGGTGAGCTTCAAATCTCCATCCAATTTGTGTTTGGAACAATTGAATTATTTCCTAGTCAAAGAATTTAGACCAATAATTTACTCAATTCATCAAAGTGTGAACATCTGATTTCAAAATGATGATGTGATCTTTGAAGTCCGAATTCCTTCAACTTGTGGTGAACTTAAAATTTGCCAAAACTTCTTTTCTAAAGTATCCGTATCACATTTACTATTTTAATTATTGAAATTGCATCCTTTCTTATGAATGGCATTTCAACTGAAAACTTTGAGCAGTGAGAATCAATTGATATCAAATTTATACTCATTATTTTACATTATAGTATTATAATTTTTACTGTTGTGTTGTGGCTATTCCAACAAAACACTACTGTGTTAATTGAATTAATCTGACCAAATGCAGTATGTATGCGAGATATTCCAGATATTCGTTGAGTAAATTTTAAATTTGTCAAACAGAGACAGGTGAAATGTTCGGAATCCGTCTACATTATTGGAACTCTCATAGGATATTTTGTCGGCTCTTTTGAAGCGAGCCGATACATAGATCACAAAATCGCTATCCTTCTCCCCTTGACCTTTTTTCAATGTGACCGGTCTGTGTCCGAGAGATAAAATCAAATGCCAACTTTCATTGTTGTCACACCAATAACTCTCTCGCCACCTTGATATTTTATTGGGCGAGCGATCCTCATCAATCAACATTCGTAGCTAAAATTAATCCTCACAGTCCGCAAAACAATTTCTAGAGTCGTAAGTAGACGATTAAGTTCAGAGGCTCAAAGAGTTAAGAGTGAAGTGAGAAGTTCTTCAAAGAAACTTCCACTTAACAAATAATAATTGTTTTGGAAGTGGAATTGCTGTCCAGCCCATGTCACTATTGAAAACTCATCCCGTTAGATTTTAAGTTTAAGTTAGAACTTAAGCAGTCCAATTGAATCTCTCAAAGATGGAAATTGAAATGTAAAAAAACATTGATGAAAGAAAAGGGATGATTGTATCGATGAAGATCTTGTAATCCCACAGACTAGTTTCCTTCCTCAAAAGAAGTAGTTAAAGATGGAGAAGAAGTGAGAAATCCAAATTTTATCGAATTTCTTGAGAACTAGCATTTTAGTGAGATCACCAATTAGTAAGAGAAGATCTTATGAGTTTATATATTTTCACAACTTCCGATGCACGGATAGAAGAACAATGAAGAATGAATAAATTAATTTTTCTGTTGCGAGAAAATCGCGAGGATAATAATTATTATGCGAGTGTAGATTTCACTCGTATCATATTATGTTCAATGCCGTATAAGATTCCCATGAAAAGGTATCAATTATGACGAGAGCCTTCAGACCATAACGCGCCAAATTGATCTGATTGGATAGGTCTACTGATAATTGTACTCATTGCGATTATTCGAAATCAATTTTTCCTTTACCATCTACCATCAGATTCACGAGTATTCAATATCAAAGAGAACGTTAGATCAATCAATCACACTGGTTCAATCTTAGTTTAAAAAGTAGCTTAACTATAGTTTCTATCAAGTTTGATCACGTATCAAATCAACCTACAATTCGTTTCCACATGAAAGAACTGAGTATACTGAGTTATCACCGTCAAACCAGAGCATGTCAACGATAAAATAATGACAGAGCTTCCAGTGATCGAGTTATGGACAGGACATTAAATTACCGTGACATTCGCTCAACCTGTGCTGTATAGCTAATTATTAATGAATGACAACGGGACACATCAGGTAGGACGGCGGTGGAGCACAGTGCAGGTTGGAGTGAAGTGAATCAAGGCTCTCAGCGGTGAGCTGATATCTGTCATCCATTTCCTTTTTCACATCTAGAAGGTCACGGCCAGGCGCCACACAGGTGAATTATTATTGAGTTATCTACTTTTTCTCAAACTATTTTATTTGCTCGTCACCACTTCCTCTTGTTGACCATGATAAATTTTCCAACAAGGATACTGAGTATCCAAAAAGGGCAGTGAATCTAAATAAAAATGTTTGTCGGAATTCCTAGATCCTATCGTAAATCACCATTTTGTTACTAGAAATTTCTTTTGAATGAACCGGATCTTGAATATCTCGCACTCATTCAAGCTGGTCGCGTGTATGAAGGGCATGATAGGCTTAATTTCAATTTATCACCCTTTCTCTTCAAATTTTTTTTAGGGTTGGGGTATTTTATTATAAGGACTAAATGCGTGCAGATTTGTTTGTAGCTTTTTCAGAAACCTCCCGCGTGCTACAGTGGAAAAAATGTTCTGTGATTCTCAAAAACAGAAAAGTTAATACTAGTCCAGTCAAATGGTCGTTTTTCAGGAAACAGCCCCGAAAGAAGTTTTCTCGACGGTTCTATATGTATTTTGTGGCCCTGAATTCGATCTGAAATGTGCTGACACGCCAGAGGGCGGCTTCACCACCAAAACCTCCCAAAATTTCGGACTTTTTTCAACTTTCCCATTTTATCTCGTAAACCTTGAGTTTCTTAAGAAAAATCATTCTCGACAAAATTAAAGAGAATACAATTTTCAATGAATTGAGTGGTCGCGCAGGGTTCTACCATTTTTGGTTCCGGAGCTATGAATTTTCAAAATAGGGTTATTTTTCAAGGGGGTTTCAAAATTATGCAATCCTACCACTTCTACCCTATACAACTTGGATATTTTTCTAGTATAGATAAAAAACCACACATCACGTGAAAGAACAGTTCATTATGAACAGGATTCCTTGGGAATTTTCGAATTTACTAGTGGGGGAGGGGAATACACCCAAAAATAGAAAATCATGTCCTACAGCCAAAATACAAATTTTTCATTATAATACCTTTTCAAGGCCTTGCTAACAAAAAATACATATTTCGGCTGAAATCATCTCACGAATTAATTTCAGTATTTCTATCACTAGAATTGAATTAATTACTAGTTCTCTTGCAAATATCATAATTCTTGCAATAAATTGAACCTCCATTGGTGAGTGCTAATGTAATTCTGCTGGGGTAACTACTGTGTACGATAAAAAAGAGCAGGATTGACAGAATACGTGCAAGTACACATTTCACACTCAAAAACGTGGATGGCATCGCGTCATTGTGGAGACATGCTTTTGTTCTGGTACATATATTAGAAAACGTATATTATCTTCACATTTTCAATTTTTGAGAAGTGAGTTTAGCGATAGTGATAGCATTCTTTTTAAAGTACTGTCATACTTTTGACGTAAAATGGAGTCTCTGATGAACAAGAAAATCAATTGAATAACCATATTCTTATGGTTATCAATAACCAATCCACCTCTTACAAGTCCATCATGGGGATCTCAACCAGGAATAGGTAACTTTATCACGTTTTTTGTAGCTTTTACAGCAACCTCCCGCGTGCTATAGTAAAAAATATTTTGTGATTCTCGATAGTGAAATATCAAAATAAGAAAAGTTTTTACCAGGGAAAGAGTTCTCTTCACTAATTTTTGATTGCTGATTCCCAGAGCAAGTGAAGGAACTCGCTCATAGGACGATTGTTCCTGAATTGTCGAATGAAGCACCCAAGCCCAACTTGCTTATTAGCTGATTAGATGCCGCTCTTAATTCAATTTAGAGATGAAAGAGTCACCGAAAAATGAAATGAATCATCTAGCTGGTGTGGAGCCGGTGTCAACAAACGAGACTTTTACGATTAGGCAACGTTTGTTCTTTCATTGGTCGGCTCGGCTGTAATCCGACCACGATTACTGCGATAATGAAGGGCGAATTTATTAATAACATAAATCTCGATGAATTTACGACGCGATTGTGGAAAGGAATTGTATACAAATGAGGAAGCCGGGACATGCTAGAGCAGGAGGTGGGGTCATATACAGAGTCTATCGTATTATTTATCTCTATCTGTATATTAAGGCACATACATAGTCTATACGAGACGCCAGTCTCATTTGAATGATGAAAACACACTCTTTTCTAGGATAGTGGCGTCAAAGATAGGCTCATTTGAACGCGTGGGATTCGCAACTCCTCCTCCTTTTCAAGGGCTCAATAAACAGCTGTTTCTCCTGAAAAACAATAACAAACGAACATTAAGTAAAGGTCAGTAATAAACTTTTACCATCCACCAATTTTCCGGTCAAGTTATAACCTAAGATCGCTTGCGAAGCACATGTAGGTAAATTTGAGGTAAAATGTAGGTAAAAGACAATATCATCAGATCAAGCAAATTCCTTAAAACGAGGGCTGGAACTGTTAGGTCTAATAATCAAGTTTGAACTATTTTGACCGATTGTTATTATTTTAAAGACTATCGAAGTCGGTATGATGGTGAGTTGCAATTTCACCTGCCACTTACAAAATTTTTCACACTAAAGTGATGAGAGACAAGAAATGAATTTGTATAAGTTATTTCACAAAATGAAAATTCAGAGATAGTTGAGGGAATGTGTGGATCATCTTCATGAGGAAATGTGCGAATTACAAAGACCCTCAATTTCATTATTTTAATTTAAAGAGAATACTCAATGATTCTGAAAACTGAACATTCTCTTGGAGAGAAAACGTATCCTAGATTTATTTTTGTCTTTTGACTTTTATTCTTATGAGCTGAATCATTTTTTCTCTCGAATTATCCTTTACCCACACTCCAGAGAGTATACTCTCTGCTTATATCAATATTACAACATTTCCCATTGCATACATGACTATATATGACTATATGACTATTGATTATATTTGACCTCGTTCATATCAGTATATTTTTCAAAGCTCATGAGATACAGTGTTGTTCTTTAATTTCATGAACATTTCATATTATTACTAGCAAGAACCCGTGCTTCGCAAGGATTTATTTTGAAACTTGACGTAATGAAATTTTGAAGAATTAAGAATAGGCCTATAACCATCCTTGGTTAATTAGGAATCTATAAGCAAAATTTCAAGTTAATTAGTCCAGTAGTTCAGACGTGATGATGCGTCAAACATAATTTTCCTATCCCGTACGTGCATAAGCCAGCTATTTACTTTATATAATTATTATAGATATAGTTAACGACTGCAAGAGATAGGACTGTGGAACAGAATAATGGTGAAACTATGATAGCGCCAGAAGTATCTCAAACACAATAGTAGGTACTACATGAACTTTTTGAAAGTGATTTGAAAAAAATGTTAAAACAACAGAACTGGATCCTTATCATTCTACCTTCATTTAGAGAGGCTTTTGTTTGAGCCGAATGGAAATCTATTTATAAAGAAATGAATGTCTGTTTGTGTGTTTGTTTGTATGTTTGTTTGTTCCCTGTAGACTTGAAAACTACTTGACATAACGCCATGAAATTTTGGGAATATTTTGTGTAAATATTGGGGATGGTTTCTGAACAGAAATTTTAATAGGGGGGCTAATAATAATTATTTTTTAATCCATTTTACAGACATATGTTTTCGAAATTTTCGGCCGAGCGGCCGAAATGAAGAACGAAAAGATGATCATGATTCAAGATCATATTGTGATAATATGATTTAGCATCTAAAGTTAACAGCTGTAATAAACATATCACCCTGTGATAAATTATTGTGTACTGGTATTAAAACGGTAGTTTGGAGTTGAAGTGTTGTTGATTGGTACCAGCTGTTGATAATGGTTCCTTAGAACACCTATACAAATAATTATCACTCCCCTATCATTGAGAAACTGGAAAATGTTGAAAAAAATTATTCACCTAATGAAAGAGAGTATATATTTATTAATACTATACATTCATATTGCATTCATTAATTACTGAAGAATGAAAGAATAATTTACATTTTTTTGAATTTAGCTTAGCTTATATTCATCCTAAAATGGAAAGAATATGGAATTCTGTGTGATTCATCGTACATCGCATATTTCCTGGACAATATGCCCACCGTACGGACCATATATCGACAATCTACAGCTATGAAAACATTGAATATTTTTCTTTGAAACACTGATATAACCTTTTTTTTATTTGAAAACTTTACTGATAGATATTACTACTAATTGATTGAGAAGAATAATATGTTTTCGGAATAATGAATGCTGCATGACAAAGCACATAGGAAGTCCGTATTGAGATGTAAATGAACATTTTGATTGTAAGATAAATTTCATGATTCACCAAATAAAGTCAAGTGTAACATGAGATACATTGGCGGTTCGAAGTTCGCTGGGTAAGCTAGTTGTAAATTAAGCTTTATTATTAATAGACAATGCTGAAAAAGACAGGCTCAATCACAAGGAATACTATAAATCTATGAGGGACCAGTAAGCTATTAATTTTGAGTAGTTCAGTTACTTCCATTATGGACACTGGATACATTATGGACAATCAATACCTATGAAATTTATTAGCTACCGTACAGAATAAAAAATTTTTGATTGCAGTGACCCCGACTACTGTATTATGAATAACTATTTGGATCAAATATAAGGAATTACTCGCATCTCTCTATCAACTCGTAATTTTTATTCACAAAATATTAACAAAAAATATATATTATATTGAGTTATATTTAATAAACTCACGGCTAGTACTCAAGCTTGTCTTTTTCTGGCTGTGCTACAAATAAATGTAGGTATATGTTTGACATTTTGTTTCTGTAATCTTGTTGTCTATTAAGAAAGTTTTCAATGTGATTTTTGATGGCAATAAAATTTGAATTTGGAAAAAGATTTATCAACAAACTCCTAACCAAAGAAAACCTTTGTGCTCTGTTCTAATCGGATCGGAGTGTATGAGACTCCATATACAGCTGATAGATGGCGCAAACCGAACTGGCCAAGCATACAACGATGGAAAAAACACGTGGTAAGCTCGCGCTCTCAATCAACGCAAAATCAATTCGATCAGCTAATTGATGAAATTGTTTTAAGCTTTCCAATGATTACAACATATGTTAGAATATCATGTGTCAATTATCTCAGTTTCATATGGAGTTCACCTTACCATAAGCTTACTTAATAGGATCCTTTTTCATCCTTTGAAATCCTTAGAGGCAAAATATCTCAAAATCCGTTATTAGTGCGCATCTAGCATGTTTGGAGAATATTTGTGCAAAGTTTTAAGTCTGTAGGCCAATTAGTTTGAGCTGTAGTGTGATTTTATATCAAAATTTTCGAAAAGTGCCCTCTCCTGAACCCCCCTGTGCTCCTGATTGGAGTTTTTCTGCATAGATCTGATTTTTTTGTACCTGAACGAAAAAGTTCCTCATGACTTTGCTCTTTGCTGTGCAATGAACGGTTAAAAAGTGAGAATTTTGGGGGCCCAGCTCCCTCAGGGGGGGGGGCAGATTTCAGAAGAGAAAGAAGGAGAAGAGGAGTAAGAAGAAGAAGAAGCAGAAGAAGAAGAAGAAGAAGAAGAAGAAGAAGAAAAAGAAGATAGATTATTATGTTGCTTTGGCCTGTGATCTGTATAAATGTCCTGTAACAACTAAAGGTGCGTCCACACATGCCGAACCGAACCTCGAACCGCGCAGCAAACCGTGCATTCCTCCGAACATCTTGCCTTTCAGTGAACATGAGCATATGTTTCATAATGTTAAAAATTAGCTGTTAAACATTCGCCGTACCGCACTCCGAACCATTCGCCGTGCCGCTTGCCTCTGTTCTAACTGCTCGCCTCACCTCACTCCGAACGCTGCACTTTTCAGCCAATCAGAGCCCTCGATTACAATTCGCCGTTCAGCTCGCTCCACAATATTTTGGCTATCCTAAACATATGTTTTTGAGATAATTTCTTTGATGCAGCTGTTTCACATTCACCATTATAAATATTATACAGAGTTTGTGAAAATAAAAATATTTATTGATTACCAAAACAATACTATTATTATATTAATGATAATAATTAATTATTAAAACAATACTTTTATTATATCAATGATAATAATATTATTAAACATATTATCAATTATCAGAACAATATTATTGAGGTTGAGTGGAATCAGGTAGAAAGCAATAATACAACAGATGTTCTTTTTTGAATTTCTATCATATTATTTTGTTATTTCCAATGATTACAACATATGTTATTATATCACATGCCAATAAATAAATTATCTCATTTCCATATGGCACTCACCTTACCATGTTCATAACCTTAATAGGATCCTTTTTCATCCTTTGAAACCCTTAGAGGCAAAATATCTCAAAATCCGTTCTTAGTGCGCGTCTAGCATGTTTGAAGAATATTTGTGCAAAGTTTCAAGTCTGTAGGACAATTAGTTTGAGCTGTAGTGTGATTTTACATCAAAATTTTCGAAAAATGCCCTCTCCTGGACCCCCCTGTGCTCCTGATCGAAAATTTTCTGCATAGATCTAATTTTTTTTCGTAGCCGAACAAAAAAGTTCCTCATATCTTTGCTGTGTAATGAGCGGTTAAAAAGTACAAAATTTTTGGGGGGCCCCAGCTCCCTCAGGGGGGCAAATTTATGAAAATCCTTTCTTAGTGGATGTTTTCAGGCTACCATAAACAATCGTGAAAAATTCCAAGTTTTTAGGCTCAGTAGTTTGGGCTGTCGTGTGATTTCAGTCTGTCGGGGCTTAGCCTTTTATAAGTATATATATATATATATATATATATTATATATATATATATATATATTATATATATATATATAAGATAAGATAAGAGAAGAGAAGAGAAGAGATACCATCCATGGAAAATCTATTGTGAGAAAACATAGTTTGATACAGTGAAAAAAGGATACATATAAATGTAATAGATAACTTCACTTTGAATGAATCCATTTCTCTTCTATTACAACATACTTCTGAAATAAAAACATAGTCGTAGAGCCTTTTGAACGAATCGAAATGTCGAAGCTCATATCTTCTTTGAGATAAGATTGAATGGGCCGATAACGCTATCTCTTTTCACGATAATTTGCGTTATGCACCGTCGAATAACTCAGATCATGTGTGAATGAGCATGCTCATTCATTGGCCAATGAATTCATGAATAACATTAATATTAATTAGCAACACCTGTTGGGAGGATCCTGCTTTTCTAAAAATGAATAATCAACCTGATCACTGAAGACTAAATGATGTGATGATGTTCTTTGTTCGTGTATTCGATTGTCTTGTAATAGAGCACGGCAGAATCAGAATAATAATTCATTCGACTCTGATGAAGATTGTAAATGATGTCATGAGCGTGTGTGTATCTTATGAAATACATCGAACTCTCATCACTCATGTAAGGTCAATTTGTGTGCTGCATGACTTGATAAATCGGATTTGAACTCCATCAAGTACCTTTTAAGCCGTGTGCACCCACTGCGATTCGCATGATCGCATGACGACGATTTCAGAAATTCAACAAGGCTTGAAACTGATCTCTCACATATTATAAATTCAGTGGTTTTATACATGTGTGAATTGCGGTAACAACCAGAGATTATAGAATGTAATGTTACATTTTATAGTTTCTGGTAACAACTTGCAAAGGCTATCGTCATCAATAACCAATAACTCATATTCAGTGAACAGTTACTGTGATATTGTAATACTGTGTTATAGCTGCTTTATTACAACTTGGTTTAAAAGTCTACTGGAACTGACTTTTGACGTCTCCAAGCGGAAAACTGACTGAAGTCTTCGTATTCATTGAAAATGCTGTTTATTCAAACTAGTTTTCACTGCGTTTATTTTATGAAATTCAATCTGGAGGTTCAGAGCTTTTCCTATTCTATCCGATGCAGTCTCTTCGATTCGACTTTTACCATAGTACAACAACAAAATTAATGTCATCTATTTCCATCATCACGATACTGAACGGAGGCTTTGACTATTCATGTCAGTGAAAATATGTTTGAATGATTCTGGATGTATAATTACAATCACTATATCATAATCACATATTCAAGTCCAGTACTGTATATTGGAGTGAATTATGACCTTTCATCAGACGTACAATGGAGTTCCAGTTTTTTTTATTGTTGTTAACAGTTAACACCATTTATTGGTTAATTTCCAGGGGGTCTCTCTGTTCGAAGGTGAGAAGACTCATTAATTTCAAGATCAGATTATCACCTCTGCTCATATCCTGACAAGATAAACACACCTTTCGGACTTGATTGTTCACTCTGAGCCCTAATTAAACAGTTTCATTCATCAGGATATTGAATAATAATTGAAGGCCATTCAAATATGACTGATTCAGCTGGTAGGCCATGTGGGTTGTCTGTTCTTCAGCAGTTTCCTTCTTTGGAAGTCGATGGAAACGTTCCATCAGTTATCAGATTCTAATCAAGAAATGTCATTTGCTTCTCTGAAGATCCTTACTCAATCACTGTTTAATCGAAAACAGTGGATATCAACTGTAGAAAATTAAGTATATTCACTCCGCTTTATAAAAATCATTTATGTGTTGGAAAACCGCTTCCCGTTCTAGGTCCACTCATCCCTGATCATCATTCTTCTGTCTAACATCCACATACCAGCTATTTCTTATGTCGACATCGTCGTCATCACCCTTAACAAAAGCATGAAACAAAAAGACAGTCACTGTTTAGAAATAAAGAACTTGACCAGCGAAATAATACTACTTCAAATAATAAGACAGATTACATAAATGTTATTTTAACATAATATCTCGAATAAATTATAATCATTATTATATCACAATGAATACAGAACTTCATCTTAATTCCGAGATCACAATTATATCCATAATTGAATAATCAACCTGATCACTGAAGACTAAATGATGTGATGATGTTCTTTGTTCGTGTATTCGATTGTCTTGTAATAGACCACGGCAGAATCAGAATAATAATTCATTCGACTCTGATGAAGATTGTAAATGATGTCATGAGCGTGTGTGTATCTTATGAAATACATCGAACTCTCATCACTCATGTAAGGTCAATTTGTGTGCTGCATGACTTGATAAATCGGATTTGAACTCCATCAAGTACCTTTTAAGCCGTGTGCACCCACTGCGATTCGCATGATCGCATGACGACGATTTCAGAAATTCAACAAGGCTTGAAACTGATCTCTCACATATTATAAATTCAGTGGTTTTATACATGTGTGAATTGCGGTAACAACCAGAGATTATAGAATGTAATGTTACATTTTATAGTTTCTGGTAACAACTTGCAAAGGCTATCGTCATCAATAACCAATAACTCATATTCAGTGAACAGTTACTGTGATATTGTAATACTGTGTTATAGCTGCTGTATTACAACTTGGTTTAAAAGTCTACTGGAACTGACTTCTGACGTCTCCAAGCAAAAAACTGACTGAAGTCTTCGTATTCATTGGAAATGCTGTTTATTGAAACACTCCAAACTAGTTTTCACTGCGTTTATTTTATGAAATTCAATCTTGAGGTTCAGAGCTTTTCCTATTCTATCCGATGCAGTCTCTTCGATTCGACTTTTACCATAGTACAACAACAAAATTATTGTCATCTATTTCCATCATCACGATACTGAACGGAGGCTTTGACTATTCATGTCAGTGAAATTATGTTTGAATGATTCTGGATGTATAATTACAATCACTATATCATAATCACATATTCAAGTCCAGTACTGTATATTGGAGTGAATTATGACCTTTCATCAGACGTACAATGGAGTTCCAAGTTTTTTTATTGTTGTTAACAGTTAACACCATTTATTGGTTAATTTCCAGGGGGTCTCTCTGTTCGAAGGTGAGAAGACTCATTAATTTCAAGATCAGATTATCACCTCTGCTCATATCCTGACAAGATAAACACACCTTTCGGACTTGATTGTTCACTCTGAGCCCTAATTAAACAGTTTCATTCATCAGGATATTGAATAATAATTGAAGGCCATTCAAATATGACTGATTCAGCTGGTAGGCCATGTGGGTTGTCTGTTCTTCAGCAGTTTCCTTCTTTGGAAGTCGATGGAAAACGTTCCATCAGTTATCAGATTCTAATCAAGAAATGTCATTTGCTTCTCTGAAGATCCTTACTCAATCACTGTTTAATCGAAAACAGTGGATATCAACTGTAGAAAATTAAGTATATTCACTCCGCTTTATAAAAATCATTTATGTGTTGGAAAACCGCTTCCCGTTCTAGGTCCACTCATCCCTGATCATCATTCTTCTGTCTAACATCCACATACCAGCTATTTCTTATGTCGACATCGTCGTCATCACCCTTAACAAAAGCATGAAACAAAAAGACAGTCACTGTTTAGAAATAAAGAACTTGACCAGCGAAATAATACTACTTCAAATAATAAGACAGATTACATAAATGTTATTTTAACATAATATCTCGAATAAATTATAATCATTATTATATCACAATTGAATACAGAACTTCATCTTAATTCCGAGATCCCAATTATATCCATAATTGAATTACTTCATTCCAAATTTCATAGGAATCGTTAGATCCGTTTTCGAGATCCTTTAGACATACATCCAAAACCTACACACACAGAAATTGTTCGCTTGATAGAATACGATTCAGTATCATGGTTTGAACACGTATGTATAACCTGCAAAACAAGATGATTTTTGTGTGATCTTTGATGGTTTTTTATAGCATAACCCTGACCAGTGATAACATCACTGTAGAAATTAGATTTCTGTCGAATGGTATTATGTTAATGTTAGCTATACTATTAATTTGTAGCAAAACATATTGAGTGAGTTTTGTAAGAACATTATTACAAATATTGCGTAAACGAATTTGCATTGCAAGAGAAATGATGTTTACTCATGGCTGGCTTGTGATTAGACCGCTTGTGGAAATCATATTTGTAGCCTGTATATTAGTGGATAGCCAGTTAATATTATAGATAAGTACCTACCGTTAGCTGAATTGGAAATGCGCGAGATGTATTTTTATACATTGATAAAGTGCATAGCCGCCGTATGAGAGAACATGATCCAGTTTAAATTATATGGCTCTCTGAAAGTAACACATTACTGCAAAGTTAATTATGTGGCATGATACTAAGAAACTAAGTTGAGGCGGTTGCAAAAAAGGGTAAAGGAGACATGTAAATGTGTAGTCAGGTTACTAGTGGAAAGGAAAAACTTAAATATTAATGAGAATTTAGATTCGACTGAATTCTTATAACAGTATTGCTTCGTTGCACGTGAGTTAAATTAACTTCTATTAGATTTTACCGTCGTTGAAATCGTAAATTTAATCGATGAAGCTCAAGAAAAGCCATACCTATTGGACTAATTTACAAATCAGAATACAATGTAATAATAATAATATCGAGTGACCTGGCTGGCAATCTATTACAATGCAATGACGTTATTCTACGTCGATTTAATTTGTTAGAATTATGAGAAATCAGGCAAATGAAATAATACAGAGTGACACAGAATAACGGAAACTTTTTAAAACGCCATAAAACATTACTGGGAAGGGCAAAAATGATTTTATTAAATACTAGCTCACCTTCTGCATTCAGTTTGATGTTTTCAATTTGAAAACTATTCATGAGATTGGAATCCAGGAGTCCTGTTGCCAGCACATGGTAACATGGTAGAGTTGGTACACACTCTACTATGTTGTACTTGTACACTCCTGTATGATTCATCTCCATCACAGCACTTTTATTTATGTACAATGCGACATGTAAAGTGCAAGAATAGAATCAATTAATCTTTGCTGTATCGAACTACAAATCCAAGACTGAGCCAAGCATGATGGCATTCTGAAATCAATAACTTTTTGTTGCAGATAGATGAATATTTTTATTCGCAATGTAGTGGAATTGCTTACAGTGACACGTAACATATAACGTGTAGGAGGCTGAAGCTAGTATTAATGATGCCGGTTCGAGAAAAATATGCGATGATTATTTGTGTGTAGTTCACTGAGCATGCACCTGTAAATCGATCAAATAGCTTTCCTACCGGACCGTGTTTTATAAAACCTGTCCTGATTGTGGAGGAAGCTGGAATTTCTCGTTCAGTTTATCGTGAGGCGCGTGTCCTGTTTGATGTCCAGGACTTGTAAAATATCAATCAGATCATATCTGAAGAAAAATGTCACCCGAGCTCGCTTCCGGAGGAGATAATCGGCGTGTATCTTTCTGCAGTCGTTCGTTATTGCTGTCGGATTTATCTGGTGCGGGAGTCGGACCGGTTCATTTAATATTATTTCACAACGGAAACAAACTCACCTATCGCCGTATGGAAACACTGATGTATTGCGACACTGTCCTGCAGGCGCCTCGTTCTGTCTTATGATGACGACCAGTATTGCTGCTATGCTGTGCATTCATTCCTCTTCGACCTTTCTGACCAGCAGCGAGCAGCGAGCTGCCCAAATTAAAGACACATAATTACACTGCCCAACCTCAGCATAAATCAACAAACATTTCGCTTTTCGATATCTGTTCTCTGGTTCTCTTATTCTTGTGCGAAATAAAAACCTATTAGCACAGCAGAAAGAAACTCTATAGTTCTTTACTGCGTGCTATTAGGGGGCTGAGGTTAGGCCTACGGTTTCAAGTAAAATACCAAATCGATTTCAGACCTGTTTTGCAGATGAGAAATTAGTTTTTACACCCATTATGTAAGACCATATAACGTGTTAAAACCAATTCAGACACATTAATAGAATTATAAACTTCTTGATTATTGTCCAAGCTACAGTGATCGAATATCAATTCTGGTTTGAGATGATGGAACGCGTAAGGGAAGGGCCTTGTATTATAGGGCACTCCACGTGAGGGCACTCCTGAGTCGGAAGTGTGGAGTGGCTACAATAATTCCTAATCCGCATGAAGACTTACAAGAAACACATTATAAGCCAACACATTTATCTTAATTTGTCTGACAGTAAATTGAGGAACTTTTTCTTCGAAACTTTCCAGATATGAATGTGGATCTATGATAGTTTGCTCGTATTTTGAAACATTCAATTATTGATGCTGTTTATTGAGAAATCCTGTATTGACAAATTTTGTCAATATTCAATATTCCTTCACTTCACATAACAAGAAATTTTTACCATATAACCTGGTACAATCGTCCTTTGAAAGATGAATCAATACTTAATTATTGGGCGATAAAATATTGTGAAGAGGTTGGAATAAGGATATAACGTAGAGTGAAGATAGCTACGGTGGCTATAACAGCTATAACGAAAATGAAAAAGAAAAAATATCAGAGGCGATTAAAAATTCCAAAATAATTTGTTACTGATCATCAAGTGTTTATTCACATTCTGAATTAATGATATAATATTTATTGGTTATTATTAATGATAGGGCGTGTTACGCCTCTTTGTACTGAAGCAACGGTACGCAGACTTACAAGAGACCTATTTGTTACAAGCGAAAGGCTAACACTTGAGAACCAGAGTTAAATGGATCGGTTGTTTGTACGTGTTGTAAATTGTTGTTTGGTATGAGCCTGAATTATAACTGGAGAAAAGAGTGAATTAGTAAATCAGAGAGATTCAAAACCAAAACTACGCCCCGCCTTCGAATTCGAATTCGCCCTAAGAAAGCGGTTTCAGGAATAAATTAAAACGAACCAACACAGGTGCCGAATATCCTTGTTGATTTTTCATCGGGCTTATTCATTTACATAGGATTCATTAGAGTTAATAGTCTTATTTGATTAATTTCGAGTTGCCCCATGTCGGGAATGGGACGTTAATCAAGGGGTATATTTTTGTTCCAAAGTATTGACTACCACTGGCGATTGGAATCGGATATTATCGTCGATCTCACTCTGATCACTATTTCTGTCTCTTGTTTTATGAACGATTGTTGGGCCACAAAACGATCGAATAGCGGCCGCCTCACAGCCTAATTGTTTTAGTCAACACCTTATCCATGTTCTCATCTGACCGCTATCAACGCCAACCGCCACCCCCGCCCCACAACCCTCTTCTACCAATGGTCAACTGGCAGCAGCTGCTTGTTGGACCATCCTGCCCCAATTGTTGGCCACGTAACCGAGCAAATATGCACACACATAACAAATAATGGACACCAGCTCAATGAATCTTGAAATTGAGCCGGAAAAATTCTCTTACTAACAAGTTGATGATTACCGAATCGAAATACGACTTGATCCATCAAATAAAATTTCATTCTTATCCTGGTGAATACGTGATACCGAATTTTAAGAACGAGATATGACTTCTCTGTAACATAGGATTTGGCGTCTCTGATTAAACAGCGCTTATTTTATGTATTTGAGAGCTGATTTTATTAGCTGCGAGCTAATTATATATTTGTTTTGCTCTTTTGCTCCTTGGTCCCACCATATACCATAGTCCCGTGGCCACCACTCACCATTAGCCATTAGAGGTGATTATAATGATACCCAATGATTGACAAGTCGTTCACAGTATGACATTATTATTCCATGTCCACTTTACTTTTCAAATTCATGCCTTTCTTGTTGTACTCAAAAAGTCAGCTGTCAGACTCAAACAGTAGGGCTGACTCAAAATATGAACGGTGTAAGAAGAGTACTTTCTCCGGAAAACGAATGAATGAATGAACTTCAAGGCAACAGTATTAGAAGAAAAACAAAAAAGATTGAGGCTAGAGTTATATACACCGTATTTGGAGAAGAATAAACAGGTCCTTTGAATGACTGGCTCTACTCGTTCACATGTGCGTAGCTAGGGCGTATATAGTAAGGATTCAAACAGTTATTATTCAGACAGATTCATGGTCAAGGATTTATAGAGCACAGTGGATGTGAGAGTAGAACGTGGCAGGATTCTTACACGTAACCCTGACCTGTTGCCAATACGTGATAGTGGAAAAAGTCGTCGACTATTATTATACGTTCGACATTAGCTCTGACCAAGTTGTAGCTAATTGTATACTGAGAGAGGGTCTTGAAAGCGGGATTAATTAGCGTTCCTTGGATCTTTCCAGGATTGTAGATCTTTATCTGTAATGCATTCACTGCGTCAATAAAATTCAATCTGAATTTCAAATTATATACTGTTATCTGTTATGGATAACTTTGATGGAGTGTGTTCCACGATAATATGGCGTAATTGTTGATTGATTATTAAGAATTGATATAAGTTACGTGTACAATGTCATTGTCTCAACCTCAACTTTCTCATTTTTTGCTATGAGCCTACTAAGAACAAATAAATCAAAAATATTACGGTGGCTGCTGGCTGTAACTTTCCAAGTTACAATAATAATATTAATTCATATTAATATACTGTTGAAGTGTGATGGAACTATTATTATCCAACAGACTTACATGTAAATACAAGCACTTACAAAATGTTCAATGTATATTGTCCCTGAAACTTTACGAGACGGGAAAAGGTGTTCCTTTCCCATTCTTATCACTGATCAAAGAAATATCGCGTGGGCTGAACGTGTGAAAGTGAATAAATAACTGATTATAATTTATTCATGATATGATAAAGTCTGGTGTTTGACACCTCGATGCTATAATTTATATTCCTGTAGAACATATTGTGAATATTAATGCAATTATTGTGTTACCTTTCGCAGTATTTATTGCCTTGTACGAAATGTGTAATGAGTACGAACGAAATTACGCCTTCATTAGGAAATTAATGCAGCTATTGAATATTCATGCATTGTTAATATAGGATGAGGAAATGTAGGATGAAAAATTGATTTTCTTTTCAACACCATTCGAAATTACAGAATATTATTGATGAGCTTATTCGTTATGCAGTGTTTAGTGCATTGGATATTAGTAATAGTGATTAACTAACAAGCAATCTCTGATTGCCTTTTTTGTAAGACGTAGAGTTTGATCGCATGCAGCACAAACACATTCTTTGAATCTCCATATAATGATAACGAAGACAATCAAACCAGTTCTTGATGATGGGATATTAGTTACGAAAATCATAATTCGATCAAGTTATCAAACCAGCTATTGATAATGATATATTAATTTCGAGATTCATAATTCGACTAATTCCATGTATCATAGACAGTGAAATAAATTGAAAAAATATTTTTTATATAAAAAGTACAGGCTGTTCTCACATTAAAGTCGGGATTATCATCCTGAGCTATATCATTTTCAGCCTATGCTATTTTTCAATTAACCAACAGATAAAAAATACCTAAAAATAGAAAGAGGTATCTTGAGAGGCATATGTACAACTTGAACTAATAAAAGCCCGAAACGATGTCAATGGAATTGAAAACAAAAATAATTTGATTTAGTTTGAATTTTTAAAGCCTACATAGTATAATACTGCATATTAATTGATTAATTAATTAATTTATTCATTTATTTAAAAAGTTAAAGTTCAATTTTAGTACAAAAATATATATTAGCAAGAAATTTCAAATTCAGGATAATCAAATACTATTGAGAATGATCAACGTCTAAAACAAATCAATGAAAAATGCTGAAACGAAATATTTAGTTTACGGATGGGTGACTTACAACTGACCATGTACCACATTGAGTCATGTGTACTATACAAGTACCATGTCACATACAATCAATTCAATTCATGGGGTAGATGAAGCCTGATACGCTCTATGACTGTAGTTATTTCATTTGAAATTCTGTTCAAACTGAAACCTCGTCATATTTTTCTTTCTCTGCCAATGCATCTGAACAAAGCAGAGAAACTTTGAAAAGGAAGCTTTGTAATAGAGAATATATCCGATATCCTGATCTAACGGCAGCGGTTATCGATTCTGCATTGATTCCTCAATCTGATGCCCTCAGATAATATTGATAGAATCTCGTGAACAAGCAACCGTCGGTAGCAAGGAAGAAGTGCACTGTATAGTTCAATCTGCAGGCATCGCATTAGCCTGGCCCGGCGCTCATATCGTATTCGTGATCATGGGATAAAATGTAAATCGGCCAAGTCGTTCAAAAGCACTGGAAATCAAACTTCATTAACCTTTTCCAAGGAATCTTTAACGGTCAAAACTTGCAACGACGTTGGTTGCTGGGATAGTTCGACACGTGCAGAGATACATTTCAAAGGTGTGATCTCATTTAACTTTGAGTTTTCCCTCCCAAATTGTCCAATAAAGTCCATTGAATCTGATCTGATAAACGTTTTAATTATTATACTGTTACAGCAAGTCGTTGTCGCTATAGACCCAATGATACTGATACAGTAGCAATAGTGCTTAGTGACAGAGCACGAGTACAGCTTGAATTACAAAACATAAACCGATTTTGAGGTTCCGTAATAAACTCATTTAGTTGAACTATAGAGAGTATACATGTTTCCAGATTGGAATTTGAAACGTTGAACCACTTTTCCATCACTGTAGAAAAACTAATTTGACACTATTATCATCTCTGATAATATTTATAGTTATCTAAAATATATTTTTATGTTAGAAAAAGATGGTTCGATTATAGAGACTATGAGGTTCGCAACAGGCAATGATGCCTTAACCGTGAAAGGAAGAAGAAGAAAGAAGATATTTTTATGTTTTTTATCAAATACTCATCCAAGAAAATTATCGGAAAATGAATGAACATTGTATCTATACACTAGTAATAATGATGAACTAATGGAAGGTTGATGGAACAAACAGATCTTGTCTCTAAAATGATTGAATGATTCTGGTTTTCTTCTTTAGACAACATTTGAAAAGGTATTGTTCCACAGCTTTGTTCAACGTGTGAAACAAGGTAGCCTACTCTGAAGTTTGAAGGGGTAGCAACTTCCTTTCAGATTTTCCCAGCGTTAGATTGATAGTTAATAATTTCATGCTTAATTTTTCTACAACTAAGCTTCATGGGGATGAACGAGAGGGTTTTCAAATTGTAATGAACTTTCGTCTAATATGCTATTAAGTAATGAAGAGAGAGATGATATTCAAAAACCAGTTTTGTAAGTCGAGTTAGACCCACTAAAGTCCTATCTTCAGTCCTACTCATTGTTCATATTCAAGATAACATTTCTTGAGCACGGGATATAGCAGGTAGAATATGCAAGTCACAATGATATTTCATTCCAATTTTGAGATTTTTAGGTTATCAGATAAGAAGAGTACAAGGAAAACAATAGTTCTTCACCAATGATGCAATCAGGTAGCTGTTACCTTCAACTTTCTGTAACTTGCACCAAGATTAGTACACAACATTCGAATTTTATGATGTGCTGAAAGGTCAGTTGTAATGCTTGTCTACTGATCCCCATTCATCTTACAACAATATTAAGCGAAATTGATTACAAATGTACATATGCCTTGTAATAGAGGTATCATTATTATTGTTTTTCCCCTCACATTTAGCTCATTTATCATGAGCCATAACGTTGACAAAACAATGTAAATAATTGCTTCTAGATATAAGATTAAAAAAAATATTGATGATTTCTCTCCTGGCCTGCTAGCCATTTCTCATTCCAATGGAGATGTAACCTTTCACTTTCATAATCCATGATAAATTGAAAGATATCTTGTTTTAAAATCTTATATTAGAGAGATTAAATACTTTACACAACCTAAACATTGAGCAATGAACAAATACTGTAATGGTAGGGAGCTTCTTCCATATATCTTTTTGCTAGAGAATTCTGCTTCACTAGTAAGGACTCAAAATCATGATACAAAAAATAGTTTATATTAGCCGTTCTTCATCAACCGTAGACCATTCTTTTAAGAAATTGGTCATCCGTTCACTCAGAGCAAATTTCTTATCCTAACACTGAGGTAAAAGATTGCGTACTTGAATAAACATTAGATTTAGAACCTAGAAATAATACTCTTTGAGTTTAAAGGAAATAGTATTCTTGTAGAATCACTGTGATATTCATAAGAAACGCCTGGAGTCATGGAATTTATGGCTCAAGAATTGTTAATTCATTCATCATGATTGTTTAACTGGTAATACTAATTCAAATCTCCGCAATACTAAAAGTCTTATTAATAGAAGATATTTTTAATATGTTTCCATAATTAGATACTCATAAACGGGAATTATTATATCATTCTGGTACACACTTATATTAGTTCAAATTGGTGATCTGAGCCGGACCATTTATAAAAAGGTCTTTTGATCTAGTTTAATAGGAATGTTTCGTGCTGATGGATAATATCGATAAAAGTTCCATGTCAATTGATAGCTGATCAATTCATTTTTATTTGATTGCAACTGGATACTGGATGGATAGGCTTAAGTTTAATTCTCAACTTGATTAAGAATGAAAAAATAAAGCGTTACAAATTTGAAATTATTTCAATACACATTCATTTGAATGGGTGCAATTCAGTTGTAATTTCAGGTGTGAGATTGACTCATTATTATTCGCTCATAGCAGCAATTACTATGATATGATAACAACTTTATCAATGTAATCTCACACCTCTTTTTTCTCTCAACAAACATACATGGACCTGTATATTTTATTATTTCTATGGTAGAATAAAAGTTGGATATCTGATAAAGAATCCATAAATGCAAGAAATTATTTCTTCGAAATAAATATCCCAGATTGCAGTACTGCATCCAAAATGATGATTCCATATCAGGGTTAAACTCATTTTATTGGAATAGTTTGAAAATATTAGAATAGATTTCAATTTTAATTTAAATTGCGAGAGCTAGTGGAGTTGTGGATAGAGAAGCGAAGCTTCATTCATGATTTTATGAATTTAAGCCTAATCAAATTTTTTAATTTTTCAGTTGTAGAATTCACTCAACAAATGATGTGCCTAGAACATGGGAAACAACTTAAAGTTTATTGCACATTGCTCAATAATATTTTCAGGAATTAAGAGTGAGATGTCTTAGACACAAGCCCAACACTCTCGAAAATATTCATTTTGTAGAAAGCTCTTATTGACCTTTCCAATGATAATTCAATTATTCAATTGCTTCGAGATATAATAAACTTGTAAGCCCATATAGTATTGTATCACCCATGTCTCAGCAGTGACTAGTTTCAGGATAGTGAGTTGATGCATAATCTGACAACATCCTTCATCCATTCCCTAATCGTAAATCTTTCAGAGTCGCAATTGAACATAAGGTTGATTTCAACAACCAGAATAATGTTGTTTTGTAATCCTGAATTCACAAGTGACATGCTAATTAGCTTTAAAGTTTTACTTGGGAAACGTTCCTTTAACTCGGTATTCGAATTAAAAGTAAGGCTCAATCTTTGTATTTCATGGAGAATGTCACAGAGAGCTCACGGACCTTTATACTGCTCTTCTGCAAAAGATACTACTACATTACACATGATTACTTCTACACCTTATTTCGGAATACGTAATTTATCTAAATTCGGGCTAGAAAATTTTATGGTTACATCAACCCAATTAATTTGGAGATTGATAGCAAGTTGTATAAATACTACTTGGATGAATAGAGTTGACAAAGTTCTCATTAGAGTACTTCATAACCATGAATTTTTCCACGATTTCTTGTTACCGAACAAGTACCCGTTGCACTTTAGGTACAATACGAGCACACAACTTTTGTGTGTAACCTGTTCTAGATCTGAATGCGCTGAGGGTGGTTTCAGAAAAAATACGTATCGGTGTGCATAGTGGCGTTGAAATACCGGTATCAGCCGGGGACCACAACAATGCATTGCGACACTGTTTGGAGGTTATGTAAAGCCTGACCAAGCAGGGAATAAAGCGGAACGGCCGCGGGGGCTGACCGCTCGAAAAGTTTCTCTCCAGATTAATTTGAGTTTGTTTATCGTTGAGCTGACCTTATCACACCGGGTCGCTACCGAGTGACGGGCCGCTGCAACACTTGACGCCAGTGTTGAACCTGATAACGGCGACTGCTGACCACTGTCCGCTCGCTCGATCGCCCGCCCGTTCATTAATCTCTTGCGCGATTTACTACGTGTTTGCCCATTCAAACAACTCTCCTCGAAAAGCTGTAATTAAAGCCAACGAAAAGCGTCGATCGGCAGCTGTAAGTGAATCTAATTGGAGTGCGCCCTGTTTAATTGATGGTTGCGCTGCGCTACCACCCCTACTCCCCTATTCACCCCTACCACTGTCCAGTTGTCATTCATTATTATTTTGCAAGCAAGAACTCAACTAGGCATCTAGTCACCCACCATTTGCATCACACTACTTTCAACCAATACTCATTTATCGGGTTAGTGTAACAGTATTTATCAATTCACAAACAGAAACAGTCGCTTTTTTCACCAAAAATGCAGATTACAAAATGTAATATTTTAGAATAAAAAGTATAATTTTTTAAAATAGTAATATATTAATTCGGCGAAACCAGCAAAACCATAGTTTAAGTGTGAGTTTAAGCAAAACCATCAAGCATCAACATTTTCACAATGTTCTTTTGCTAAATAGTATTATTCTTATTATTTGATATACAAATACTGCATATTGTTTGTACGTTTTTGCTTGTATTTGTTTTCCTGTAAAATTGGTGTTGTACCGTTGAAGTTGGATAAATAAATAAATGTATCAAATCATCCGCTCAACTAATAGCGAAACAAAGATGATGGTTGAGCCAATAAAGGTTATTTGTGATTATAGTGTCATAAAGTAATGGTGTCATAAACTTCTTGATGGTGCGACTCATAGCAGTGTTATGTTTGTTCTCAAGTTTTATAAAAACTGGATCAGATATTATAAATTCACATAATGAACATAGCACATTCCTATTCTCTTAGGCCTGGATCGATGTTGATGTGGTAGAACATAAGATATTCTAGAAAGTTGTAATAAACTACTTGATCTAAAATGAATGCAAATCCGATTTTCAAGTTGAAGCTTGAGAAATACTCTGCAATCTTATGAGGAATAATTGACAAAAATATCTATATTATTTTCCGAATGATTTAATAATAACATCCTTTCAAATGAGAGAGACTGAATGACTGATTGTCTTGATTCTCTAGGGTATTGAATGAGTTCTGTAGTAAGAGTTGGAAAAGTATTACTTGATAGGAAAATATGAAGAACAGCTTAATTTTTGAAATGGATATAAGGAAGAAGACAACTGAATAGTTTGTTATTCAATACTAATACTTTCTCAATCCATTATTAAGTACACCCGATCCCATCTCATTCATATTACATGTAATGCAATAATATATTATAGGATTATTATTTCTGCACAGTGCACTCTCAGTGAATACTTCTCAGTTGCAATAAACAGCATTCACCTATCATAAGCGAATAGGATAGCCCGTGGTTAGTATTAACTTCGAAATGAGTTACAATCTTTGACACTGATGAGGTTTCAATAGCCAGCCTGCGGCCCTGCAATAAGCTGGACGTGCAGGACTCATAAGGAGAGCCAACTAGCATACTAGTCAACTAGTGCAGTGCTAATTTTATGCCAGTAGTTTAATTCCGAGTGTCAGGTTAGATGGTCGTCATAGCCGCGTCGCCGCGTGCTTGCCGCGAGCAAGCTGTCGCCTTTCTGCTTGCGGTGCTCATTCAAAATGACTGAAATTCTACCTTATCTCATGCGTTGAAACCTGTTCAGACTTTCCCACATTGAGAAATCACATCACTTTTCACTGCACTCCATCATCACTAGTTCTAATGTATTTCCTGCAAAAGTGTACAAGGCAAATGGACCTGCATGAAGTAACACTCACTCATATGTCAAACACGGAGACAGTGTGTGTGAGATTTGTACCTCAACTCTGAAAGGGTAGTGTCTATAGTCCGTGCAAATTTACTTCAGACTTGGAGTAATATGCAGCGCAGAGAAATGTAGGGAGATCAGCCAATTACAGTGATTAATAGAGTAATAGGTGGAAGCGCAGTTGCCAATTTGTCAGTCGTCTGACCGCTTTCAGACAGGGAACTTGGCATGTTTAGCATGAGCACATGATCAGTCACTAGATCGCTGGCCGCTTCAAAATGGCAACATCGCGCCTCTGTATCCCTCTCGCTGTATGTTTTTCTGCTGCGTATGTTCATCTCAAGTCGGAAGTAATTCTGCATAGAGTATAGTTGATTAAAGTGATAATATGATTTGCAAGGAATACTCCACCAACATAATTATTATCATAATTTGATCATGTCTTTTAGAATCAATCACAACAATGTTGCGAGGCAACTCGAATAAAATAAGTCATGAGAAATTCAGCAATTGTTTGTCATCCAAAATTCTGGAATCCTCCTGAAAGGTGAATAGTATTGGATATGATCTAATTTTGTAATGCATACATTCAGTCACCAATGTAATTTCGATCGATTTCAAGAATTTCCTCTTCTGTGTGTACTCGGCCGGCCAGGATAGCTGAGACGACTTAGGCGCTGCACTCTTCAGTCTGCTAAGTGCTACCTGGTCGTGGGTTTCTAAAACTGAAGGAAGGCATGGACTTTTGATCATCTCATCAAATCACCCACGCACTTCCCATTACCCACGCACAAGCAAAAAAAGCTCATGTGGGCAACATCTGCAATAAATAAAAAAAATACTTTGAAGCCAATTACTGGATTGAATAATATTAAATATGGTGCAACTTTCAAATAGGTGGGAAGTGGTTCCAACTTACCCTGGTTATCTGACAATGGAGATTCCAAGATTGAAAAAGTTAGACGAAATGGAGTGTTATCCACCCGTACACCATTTTTCATATTTTACTATTTTCATTATTTCAGAGTTCAAGATCTAGTTGACCTCTCTAAAATAATAACATTCATTATGTGTTTCAAGTACAGTAGGCCTATAGTTCAACAAGTCTACTGAAGTGGACTGAATATGGTTTCACGGAAGTCCATGCAGCATGTGAGAGAGTTCCCATGATTTTCATCAGAATATTATTCAGTAATCATATATTTTTCATTGTTCCTTGTCTTGGGAATCTTTATCTTGGTGCTAGAGAAACCAATTTCGAATGATTTGTATCAAGTCACTTTTTTCGTGTTAAGATGAATCTAAACACTTGTCTGTGAGCTCTTCTTCTCTTCTTGTTATAATTGAACTGTTCTGAAGATGCACGAAGATCAGTATCCACTAAGAGAACGGTTACTCCATACAAGGAAAATAGCAATAAACATAGCAAGTGATGTTCCTTTTGTGAGAATATTGTAGCAAGTACACCAGCGTCAATGACCATCTGTTCTTATATCAAGAAAATAGATGTTATATTAGGAACAATTTTTCAGTAATCTTTCTGAAAAATCAGAATAATGTGTAACTGAAACAATTCAATGAGCTTACCATGAGCTTTTTTTATTCGTTACAATATTTCCACTCTTATTTCTGAGTTCGAAGATGAGTTTTTACAGATCAACGACAATTATTATTTCAACCCGTATGATCCGTATGATGGATGTGATGGGGAATTTGAAGTCGGAACAGGCAAATAGCCTAATCCTTGTAGGAAGACGACGACGATGATCCCATTTAATTCTCTACAAATTATAATTGAATTTCATCAACTCTAGCATCTTATCAATATATATTTTAATTGATAATTGTATTTGAGAACCATTGCCGGAGGCTCATTTCTCGAAAAACTTAGATTTTGAGAGAATAAATAGAAGGCTTAATATAAATTCCAAACTGGTGTATGAATTCAAAACTATACTCAGAAGGGGGAGAGGGAGTGAGAAGTTTTTTGTGAAATAAATTATCATAATTTTCGGAAAAAAATATAATATTTTACAGTTTTGAGTGCTAAGTGAGAGGAATATTGTGGATTTCAATCTTTTTTGATTCAAAATTTCTTGTTTCAAGTGTTTGGTCAGAAAATGAAACAAAAGTTTTTAAAGTGAAGGAAGCATAACCTATTTCTTGGACAATTTTATTGAATCAAAATTCGGGGGAGGTACAGTTTTGGGTTGTGCCTGTTGATTCTCCACCAAATTATTTTAAAAAGTAATTGTGTATCGTTGAATTAATGACTTTTTTATATATGTTGACGTGGCGAAGTTTGGACAATATTGTCCACTCTACCACTTAACCACGTAATAATAGAAGAATAAAGTTCCCCAAGGCTGAAGAAATCGCTCTGGTAAATTGGAGAATATGTACGATAAATAATCTATTTTCATTATTTTGATTGAGTAATATCTGTACGTCCTCCAGAGTATACTCATGATTCAGTTTAAGTTATTAGCCACAGTCACAGAATATTATGACACAATTTTTTTTTGAGAAAACACTGGCTTAAATGTTAATCAGAAACATTGGAAGTTTCTTGAAAATATGAAAAAATTAAAATTGAAATTGATTTATTTTCTTCTTTTTTAAATTAATTAATTAAATGAATTAATTATAAATAACAAGCGACAAAATACCTATAATAAAATCTAAAATACCTATGAGTAGTACACTCCGAAACACACAAACACACACACACACACACACAACACACACACACACACACACACACAACTCATAATCTATTGACATACGTAGAAATAACATAATCTTCTAGTTCATTACAACTGATACTAGAGATCCACTCATCAACATTTTTTTTAAATGACCAATTATTTTATTTACTGGGTTTTTTATATTTTCAGGTAATTTGGAAAAAAGTATATAGATTTATAATGGGATGATGTTTTTATTAAGCGAGGAACAACGGTACCGGTATTTAAAGCAGAACGGGTTAGATACGTGTGAGGGATACTGTACCCGTAAACAGAGTTGATTTGTGTTTAAAAATGTACATGATCAAGAAAAATATCAAATGATGATTCAAAAAATAGGAATGCTAAATTTTTCTTCCACAACTTCTGCCTCTTTCACGACCACATCAGGTTCACTTTTAGAATACATCAAATACATTTCTATGCTCCAAAGTTTTGATCCAAAATGTTCTCAACATTGAATTTATACTTTATTTACAGTAAAGTTGTGTACAATAGGTTGTGTACAGCTTAATCAAGAAGTCGGTCATTCTCTCTTCACTCGAATAATAGAAGAACATGTAAAGAGTAGAGTAATATAGAGTAAACATGAGTAACATTTTATTTCACATTGATTTCAATAATGAATCACAAAAACACAGTGGAAGTTGATTGATTCTATCTCTTCATAATATTCTCTGAATAATCAGGATTCAATGATTGGTCATTACTGTAGTATTTTGAGTTTCCTCGATTACCAAAATTTATGTTAAAGCATGCAGATAGAGAAATTTCCGATAAGGGATAACAGAGAGTATCCATGTAAGGAGGAGCACGATTGAGTCATTACATAAATCATGCACAGACAGACCGCAGTTGTACCGACCGCATTGGTGTGGGAAAACAACAGATGTTTACCATCTATTGCGGTCCTGAAATATTACGTTCGCTGTACTATTTTTTACATAACCTATTGTTGTTATTTAAATCTATATTATGTCCTGACGGCAAATACGTTCATTTTTGAAAGTATTCCGTAAATTATCAATAGAGTTCGTGAGAGTGCAGATTCTCTTCTCAAATTGACTGCAATTATCTCCTGATTTATGGTTATTTTGATCCCCAATGGGTTTCGTATTAGAATCAATGGAACGACAGAGTGCGCGTTAAAATTCAATTTGCATGGACGGGAGTATGTAGTGTTGAGGAGGTGGTTTTATTCGAACTGAAGATCACTTCATTTCAAAATGTTCACACTTCATTCAGATGAGGAGTTTCACATTTTGACAATCCTATTCATCCTATCCCACTTGTATTACGTGTATTCTGTACCTATCATGCGAAGTAGATTGGTGCACCCCTGGTAGGATCACTACCTCCCTAAACAAAGCTATAGTGAATTCTGGTGACGTCAGCAAAGGTAGGGCTCCTACACCAATAAAAATTTGTTGATTTCAGCTGATCTATATCAGCTAGTGCTTTTATTGGTGTAGGAGCTCTGTGCTGACGTTACCATCAACCACCTGTCTTGCACTATGGCTTTGTTTAAGGAGGTAGTGGTGGAATGCAATAAAAAAAGTAGAATGATAGAATCAAAGCCATGAATGGTTTAGCAATACTCAGTCTATAGTCGATGATATTGATGGTCAATGATGGTCAATCGTAATTGTAGGTTCCAATTGACGATTAGATGATAGCAACGAGTAGTCGTAGTTCTATTGCGTTTATACGTTTCTATTATCCATGGACTCATGGTGAGAATATAATTATAGATATTTTAGAATAAGATCCAAATGAAATAAATTAATTTGAAAAATATCCACCGTGCTTCATTCGTTTGTAGAATATTGAATGGATCATGATCATTACTTTCAGTAATTATGATTTGTATGAGTGAAATTTGATACAATATTGAAAGTAGATGCGATAAATCTTATCTGAAAGTTGCTTATGAAACGCACACAGTCAACTAGAAATTACTCAACAAAATACAGAATGACAGTGATAAAGATTGACTCTAACCACGAGCATTCATGCTCATTAGGACACATTAGACGACATTTTAGAACTACTAATTATGCAAATGGGTAAGCTCGTTTGAGGGGACACTCTAAACATAAACTATGTGATCAAGGTGGAATAGGAGAACACGTGTACTTGGCGTACACTGGTTTTAATGTTTACATTGGCTGAGGTACCTCGATGACACGAAATTACGGTCGCAGTTGCATAACACCTTCAGCGTTCTCTCTCTGGCGGCACAAAGCAACTCGACATGGTCATCAATCCGTGCAACAACGATACAATCAGCTACCTCCTGTCCACCACCCTCGCCATAATAAAAGCTGCGGCTTCGACTCTCGGCTGCATCGCAAATCACTGGATGTCGTCCAATCGCAGACCAGAAGTGGGGCGCGTGCGCGATAGATATGTTACTTTGATCGTGATAAAAATGAAGGGAACGTTTTGTAACGCATTTTATTGTGTCGTTTATTATCAGCTTTCTCACTTCAAAAACGGACAAATTATTTATGAGCCTAATACAAAAAATTCGTGGATCAAACGATCAAAGTATTGGACCAAATGGATCGTGTCAAACATCTTTCTCCACCATTTAATAAGAAATAAATATATATTATATTGCTTTCAGAGTCCTATTAGCAGATGCAGTTTTGTACCTCGTAATATGATTACCAAATAATGTTATGATGCGCCTTATAAGGGATAAGGTTTTGCAATGAGAAGTAAGAAGAGTGCTTGCATATTGGACCATTGGACTTGTTCGTGGACTATTATTTAGACTATATTATATTGAACTAATACAACATTTCTTCGCTTTCCATAAAGTTCTAGATTAGATTTAAAGAATGCCTTGGGTATTTCGTATTTCATCAATATAAAGTCTTCACGAATGTAAGTGTAGGAGAGGGCCGACTGCGCCCTAACTTCGCCCAAAGGCATTTATTGTATTCTGCCATTTATTTCTATCAACAAAAACAGTATGTAGTTCAGATTTCAGAGTACTAATAGCTTGAGTATGATCCAAAAATGAGAAATGATAACCGAGATCCGAATCCTTGATAAATCTCTACAAGGATTTTCAAACACGTCCTGACTTCCCTATCTGGAACCGACCAGGAACTGGAAAATCTCCATGCAGCGCTTTATAAGATACCGGTACTTATTTTGATGCCGGACAGATTCTCATACAGATCATAGTGATTCCATCTAGGCGTGGCTACAATAGACATGGTTATTCTTCTACTTACCAAATACATACTTTATACAATTTGACCTTAGTAGTTACACTGACACGCCTGCTGAAACCGCAGCTACTTAAAACTACCCATAGGACAGTTGACCCTAGAAGCTGTGATTGAATAGTTTGCGTACAAAGGACTGATGACCTTCAACCTGTAGATGGAAGTGATTCTGCGACTCCATTCATCACTTCACGCACGTAATTAACATGTCTGGCAAGGTGTTAACGAGTTGATCACTCATTAAAATTCGAAATCCTGTGTTTACCAGGAGACCCTTCACGTCTACCTGTCTCTCAACTGACATTATAATTTCTCCATTCTTGCGTTGTAAATACATTCAGCGAATCATTATCGAACGCTTCCTATTTATTGAATGATTTTTAGCACTAAGAACCACTTTGACTTGCTTCTAGGAAATGGTATTTGCATTCAGCTATTGAAAATTTCTTGAACAGGCATTCTTGACATTCCTCAATGGAATTTCTAGTTCAATAACACAATCGAACAGAATGTAGGATATTGTTTTATGTATATAATATGAAATTGAGTTGTTATGTAATAATGATATATGATACGTGATGGTAGTGGGAACGTCGATGATGAATGATTCTATTTGTAATTTGAAATGTATCTCATTCTTTGGACAAATCTTATGTCTTATTCATCAACTAGTTCTAAAGGTTTGAGATCAACAGTTTTTATCAAATGAATTTTTCATGAAGAAATTTTAAAGTCAAGACTACGAATATATTCCAACCTCAAAGTGTTTTATTGTTCATTAGGTGAGTATATTTTTATTTCATAACTAATTTCCACAATTTTTAGTAGTAATTGGAGGAATACCATCAATAACAAATCAGCATCTCCTATTTTAATGCCTGCGAGGGAGTGTGAACTGCGCACTACACTGCAGATACCAAGGAGCCTCGGTCAGCTAGCTTCGCGGCTCAGTGAAAGTGGACTTATCTGCTCTGCTAATCTGCTCCGCGACCACCGACCACTCTGTGGTGTACTGGTGCTGGTGCTATGGTGTGCCGTCACCACGAAACCCTCTGCCTGTTCTTGTGCCACCTGCAAAACTCTATTCCTGCAACACTGATACTAATCAATACAACATAGAAGAATAGGATGCAATACAGTATGGGAGTAAAGTGCAATACAAAATCTTACAGTTCAGTCTATACTCTATACATTCTATTACTGAACATGGATGCAATAGAATACACAATAAAATAAGCTACAGGTAACCTCTCCGAGAAGTGATGTAACAGTTATTTAATGATTTACACATCTTCTCTTAGATTGTCTCTCTTATTCTTAGTTTTTCTTTCATATCAGGTGAAAATGTTAAGATATTTAGTTTGCTATAGCTGTGTAGGTGATGTGTCTGAGTGTAGCATTGTCTTGCACTTATTGTATAATCCGTATCTCATTAATATAATAGTAATTATAATATAACACTCCAGTGTTTTGGATGGACATGTTAACCGCCGGTCCCGGCTTCCTAAAATGCAGTCGTTACGTCATGTCAGAGGGACTGAAATTGATCAGTTGCGACCTGAAACTCTGACACCAGACCTGAGCCAGCCAGACTCGATATTATTATTATCTCATTAGCTAGTAGTTCTGTGAACAGTAGACCTCACGCAGTATTCTCATCCACAAGTGAAACTATAGACCTTATGGAAATACAGCAATAGACTGGCTTCTCCACACATTTGTGTAATCACTTGTCAGCTGATTTATGATGAATAATTCTATATTCTGATTTTTACTCTAATATTGGCGTATGAAGGAGGCTCTTTTTCCTTTTATATTATCCTTGAAATGCAAAATTTCCAAAAACCTTGTATATACGTCGACGCGCAATTGAACATACAAAGGAATACGAAGAAATACAAAGGAATACAAAGAACATAAGCAAAGGAACATACCTGTCAAATTTCATGAAAATCTCAAATTTCATGGCGTTCCGCCGTGAATGTGAAACATGAAAACATATAAACATTCAAACATTCAAACATTGAGAGAGATGCCAAACCGTCGACTTGAATCATAGACCTCACTTAGCTCGGTCAAAAAAGATAAGTCATTGACTCATTGAACACTGTATAATGAATTCTCTGATTGATATAATGTGAATCAAACATGAAATACTTGATTTTGGAATAAAAAACTAATATTCAGTAGAATAACAGAAAAATTCCATCTCTTATCTCTACAAATCTAAACCAAGGATTTAGTACTATGAATGTTTTATTGTTCATTCTCATATGTTGTAAAAGTCTTGCTACAATGTTCTTCGATTCCCAATAAAATTACAGGAGAAAGGGATAGAAGATGAACTATCTGTATCATTAATCTAATATTATCATGTTATATGAGGTCAACAATCTTCTTATAATTCTGGGAATCAAGAAAAATTCTAAATCCTCTGTTGATAAAACTTTTTATAGCTGATTTCTGAACCGATTGAGGAACAAGTTGTTGGTACTGACAAAAATGATTATAGCCGCTCTATTTGAATGATGAAGAAAATCCAGGTGACTCTCAACCCGAAGAGATTTAAACGCTTATCTATTGAACAGTGGGTGAGCTGTACAAATCTCCAATCTACCACGCGATGCATGTGAACTGAATTTTGTAGATTATAATGCAGCAAATTAAAGTTACCAATTTTGAAATTGAGATTATACAAAGAATTTTCAGATAACATGTCTCAATACTCTCTATGGTATTCATGTCTCAATACGTCTCTTGTTACTCAACGTCTGACTTTTTTCTGGAAATTAATTTGGTAGAAGTTTGGATATTGACAATGATATTTTATTTACTTTATACCTGAAAAGGTCAAAAGAAATAATCTCCAACCAAGAAGCTGTAGCCAATTGGATGGATAACTAATCAGAGTTTAATAAGTTGGCCACAAATTCGATTGGGTTATTCCACCTTACACCAAAATTACTTGGCATGACCAGAGGCTATCGATTATCCATTTCTTCCGAAGTAGGAGTTCCTCAATATAGCCATCCTTCCAATGTTACTCAATAATCTCCAATAATCTTTTGTAGCAGGAGAGTTTAGTGTTTTACTACGTGAAACATGGAATAAAATGGTAAGGCTGGATGAGAATAGTGAAGCGATGGAAAGACGGAGTAATAGATTAGATCTGTTAGGGGAAGAAGGCAAAGCGAATAAATATTTGTTCAGTTAATGATAGTTGAGAGTGCTGAAACAAACGGGACTAGCAAAATTCCAGTTTCTGGTCAGCAGTAACTGCAAAGGTGCGGGTGTGTGCATGTGTGAGTATGGCTTAGGCGTGTGTAATTGTGTGCGTGTTCCAACTCCTGCTTCAAGCCTCAGCTACTTAAAGCATAAACAGCCAGGCCTGTTTCAGGTCTTATTAGAGACCTCATATAACCACACTGTTGACCTTTTCTGATTTACCAACCTGTTGAGAGCTCAGCCCAGAAAATTACATACACAATTATACAGAACATTAAACTAATGATTCCTGCTCAAAATTATGGTCTGAAACTCATAACTTACACACCAAAAGTAAATACCTACCTTCACTGTATACGGTCACATAACCGAACATTATTTTTCTGTTTTGACTGTCTTTGACTTTTCACCTGCACCAAGCACTAAGTAATTGTCGATCCAAAGTAAGGACCTGCTTTTTCATTCATGACGTTCACTGTTCCTTTGCAAAACTTGTATGTTTCTGGATCAGAATCCATTAATCAACCTCAAATAATAGTCCTTTTCCCTTTCATTTTGTTTTAAGTCAAAATTACTTAGAGACTTTCATTATTCAAAGCCATTGCACAATAAGTAAGTTATTATCGTACTATTCGCGTTCCAATTTTTTCACATCCTTGAAGATATTGGGCCTCATAATGTTTAGAATTTTGGTAGAAAAAATCGAGTAAAATTCTCTTAGGAGACAAGTTGATTGTCCTATCCATTCTCAGAGCCCGAGTTTATAATTTGTGACTAGACAGTAGACCTTCTAGTGAGCCTTCCTTATTCTAGCCGTAATTCACTTGGTTAGGTAGGTTCAGGATTGTGATACCGAAAGGGTTTTCATACAAATATGATGTATGATGTATTTGAAATCAAACTTTTTTATGAACTGGTATTTCAATTTGATTCTTCAAGGTTTTTAATTCATGTCCGACGAGCTTCCCTGATTTTGCAAATCTCTTATTCTCAGGGTTTTGATCATAACTTCCTTGATGAAATTCAAATTAAAAATAGTCCCTATATATCATCAATAGTCTATTGATGTATGATTTTTTCAGAGAGAGTTTTCAGTTAGATACGGAATTTTGAATGCATCGAGACTTACATACTTACTGGATCGAGAAATTGAGAAATAATTGAACAAGATTAGTTTGAGAAATTATTGACTTTGACAAGTTGTAGAAGAGATTCATTATCCTTTGATTGCCTGGTTAACACCACCTTGAACCTTTCAAGAAAATTATAAAACAGTCAGTTACAGTAACGGGCGCAATTATCATCTGTAGCGCCAGAGCGTAAATCTCCGACAAGGTATCTCAGTACAAGTACAAGGCCATAGAGGTATTGTCAATCAATTGCATCGGTATTTGATTTCAACTTGTTGAAATGAGTCGATAATGGTTGGTTACAATATAACAGCCGATGAAATTCGATTCAATGTATGGACGATATAGATGGAGATTTCAAACGATTTTGACAGGCGAGACGTGCCACAACACCGCCGAAAATTGCTCCAGTTAACCTTCTAACAGCTCTATAATTTTGGCTGCTAACAAGTCTCAGTATCAATCTTACAATCTCCAGGTCATAATTAATCTTCACCCCACATTTTACAGCAAGATTATAGATTGTTTGAGGGTTTAACTTAATGTCTATAATTTTTTAATGCTTCCGCTCTTATATTAAGGACGCAAATTTGATAAATTAGAGCGGTTCGAATCGCTCACTTTGTGAAGGATCTTGCACTTTTGCAATCATTGAGTGAGGCTTTTCTGGCATGATTCCACTCCACTTATTATGTATATTCTTAAATATTTTGCAATTCCCTTTCTATGTTAGCCTAATTATGCATAATTTTATTCGAGAAAGACTCAGATAACAGCTATAATAAATTATACAAAACTTCTTTTAAATAATGAAGACCACAAGGCACACACAAACTGATCCACCAGGGAAAAATGAATAGAAATACATGATTTTTGTTCAGAGAAAATACTACAATCATTCATGCTCTAGCTAACTCGAAAGAAAGTTTATACGTGGATTCAATGAAGAAGACATCACTCAAAATAAACTGTATAGCCAGCCTCAAACTTTAAAAAGTTGACTTTTGGTGATTTAACCCGAAGTTGGTTATCTTTTTGAATTAGTTATCTTATTGATCTCTACTGCCAAATTTCATAGAATCACAAGCATAATGGAAACTTCTTTGAGAACCCTGGAGAAAAATCGAGAAAAACTTTCTTTCCTTAATTTTTTAATAAAATATGTTTGCCATGATAAAATATGGCTACATGAATATAATAGACTGATATTGAAGAGATGTTGTTTATATGTGATGAGAGACGTTTGATATAATTGACGAACAGAAATTTCGGTACTCATCATACAAATGATAATATTCATACAAATGTTGATATATCCATAATTTTATATTTATATTTTCCTATATGGTTAATTGAACTTTCTTGTTCAATGAATCTACTTTTTACAAAGTTTTGGAACTCTATCTGGAGAGTCAATATAATACATCTACAGCTACTGACAACATCGGATTGAATAATGACCAATCAAAGCTACCAGACCAGTAGTAGTCACAAAGTGAGGCCTACAACATTCACAGCAGAGTAATGAACAAACACCCCAGAGCCCTCACTAACTGAACGCACTAGTTGGATACTGTAACTGTTTTGGGAGCTGACCCGTCTGAGGGGCTTTCGGGAAAGCCGAGGCAAGTGAACTTGACATATTGACATTTGTATAACCTGATTGGGATAGTCGTGATTTGTAGCTTCAAGTATTGCATTGCGCTCCTGTCTATGATATTATATGCCTTCTAAATCGCTCCCGGCCTTTCTTCGCCAACAGCCGCCTCAGCATTCATCTCACTTACTCTCTCTAAAATTTATACGACTTCAACTCTCTCGGTCTTCCTCTCTCATCGAACCCTTTTACTCTTACTGTTACTGTGAGTAAGTGGTAGAGTGGACATTACTGTCCAAACTTCGCCACGTCATCAAAAGAAAAAGTCAATCTTTTCTATTCTATCATTCTCCCACTCAATTTTCAATATACCCTTTAAAAAGTTTCCCTACATTCTTATTACTATCTCTGTCTTCAAGACACTCTCACCAAACAATCACGTCTGCAAATTGATTAATATTAAATTTATTATCCTTATCAATCAAATTCACTCTCAAATTAGCAAGAAGGAGCTTGATTATTACAAATACAAAATTCCATATAGTTAATCACATAATATTTCATAACCACCTTAGTTGAATCAACTCACTTATAACTTTCATTTGAAATATTGAACGATTAGAGTCAAGCTGAAGAAAGATTTGAATTTTTCATTCAAATTATATTAATTTCCTGAAATGAAATGTTTTTGTACAAGATGATTTCATATTCATACTTGTAGTAATCCATGAATTGAGTAATCGAGTTTGGTACTATTGAATTGGATTTTTATATTTGGAGAATAACTATAGTAATTTGAGAAGATAATCAATCATTAATATATTCACTTGAATAATTATTGATGAGGTAGGTTGTTAAGTTCAAAAATTTTTGTTTGCCAGTTGCTGGAAGCGTTTATTGAATTTTAAGATGATTTAAAATTGCAGACACTGTTTTTATAGTCATTGGATAGTTAGATAGAAGAAAAAATTATGAGATTATCTGTAATGCAGTTCTAATTAGAGACAGGAAATTTTACAAACCTATGCCCCAGGTTTGAATCAGTGGTGCACAGATAAATGTTTTGGCAGCCTAATGCCACGTAGAATTACTAACCTCCAATCTCTCTGGATATCCTAATGATAGTCATTAGTACGACTCTCTCATAGTCACTTCTTTATCCATATTTCTCGTGATTATGACGACCATAATAATAATAATACTTAATAGTATTAGGCTGATAGTCGAGGAACCTTTTGTACTAATACTGTATCTGTAATTACAATTCTGTTATCTGACTATGAGAGAATAAATTTGAATATTATTCCAAACCAATTAAAACATATTGACTTTTTTCCTCCCCCGACAAAACGACTTGATTTGTGCCCTGGGCGAAAGTTCTTGTTTCACATGCAGATGTAGCTGCTAGCCATCCAATCCAGTTCCTTGCATACTAAAGCACAACAAATCATAAAGCCGCTCCATATCAGTATTTATTCTCCTCAACATATGTTTATGTTTCATTCAATTATATTAAACCTGCAAAGGAAAATACTCCTTTTATAGAAGCACTTTTGAGGCTGAAGTATTGGGGCCGGTGCAACTCCGCTCTGATTTATTGAAGATTATCACGACAGTGGAAATTGTAATCGGTGTAATAATGACGCACAAAAAACAATAAACAAAATAACATTAATTTCAACAAAATTGTCTGTTAGCATGTAATATACTGTGAATTGATGTTTACTAAATTTATTCAAACAGCGTGTAAAATGCTTATACGTAAATTATTACGGAGGATCGTTTTTATTACTTAATTTCAAAACTTGTTCCGATTTGCATAAAACAACCTTTGTAGCGATTAGAGCGATGATAAGGATAGCCGCAGTTGTAATAATGTGTCAGTTTAGCGGCTCGCTCTTCGCTAAGCTTAATCATATCAACACACAAAATTTATGACTGTCTTCAGATACTGCTCAAAGACCCGCGCTCCGATAATTCTTCAAACAAAAGACACCAATCACCACACTACTTTAATGCATTATCTTCACTTTCAACACCTTGCACTTATTTTCGTATTGCTAACAGCAAAGTGATTTATTTGTTTTCGCCTTAACAACTGAAAAAACTGTTCTGACTTTTTCCTTATAATGTTTTTACTTTTTTGAGCTTGTTTTTCAAGATTACAAGTACTTTTCAAGTTTACGAGAATCATATTATTATTGAACGAAAATACAAATTAAATGCTGTAAATCACCCCTGATTATTAATTCATTAGCATTTGAATGAATGCAATATCTCAGTAATTTCAATCTATTTACGAGAATCTATTGATTTAGATGTGCGATCTACTCCTACTGAACAGCGTAAAAATCAAAATCAAAATGAAGGTTGGAAATGCGGTATCTGTTGAGCTGCAATCAACTCAAAGAAAAAAATGTCATAATGTAAATTTTATTAGTAGTCATGGAAATTCTGAGAGTGATTGTAGCACATGGCAGTAACTTCCAATTAACACTTACAATTTACGTTTTGGCCTCCTGTCTGAGCCTGACACCACTTCTGCGTCTATTAACTAACTACCTTTGACGCAGCTGAAAAAACTGATAGTAGGGACATCAATAGTGTTTCAGCCCTGATCCCTCTCAATGTAGAACATACCAATCATAACCTCGTTCAATAAAAAAATATTTCAAATACAGCATTACTGTTGAATTTAGTAGACTCATAATACAAGATAGATGAGACGAATGTAAATTATAATAAATCCAACATTTAAATATACCATGTAAGTGTGGGGGAAAAATGCAATATCTTCAAGCTGTACCAAATTTATTTTCCACAATTTGATAGCTTTATCGACCTTTTTTCAGCAAGTTTGTAGTAGGTAGGCCTATTCAGTTTTAGTTACAGTTATACCCTCCACAAAGTATGGTCTTCTGATAAAAAAGATCAGGCGCTTAATCGGATCATTTTCGTTCTGCACACATAGTTGCAACCCTATCTGATGGATGTTTGACCACGAGCTTCAAGGTGAATTAGTGCGGAGCGGAGTGTGGGTGGCGTGGATGAGTAGACGGAAAATGCCAGGTGTCTGCACTTGCTAGACAGAGGCACATGCAGTGGTCCATTTTGAATAGTGGTTACCAATACTAACTCGGGGCCAGCAGCCGAACATATGGCACGGCGAGGAATGGAAGAAAACAAATTGGTTTTAATTAAGCAAGTCGTGGCCCCAGTCTCCAGCCTAATGGAATCGATTCACCTAATCATAGCGTGGAGAACTGGTAGCATCTGCCCTGGGCGAAAACACAATACGTGTTCAAAAACAAACCCTCTCAATGTACGTAGTAGTATGGTGGTATCCTCCCCACCATTCGTCTTATTGAGGCGCGCAACGCACACGGAAATTGCACTTTCTAATTTGTTTCGGTCCAACACACAAACAGGTAGGATCGGTTCACGCACCCACCACACACTATCGTTAACTACTAGCCTGCCTCGAAATCGATTAAGCTGCCCCGAACCAAGCAGCAAGCACTGTCCTCTGGACGATACAATTATTGCAGATTGCTCAGCGCAGAATAGCTGCAGCACTCATCAGCCTTAACATATTTGAATCGTCTCATCATTATTTCCATTAAAAGGATCAACGTGAAAATATTGTGTGAATAATAGATTTTCATGTGACAGTTACAGTAGACTTATACAGTGCAGACTTATACAGTACAGTGCAGTACAGACATAGAAGTAGGAATTGATATATATAAATAGTACAATTCACGGAGCAGTTGATGTGTTTTACATTACATCAAAATCAAGGGATTGGATTGAAGTTTTGAGATTGATTTTGACGTGCTCTTGTCAATTAATGAAACTCTTCAAAAACCTTTCATCAGAATTTTCAATAGTGCTGTAGCTTTACTAAATCTAGCTGAATCAGAGACTAAATCGATGATTCAAGATAAGATAAGATAAGAATGTTTATTTCGCCAAAATTACATAGTTACAAAACATGAATGATACATACAAAATGCATAATAAAAATGTAAATTATAATAGATCTAAATGATTTGGCACAGCCAGCAAAGTTAAACTTGTGCGCTAGCTGTGAGTTCATAAAGCAAACAGTACGAAGTAGCCTATAGCAATACTGAAAAATGGAAAAATTATATACCTATATAATAAATATTATAGTAATGCTTCTTATAATATAGCATTCACACAGGACCTATGTTGGATGCTGGGTAATGTCTATTGTTTTTAAACACTCGCAATAAAGTTTCAGTCTTCAGTTGAAGCACTTGCTTGAATTGAGAGCAATGCTTTCTTTCAGCTAGTGGCTAGCCGTAATTACTTCGAAGGATTCAACTTATTAAGCTTGCAATGTTCAAATAATAATGATATTAGGATCTAAGCATCTATAAAACTATCATAGGTTCCGGTAATCTTAATAATTTTATAACTTTCATGATATAAGTTTTAGGGCTTACTTATGTTGAGCATGGCTTGAATTCTTGAATGTTTGATTGCTTGAATTTTATTCAACATTTTTGGCACAACTTTTCAAAGTTATATAAGAGAAAAAAGGACACTAATAGAGAATTTGCCACAAGCCAATTGGTGAGTTCAGCAGGCTTGAAGCTACAATATATTATTTTGTTGTTGTTAATTTATGATCATATATCATTCAAACACGGATCTAGTGATAACACTCTCCGGATCGGAACAATTCATATTCAAATCGTCGTATAATAATAAGTAAAGCCTAATCCTCTAATGAGTTATTTATAATTTCGGCTTGAAAAAGCAGCACCTCATATGCATAGAATACATTAGTGGCGTCGAACAGATTTATTTTCATTAGTATTCGCTGGCAGCGCTGCTATAATATTATCTCCAATTAGGCGCGAGGCGTCCGTTGATTTTTGAGCAGTTGTGAGGAAGAGATTAGTGGCGCGGCGTGCGATTTGCCGGTTGTCGGGTGTCGCTGGCGGCATTTTCTTTTCTTTTTCGAGTTTTTACAGCGATTCAGCGACGTGCAGCCGAAGACAGGTCGAGTGTGTGTGGCGTCGGTGAGTTGGTGAGTTACCGAACCGAGCTAGCAGCGTTTCTGTTTCTTTCGTTGTTGCTCGTTATTATCATTCGGAATCTGGGTGGAAGTTGATTCCAGAACAAGAATGCGGGAGTGGAGAAAAGTCAGATCTTCCTAGGGCCAGTGTACCCTTGTTGTTCATCTCTGTCTCGCTCTCTCCCTCTCTGTTTATCTGAGAATTGTCATTGCCCGCAGCCACATTCGGACAGTTGAAAATATGACGCAAGGTGCTCCTGTACTGGTGTGGTGAGTGTGGAGGCGCTCCCGCGGCCGTTATTTGCACCTCGAAATCGCAGCGATGATTTAATATCGCCACAGCAGAGCCCGCGCCGCCAGACATAACTCTCTGGAATCTACATATTACACGTACTTACACCCAGCTCACAATTATTAAGAAAGCGAGTTGCACTACTGTTCAAGTGGCGGGTGGAAACCGCCCTCAATTCACGCGCATGCGCACACTTGTTGCGCAATTCCACCCGCTCATTAGTACACGGCCGGCGGATGACCGCTGGTGGCTGCCGCTGACCGCTGACCGCTTTGCATCTTGTTATTTGGACCGTTGTAATGAGCGGCCAACAATGGCCAACCGACCTGCACAATCAAGGTTCGGCATTCAACACTGATAAAGAAATAAGTGGTTGCGAAAGTATGTATCGGAAATGTCGCCCTCAACTGTATGAGCTATTGTTCATCTAGCATACCTGATAAAACGTTCAGATAAGTTCTCGGTGAATTTTGAGTTGATTACAGTAGTCAACTATAGATTTTAAAATTTCTCATACTTGAGTATCTGAAAAGTGAAAAGGAATAGCTAAACTTGTGAACAAAAAAACATTTGACATCCGTATAAGACGATCGAGAGCTTATCCCAACGCTATTATAAAGGGATGTTTCTTGTTTAGTGCAAGTATTCGCAATGCACACAAAATCCTGAATTACATGTCCATTAATGTTTTTCGCCAAGATATTCTACAGCCGTTTTGCATTTGAATTGAAATACTTGAACTTGAAAATGCACCGATTTTCCAATTATATTTGTAAACGTATTCGGCAATTAGTGAATAAGAAAAAAATTGTGAAAATTTACTATATTTGTAAAGTAGCTTCCAATTATTGGAAGTCTGGTTATTGCAGCAGCACTAAACTTATGAGACTACTGTTGGTGAGAAAACATAATATATTTACTGTTCATTATAATAGAAAACAACTACTATCCTTGGTAATCTTTTTTTTTAATATTACCAAGTGAGTACTAGTTATTTTCTATAATAATGAACATTAAAGTAGCCCTATTGAAATACTTTATTAGAAAATTTACTGTATTTGTAAAGTAGCTTCCAATTATAAAAAGAAGTCTGGTTATTGCAGCAGCACTAATGAGACCGGCAGAGAGCTGTAGAACATAAAATTTCTAAACTCAAGAAGAAAAAAGATGACGGATTCCTTGAATGATATTTTTGTGACAAACAGCATAAATAGCGGTATGAAGAAGTAGGAAGCAGAAATGCTAAGATTGCTCACCTCAGATTGAAGTAATGCTCAACAAACGGTTTCCAATCTGATAGGTAATAGGTGCAGAATGAGGTTTGGTTTTTTAGTGAGGTAAAAATCCCACACTACCAATGCGGCTCCGCTGCCGCGAGGTGTCTTTTTGAAGGTTTTTCCACCTCAGGAAAAATCACTTATGAGACATGTATAAATTTATTCCGTGTTATATCAGTTACAGTTATATAATTTATATATAAGTTATATATACAATGACTATCAAATTTACAATACAATATTAAGAAAAATAAGTTTTCTACAATGAAAAACGCACTGCGCACTTGAGATACGCACTGCTGCAGCAAATACTCCAAGGCCAAATTAACAGCAAGCGAGGCCGAGGAAGAAGAAGAACATCATGGCTGGCAAACCTGAGGCAGTGGTATGAAAATCATCCTAAGAGCTGTTTCGCATCGTAACCAACAAAGTCAACATTGCACTGATGGTCGCCAACATCAGAACCGGATAGGCACCCTAAGAAGAAGAAGAAGAATAACAATGAAAAAAAATCTTGTTGGCACAATAATCGATAAGTGATTATGGAAATACATTTATTTCTGCAGCAGTTGTTGGAATTTAAGACGAGAACCGATTTTCCGGAATCATGGTCGAGTGGTTACTGATGAATCGAGCCCCATACCGATCAGGAAATGATCGTGTCATGAAAATGAGAGTGCTTTCAATTAAAAATGACCAGGTAGGATGGTTTTTCTGAAGGTAACTAATGATTGTTGCAGATGAGCGATTGAATAACGTGAAAAGATGACTCATGCATCATATGGAATACGAACGAGGGATGTGGGAGGGGATCACTGATCTGCGGTAAGCCATATTATAACATGCTTCATTTCAACAAGAAAATTTCGCCGTATGTTTCTTATCACATTATTTCTCCTAATTCCATCGCAACCCAATGGCAATGAACATTATTGGTTGAAATTTGGAACTAATTCTTATTTCTCACCAAGGAAAAGGCTTTTATTTACTCCAAGGGAAGCCTCCTTTTCAATCTTTTTCACTCATTTCTTGAATCATTGACTGTCTATTTCAAAAGCCAATAATTATAAATGATTATAGTTTATTGATAATATTTTATTCTCACCCTATCACTAGTTTTATCCATCCTACTGTATGATTCTTTCTAGATAACACAACTCTGCTTGTCATTCTACTTCTAGTCTTTAAAAAATATTTTAAACATTTTTACTTTTACCTTTTTCTCATTCCACTTTCTACTCTTCTGTGATTCAATTTTTCTCATATCCAAGACTCATGACAATATTCCAATCACATTCATTGCTTTTGAGAGTCGACCATCCTGGAGGCCTGAAGGCGCCCACAACTGCCAAATATTTCCAAACAGCTAACGATGAAGCAGTGTTTCGATCAATCATTCTCCACTATCATTCCACCTTAATTATTAAACCAAGTATCTTCTTGAATAATCCAGATGTGTTTGAAGTGTGTGATTCATGAGTTGAAGAGTTGAAACATACTCAACGTTAATTTCTCCAAGTGCTGCTCACCAACTTGTCAAAAATACCTTGAAAAATAATAAACATTTCCAATATTATAACTGGAACTTTTCTCCAATAGTTTCCAACCTATTGAAAGTAAAACTCACTGTTCATGACATTATTTCTAACTAAAATGTCAGGAATTTTGTATGTGGTGGTGGTCATAACTGACCAGACTGGTGCCGGTGATGAAAAAGTTATGTATCGATTTATGAGTAATAACGCAATACACGATAATGGAATCGACGCCAATTTTCGTAAATGGCGTTGATGGAGCATGGCGAGGGTGAGTGTGGGGGCGAGGTCGAGGTTGTAACGGTGAGAGCAGAGCAGAGGGTGTATGGCGAGCAGGTTGCATTGGCTGATTATGGGTAATGGAGTCGGCGGATGGGCATTTAATGCAGGCACCTTGCATGGAGCCTTGTTAGTGGCGATTAGCGGTAATCAATGATGTGCCAAACACGAGCCGTGCAGTGCAACGATTCAGCGTTAAAAGCGTTTGTCTACATCCAGACTCGTTTGCAAAACTATTAAAGTGTTTGACGCTCACTTGCTCTCTCCTCACTCCTTCCCGCCAATTTCCCGGCAGGACGAGCGTGAATTCCTCCAGCCTCTGAACGGCCATTAGATTTTATTTATTCACAGCTCGCTGTAAGATTGTCGGCGGGAAATCGAATATTTTCTCCCGCCATAACACTATGATAGCGATCTTAATCGATATTGAAGAAAACACACTTCAAGTGTAATGTGCACCGTAAACGTTTCAAAATTAACGTCGACTATGTTCGTTCTCGGCCTTTGAAAGCGAATCGAACTGGAATTCTCGCGTCAACCTCACCCATCGATCCATCGAATATCGATAGACCGCTCCGCGCCATGATTACATCCAATTTCAACACATAAACAAATCGTTGTACCTATAAAAAGGCATTATCCAGAAGATAATGTAATAATAAACAAGACTATCTGATTATTCCAGTCTCATTTCTTCCATTCTCAATCTCATTTGCTATCTAATCCTACTGACTCTATTCCAATCCAGATAAATTGTGTTACATAATTAAATGTTAATAAACCTCTCAGGTTCGAAATTATTGATCCAGATCATACAAATAGATTCCAAATCACAATCTTCACCAACTTAGCAGCTATTTCAAATACAGTAAAAGGCTAATTAAAGATTGAAATTAAATTCTTACGATAACATTAAATTGAGTTATCATTATGACGTTTTTATGCAGACTACATAAAGAACCTGTTATTGCTACTGATTGAACTCCTAGATGTGAGAAAAAACGTAATAATTTCCATTTGTAGTCGGAAGCCCTCGTATCAATGCATACCGGCATTCTGATAAAATGATACTTATCATTTGATATGACCTGGTTGTTTCCAAATAAAGTAAAGCTATAGTAAAGCCATGCTACGAACATAGTCTAATTAGCTCAAGATTATAATTATTATTATATTGTGTGGCGTGCTATGGCAGCCATAGTACTTGAGAATACAAATACAAATCATATACTGACAATTATTTCCAATAATTGACAGATCTCTCATATTTGCAAAATTGGCCAAGTTCAATATATGAAATTAAGATTATTACTATAAATATCCAGTTGAAATCATTATTTGTTACTATAGTGTTAGAATCTGAACTGAATTGTAATTATCAATTATCGTTCAATCAACTTTGTATTTGAAACAACAAATCTCCTAGCTCTCCTAAGTTACAGATATTTATGGGGAGAAATGAAAATGCATTGGAAAGAGTCCAATACCTTATTATTGTTCATAAAATGGAATTCGGTGTTATTGTTCACAATTTTATAGTAAAGTAGCTGAAAATTAAAGTCCGAAAATCAAATCTACTTTGTATTCACGAACGATGTCTATTGAAGCGAGTGGAAACACACATTTCAAATTTTCTGGAAATAAATGCAACATTCTATAATCCTACAATATAATTAAAGACAGCAACTAAAGTTTCATATCAGATCATAATTATAGTGTTCTTTATTTAAAAGGAGTTTTCAATTGATTCATCGATTTCCATTGAGAACTATCATGTAACCAAGGGATTGGGAATATTATGATTCAAAATAATACTATATGAGATTCAGTATTGAAAAAAAACATGAAGAGTTTTGGTGTTGATTACCGTTCATATTTCAAAGTGACCGTTATGGGCCATCGAGAACATTACAGGTATGGAAAAATGCCTCTGGTCTGTTTCGATATTGGGGAGTGGAAGCTGCAGCACTGTAGTAGACTAGAAAAAAGTAAACACGAACTTGAATTATTAGTTAAGTAGCAGCGGATACCAACAGGAGATACATTTGCATACATTAAGTGACTGCAGATACAACTGTGAATGGACGAGTCGTGAATGAAATGTCCGACGCATGAATGAATGAATGAGTGACTGAACCAACAAACATCGGATAATGATTTATCGAAAATTTAAATTATTACAAGGGGCACCTGACTAGTAGTTTTCCTTCCCAGCTTGAGCCTAGTTGTGTTTTGTGAAGACAGGGACTTGCCTAAATATTCAAAACAGAAACAAACACTCGGCAATGTTTACGAGCTCGCCAGTGCTCATAAGGTGTAGCTGCTACAGCTCCCACAATGCACTGGCATAAGATCCTTGTCATTGTATCCGCTGCATGAATTTACTGTTATTACCCACGACTACGCATAAGTCGCTGATTTGAAAATCAACATGGACACTCCTCACCAATTTCATCAGCTCGGTTCTTATGATTCAGCAAAGCTATCTTCAACTGCACCCTTCCAAACATTTTTAGACTTTTCTTTTTTATAAGGAAGTATTCAACACCTACAAAATTCTAGTTGATACTTATATTATATTTATACTAAAAAAATGCTCAGTGTTGGTGCTGCAACCAAAATCCAAGTGTACGTGGATACGAAAAACCTGTACCCTAACTTACTAATCTACAGTAACAACCAAGTTATATAGTTACTGTATACTAATCTATCCCCGTGGTGAATACACAGAGAATGGAGTCATGATATGAATAAATATATAAAATGAATGATTTGAATTGAGCTCAACCTAATTTGACAGGACTTGAGTTATCATAAATGAGAGCTATCTATTAGGAACACTAGCATAGAACTCATAAAAACATTCGCGGCGAAGTTCCAAAAGGAGTAGTTTTCACACTAAAATATTTTACTTTACACTTTAATAACTGTAAACGTTTAAATCTAATAGCATCCTTGAAAGAACTTGTGGTAAACATAACAGACTATATGTGATGAATATTTCCACGATGTATTTCCATTATAGGTGATGTAGAAGATCAATTATTTGAATTCTTTTGGAATTCTTATGGACTTGACTATTTCTTATTATTTGAATTCTAACAATAAAGTTTGGTTCCAATCAACTTGTTGGATAGATTGTTGATTCAGTGTTGAAATACTATTGATTGATTGATTCACTGCTGATATCAGTGGATAAATATGTATCCCTGTTCCATCAATATTATTCTCTATCTCTATTTTAATATCAATTGGGAAAACTCTAAACTCGACTCGCTTATAATGAAGTCCCATGGCCAATAATCAAGATTCTGAAATTCAATCTGAACATCACATTTATCAACAAGTGTGAATTATTGAAAAATAAATAGAATTGTACAAACGAATTTAAGCTTCTCTTACTTTTTGAATAAGGAATACTTCAAAGAACGTTCTTGACCAGCAAGTATTATAATTTTGAAGTTCAGGAGAAATCATACAAAAATATTCGCTCACATTACTCAGCAAAGCTTGATTATGAATTTCACTAATTTTGAATGTTGCATAATGCGATATAATTTTCAAGCTACCCAGATTTGTGCGGGATTAAAGGTCACCGTGAAAGCAGAAAGTTGTCAGCGCCACTGAACTCACAAGAAACCCGTATCGCTCAGCTAAGGCTCCACAACTGGCACGATCAGCGGTCCTTTTTTCGCCTTATATTCAATTACATACTCAATTAATTAACCAGAAAACTTGTTCAGTAGATCGATCGATCCGATATGATTTTGGAGAATCAACTAAGTTACCGGCAGAGAATTCCTGATTTAGATAACATTAATTACACCCTTGATTCCATGCAACTATTAGCACCAGTCCAGTGAGCTTCGTGAGAATATTTTGATTGGAAAAATTGAAAGATAATGCTCTTCAAATTTGATAACAGTTTTCGATCTACCAGCAACAGTTTCACAAAAACAAAACACATCTCAGCAAGCAGTTTCTCTACTCTATCAGTTTTTAGATGTGTTTTATTGGGATACTTGTTTAAGATATTGTCATTGAGAATTATTACATTAACAGTCAGATCAGCAGTCCATGCGGGCAAATAATTATCCCATGATTATTCTATATTATTTTGTACAGTGTTTTATATTGGAATAAAGAAATTGAATTGAATTGAATTATTGTAAATTATACTGGGAAAAGTTAATTGAAAAGTTATTTTCAGACTTTTTTCCCATGTGAACTGTGACTTATTAGTCGAAGATATCTTACAATGTTCTTTCTATAAGTGGAACACTTTGTAATGGAATTATTATCGTCGATACAATCAATACTAATTTATTAAAGCTAATAACGATACCATTTGAGTCTAGATTCCACAAGCTTATTCAGTGACTAGCATTAAATAAATTCAGTGACTTATGATAATTATACAATTATTATAATATACTAATTTACTAGTTATATAATATGTAATATATAACACACTACCAATATATAATATACTGATTTATTCAAGCGTTGGGGAATGCTTCTGAGGAACAACTGCTATCAAGAAATTTGAAAACTTGAGATATTCCATCATTTTATCATCTTGATTTTGTAGATCTATCAAGAGCTGCATTATCTCACTCATCACATATATCACTAATATACACATAATACACTCTTCATTGTACTAAACATCAACGGTCATATTCCTTGTTAGAATGCGATCCCTGAGAAATCGATTTTCAAGAACGAGTTAAGCTGAATTTGTTTTTTTTTTTTCTAGGAACCAAAAGTAAGTTCAATCGTCATCTTTGACTTTTGTTAGTTACTAGGTATCCAATCCATACTTGAGTTAGGGTAAAAAAGTACTTGAAAACCGTCCATAAACACAGTCCCAAAAACTCATTCACTCACTGCTGTGCCAACTGCCATGATGGATACTGAAACGTCCAAAAGCACGTCACAGCGAATATTTTGCCATGGGAGAATTTGGAAATCGTTATTTTATTATTTAAAAAACACATATCATTTTTTTTCAATCAATCGAAATGCGTCATTAGTAGACTATAGGGTCGAAATCCTTTTTGGATTCTTAACATAACAAACTGAAATAATATATTTTGTACAAGATTTAAATTTCAAAGTCAACTCTGAGAGGCAGCCCCGCGTGAACAGAGTTAAATTTAAAATATGTAAATTCTCATTGAAAGGGCAACATCTTATTAGTAGTACTTTTTCTAATTTATGTACCGATGCTCTCATCGATTGAAATTCTTATTCTGTTCCATCATAAAACACAACCGGAGCCGGACAGGTGGGGCTCGATTCGGCCTACTACAATTCTGTGTCTTTGCATTGAATTAATGATTTGTCGAATTGCGTGAGCCTTATTTTTAGATCTCTATCATAATTGCGTCACCGACATATTCATTCCACAGCTATTTGTCAACTTCATGCTACGATCTCCATTTCCATCACATACTCACATTTGAATTTTGAAATGAGAAAAAATTTCATGTAAATCAAGAGCAGCCCAGTTTGTTCACAAAACCATAGCTGGTTGTCAAGACACATTCAGTTTGAATGACGATTGATATGTTTCGAGAACAGCTCGATCACAACAATGCGTATGGCGCCACACGCTGATGATTCAGTTCAACCCACTCTGGATTCATGTCAATGTAGGTAGCCCTAGTATTGAGTCTAACATATGACAAAGCACTTGTCTCACCAACTACATTCTTCATAAACATAATGTCTGTAGGCCAGACCTGATAAATATACACATTATTATGATTGACTAGTCAACAATGTAAACTTCCAGCGATAGCCTTAGTGGGGAATCGGCAATGGAACGATGCCATGTTGAAATTTTTAGTAGTCTGTTCCTTCGATAGTGAGTTGAGGTAGGAGTTGCAGAAAAATAAAATGTTATTTCAGACAATAGAAAAATAAGCAGAAAAACTCCAAAGCCTGTCGTATAAGAAAGTTTAAATATTGTGTCATCAGACACAAGATTTAGAAATGGATGGGACTTGGACCGAAATGTAAATAGGTCCCGAGTTACAAAGATTGGAAGAGTGCTAGATTTCAAGAAATTCAGTGAATCACCAAAAATCTTATTATATTAAGCAAGCAATTTCTGTATATCTGAATATATTTTTATATTTGGTTATGTTCAACGGATCTCGAAAACGGCTCTTACGATTTTCACGAAATTTGGAACATAGTAGGTTTATGATATAAAAATTCGATTGCACTAGGTCTCATCCCTGGGAAAACTCGCTAAACGACATAGAAAGGATAATTCATCCTTGAAAAAACAGCTGAGACTTTCGTCGTCTGTGGATGATAAAAAAGTGCGTCTGTGGAAAATCAAAATATCGCATCCCCGAAATTCATAAGCTGACATATAGCCAGCTGTAAAATATGAACACGATCATTAATTTTAGAGAATTGTGTTCTGCATATCAATAAATAAAAATAACGAGCGAAGCTCAGTACTCCGATATTGTAATATAATTTGTAGAACTAGACTAAGAGATAACATACAATGCAAGGACAAGAGTTTATACTATTCTTAAAAATTCATGAACTATTAATTAATATGAGTTGAATTAAATAACTCATTCTAAATAAGAGAGTTAATTCCTCTTCAAGACAAAAATTATAATATGAGCTCGATTCTGACAATCGATATGAGAAAAATTTGTTTCTGTTTGGAATTTACCATCATACATATTTTTAACACATATATATCGTGATATTTTTTCCATTAAATGATAAGTATATTGTGACCTATATCGCTAAATTAATGTTACTGTCACAACTTAAGTGAAAATACAGTGTTGAATTGCGTATCTATTCTCCTTATTATTCCATACCATATGTCAAAAACTTGATGACTGAAAATGAAATTCTCCGTGGTAATTCTCCTGTGAAGTGAAGTGAAGTTACATGTGCAGTCTCACCTTTAACACATTTAGATGTAGAGATGTGTACTAGTATGGCATGTTAGTAGCACGCTCCACAATAATTCGTGCATTGGAAAGTAATGAGGAAGCTGGACACGACGCCCAAATGAATGATAGTCTTCGTGAATGCGTTCTAATGTTTATTTTCGCCGACGGCTGTTGTTTACTTTTACATTAAAAAATGCAACGATCGCCTTCACGTTCGATGTACGGCTGAATTAAAAATTGAAACTTCACAGGTCGGTCCGATTCACGTGACTTCGACAAGTTTATAAATCACTCGGGCATCGCCGGAAACGATATTTCAATTTTTCGCGAATTCATTCCATCGATGACCTGATGCCATCGGTCAAGGCGATCCGAAAGTACTCCAACTTATTCTTCCAGTAGTGATATCACGGTTAGCTTATGTAATGTACGAGTTTTTGTATTGTTTCATCTGGAAACACTCTTATCAGTACTGTATTTACAATTGTATAGAGCGGTCATTGGACCATGAATTGACAATGTGGGAGCTGAGTTGACCTGTGGGTATTCGTGAACAGGACTGGTGCACTGTGTGCTTCCTATCCAAGAGCCACGCTGGACGGAACCTCCCAGCCTGCAGGCGGTCAGACGCAACAATATCCAGGCACGAGCCACTCACGATCATCTTGCGCTAAATCGTTTCCACTCAGAGAAGAATAAGCCAGATATTTTATTACGTAGGCAGTGCTACAAGTTGCGTAAATTTTTTCAAACTCAATTGTGTAGAGTCACCTCAATAAACCTGTAGGTAAAATATGAAAGGAGATTTCATGCTCTGCTTCACCGAGCCCTGCTAATCTTTACTGCTTCTTTTTTTGTAAAAATGCTGCTGCAGTAGTAGGCTTTATGGGAAGAATGCGTCAATAAACATTTTTCTCTTGGAGTGTAGCAAAGATAATATATTCTATAACATATTATGTTATATCAGTTTACAGTATTAATAATCATACACCAAGCCAGAATATTTTTCTTAATATTGGCAAATATTTCACTTTTCCCTGTTATGAATTATCAGGGAGTTGTATTAGCAATTGATATTGTAAAGAGTGTTCACATCTGCACCTCCAAAGTTCGAAACTTATACTAATTTGAGAGGTAGAGAAAGTTTTTTATTTCGGTATTCATTCAAGTTATAATTTGAATCACCCAGAACTGCATCATGAGATTCAATAAAGATATGAATTACAATGGTATAGTCAAATATAACTTTGCGAGATATCAAATATCGATAATATAAATATGTGTCTTATTTGTTATAGGGATAGATCAACTTAACAAATATCGTTTTCGCGAGAAGTGTCATGAAATAATATCATAGCTTCTGTATACTCCACATCAGTTTCATGTGAATATAAAGAAATCATGGACAGTTTGTGAACGCGTAAAATACAATCATAGAAATTTTCAATGCGAGTTGAATCCGAATTTAAAACTCATAAGTGCAGCTTTAGATCTTCATAAATTACGTCGAGGTCCATTGATCAGTTTTCTTCAATAGGTTGAAGGTTACCGGCAACATGGTATAGTGATATTGAGCAATTGGAGGGATAGAAAATACGAAAGGACTGTTCGCGATGAACTCATATTTTACGTAAGAGCAATGGACAGGTTGTAAAATAGTCGTTTGCTATTTCCAACGGTCACTTGATATTTAACATTTAGTTTTCAATCATCCTCTAAACTTTCTACAGTGAAACTGCAAAAGATAACAAATCTATAATTTGGATAGTTATTGTTCCTCTTCTAATTCTTCGTAACAAAGGTCTTTAGTTCGACTGCCATTTAAATCAACTCGCTGTTAAATTGGAAATTGCAATCGCGACTTCTGATTACGTCCAACAAATCTTGGAGATAATACAGTGCTTGCAGCGCGAGCTATGAACCAGCATCACGACTTATGAGTAAATACATGGATTCATCGATAGAAATCAATCCCTCAGATTTTTCAATAGTGTGCTCTTTGATAACTGTGGATGAGACTCTAACAAGTTGAAGATAGCTTCTCGAATAAAAATAAATTTTGTAGTCATCCAACTCTTAAATACTTGGAATTTTTTGACTCTTGATCTAATAGTAATAAGACTCATGTCATGGAGGCCTTAGGCCCCCCATCCACTTACAGTTCTAACTGCAGTCCCGGACTGAGACAGTCCGGGACTGCAGTTAGAACTGTAAGTGAATGGGGAATCCGGCAGGCGGATCGTTGGACTTTCAACTGCCGCATGGTGCGACAGTTCAACGATCGGACTGATCGTTTTGCAAATGACAAATGGTCCGCGACTGCAGTCCGTACTGACGTGAACATTTTTCAACAGTCCACAGTCACAGTCCACCGTTCACAGTTCTGACTGCAGTCAAGAACTGCAGTTCGAACTGTAAGTGGATGGGTGGCCTAAGGATGGAAGTGTAAGGCCGTTGGGTTTAATTATTTAAAATTTTCGAGGCAGTATTGATATTTATCATTATTATTAAATCCATATTCATCTCACGGACATATGAAAATTTCTACCAACAAGCATTCCAATAATTTGCATCTCTTTTCAATTCACTTCACAGAATAATCCCATTTACTCTAATTGAGTTGCTGTGAGGACCAAAACGCCTCTAATGTGGTTTGCTATTCTGCCTTCATCTTGTTTCAATATGACTTTATGATTGAAAATATATCAATGTATATTTTCTTTTGAAATATTTGGAGCTTCAATACTCACTAAGCCTTTTCTCATTCTTACTTTGAGTTTAAACAAATCTTTTTGTATCGTGGTACAATATTTCAATCAGTATGTACCAAAATTAAATTACCTAATAATTAACTATACTTTAATTTCAGTAATTTTAATGATTATAATCGAATATTGTTAGTTTATGTTTCATAAAAAATTTATATTTTGTATTTTGGTTTGCGAGTTGGCAAACCTGCTGTTGTACAGCTGACTGTTATTACGTAGTTTTCACAATCTAGAGTGCCTGGTCACTTCTCTTCTGAGAAGAGAAATCGCCTTTTTCTCTTCTGAATCTTGGCTTTGTCTGACTCGAAAATGATATCTGAATTTTATTCTTTAATATTTTTCCTCCCGATATGAGTTAATATTGCCAAAATAGGCTTCGGTCTTCTTTTTTCAAATGTATTAATAAAATCTTTTTCAACCCAGTTGAGTAAGTTTAAAACTTTTATTCTAAGTTTATAAATCTTGGATAAGAACTGTTCTTGAATTAGCCTGTAGACATATTTATCACGTTCACATGAACTGGAAAACTCATCTATGCTATTTTAAAAACCATGTAATATTTCTTTCCACTCTGATAATTATTCATAATTCACGAAATACCTTTTTATTATCATTTACCAAAGTTAAATTCCTAAGCGTTAAAATTATTCTCTGTATTCTGACTAGACCTAGCCTGTTTGATCGCCTAATGACCTGATTGTCAAATATTTAATGATTCATTATTATTTTATATCTGTTCTTTCTTTTTTTATAAAGTCTTTAAATTATTATTTTCTTTTCTGGAGATCTCATTCTCTACTTTAAATTCTCTGTTTTCTTAATTTTCATACTGATTCTGATGTTTGCAAGTTTACTCAAGACTATCTTGTCTAATAATTTTTTGTATGTAGAATTATCAAATTGTTATTTGTCCATACAGGTTTTTTATTTTACTTTAAATATGGAATTGATACCTGGAAGCACAATTACACTACCTTATTGCAACGAATTTAACTTCTGGATCATGGAATTTATGTAAACTGGACTAACCCAATATTACTACCTACATGAGGATACAACAACCATGAATAGTAATGTATTCTACTTTATTTTGGTAAGCAGCATCGTCAAATTTCCACATTTTCTTCATCAACATATTCTCTTTGCAAAATTAATAACTTCAAAATATTTCAAAACGTCGAGTGAAACATTTTATTATGGGGTAGCCCTACTTCAAATAGTTTATGAACTTTAAATTAATTTTATTGGCGATTTCTTGTAATTCTGTTCTTCATATCATTACGGTACATCATTTGTAACGGTTTCTTCCAAATTATTTTATTTATTGTTCTTGAAGAATATAATTTTGATTTTCTTGTAATTTTCACATCATTTGTAATGGTTTCTTCGAATTATCTTATTTATTGTTCTTGAAGAATATAATTTTGATTTTCTTGTCTCTATCAAAGATCGAATTTTACTTTAACCTCATTTTTTTCATTGATGTTGGGCTGCTGGCATGATTCGCCGACTCTTGGGCTCACTGCACACTTCCTATGTTTCACAGTTAGTTTATTATTAAACTGGTTGTAACAAGTATTAAAGTACCATAGTCATTTATATTAAGATTGATATTGAGATAGGATTGTTTGTTAGGTTAGTAATATTTTTATTAATAGTTGATTTAGTTAATTTTTTGGTATGCCGCCAGATAATGTTTTTGTGTTTTTTTTTGTTTTGTAAGTCACTAGACGAGTGAGCCATCTGTGTCAAGAATTTTCTTTCCTTGAAGAAACAATATCTAAGAGCTGTACCAGGGGAGATTGAGAATGAGTTATTACACTCTTCAAAACTCACCTATTCGCCGACATTGGTTTGTTGGTTTGACTTCCAAATTCTTGTAGACAGAACTGATCATCTTCCAGATCCAGAAATCGACTCCGGTGTGGTCCAGCTGTCCACATTCATCAAGAATAACAATGCTTCCATCCCAGAAATTTCTTTCCCAACATCCAGCTCATCTAAATATTCCACTACAACAGGAAGTCACTGTTTCTTGCCCAATAGCTCATTGTCAAAATCAGAAACAAAACAAAAAAGGCACTGATGATGTTCAAGTTTTAGTAGAATGTATTCATCAAGAATATTGGTGACATGTTATGAGTCTGTTGAATGATTCATGATGAGCGAGATTACTTTATACTAACAAATTTTTTTCTGAATTTCAATCTCAAGTTGGAATGGCCAACGACTTTAAATGTGAGGAACATCGAAAATATGCAGAACGAAAGGTTGCTGTGAGATATTGCTTACTGTATTATAGTTATGCTGGGGAAACAGTAGCAACAAGCATACCGGCGCACCTTTTAGCATATTATTGAAAGCGTAAGAGTGGTGTTTTGGGGAAGGGGTAGGGAAGGGATGAGAGGCACCTGCCTCTGCCTGCACGATTCCGCCGTGCTCACTGCTGGCTGTTAGCTGCCGTCTGCATAATAAGCGTACCATTAGCCGCATACATCATAGCCACCAATGTCACTACTACGCGGGTCCGTTTGCTTGCTTGCCTTTCCATGATAACATTTTAATTTTAAATCGACCATTTCGTGATTTACTTATTCGTGGGCACTGACCACCGTTAGCACGTGCGCGTGCGTGCGTTAAGCGCGGTGGTTGGTTGCAGCGTTAAGGTCATCGCGAACAATCAGTAGCTCTACAAATATCCAAAGTATACGTTTCGTCTTTCAAAATTCGTACTCATGAATTCATTGTCTGGCCAAAGTCCAATCATCATAATAAACAACATAAATTGCTACTTGAATCAGAAATACCTGACTTTAATGGATAATGATATTTCTTGTAGACGAGAGAATACTATTTTTGTTATGGTTCCAGAAGAGTTGATCACTTATTACCATAAAAAAGAGAAATAATGCAATTCATCATCATCTTGGGATAGGTTGATTAGATTTCTCATCTCATATATGTTACAATATATACTGGCATGTATTCTTATTCACATTGAATGACAGTATTGCTAATTATTCAACGAATTTTACAATGTATGAAAAATTAATTGATGAGAAAAAAGATTGAATGCAATTTGACTAACGATGATATAATAATTGTGATACAATTACAACAAATGTCGATTCTCTGAAAAATATTTAAAATAATATTTTCCCATTAACACACGGTCGTGATAGTGGGGTATAGGAGATTATTATATAAAATTAAGAGAACCGTTGAACATAATCTGATAATTGACTGAGTTGGTAAAACATGTCTATAAAACCATGTGAGAACTGATATAATGAAATGATCTGTAATGAGAGAGTAAAATAAAAGTCAATGCCAAGGGAATACAAAAGTAGAATACAACTTTTACAAAGTAGAATACAAAAGTATATGTAAGAGGAGGAAATTAGAAAGAAGTATTGTTTAGCGAGTGAATTAAATGACAACATCTTTATATCCTATATAGAAGAATATACTAATTACATTTTAAAACAGCTTTCCGAAAGCGGATACATTCGAATTGATTTTTATGATTGAACAGAACCTAATTTTTGATTACCAGTTAGTAGAGTGCTTATACTGTGAAGATACAGGTAGTTTTTATCAGGCTAGCCAGGAAGATAAGATAGATAATACTCAATCGTTCAAAATTATCCACCAGAATATCCGGAGCTATAATCGCAATTTCGACGAATTCTTAGTATTGATTGAAGATCTCAAAGTAAAATTCGACTGCATTATTCTAACTGAAGCATGGCTTAATTACGATACTGATTAATAAACATCGATGGTTTCAATGTGTTTAGATCATTCAATAGTATCAATAATAATGATGGTATTGTTATCTACATTGATAGTGCCCTGTCTGTTTCGTGTACTGAGCTGTGTCTGGGAGGGGTTGCCACCTGCCTGAATCTTGTTTTCGACTGGTTTGGTCTGCCTTGCAATCTCCTAGCTATTTATCGCAGTCCAATTCTAATCAGTTGCTGTTCACAAATGCCTTGAATGATTTTTGTGGCAAGAACTTTGATAACGCTGGCCTTTCGGCAGTAATTGGCGATATTAACTGTGACATACTTAATCCAACCCCAAATATGCAATTAGATCGCTACATGGAGGTGATGTATGCAAACGGCTTAATTTCATGTATGATAAAGTAACCCGGCCTGATAGTAATACTTGTATTGATCATATTTTTGCAAAAATACCCAACAGAACAAAATTATCATCTTTTATCTTAAAATCCGAAATAACCGATCACTATCCTATCTGCTTAAACATAATTCATAATACCGGTAGTAGTAATTGTAATAATAACAACAATAACAATAGTAATCAATTTCATTCAAAAGTATGTTGGAGCAGAGTTAAACATTGTTTGCAATTTCAGTGCTGGGATGAAGTTTTGAATACAAATGATGTTGACAAAGCTACAGATTCATTTCTCAGTATCTTGAAAACAACTTTAGAGTCTAATTCAAGCAGTACCCCGATAACTTCAAAGAACAAAAAGATAAAACCATGGATTACGTCAGGATTAGTAATATCTATTAGAATGCGCGATAAACTTAGCAAAAAAGTGCGGGCCCAACCTTTTAATCTCGATCTAAAACAAAGATATATTAGGTATAGGAACTCGCTTCACTCTTTAATAAAAAATGCTAAAAATAACTTTTATAAAAAGAAGATAGATTCCGCAGCTGGCGATCCAAGAAAATCTGGAAAATCGTCAATGAGATTTCAGGGCGTCCAGTTGGCAAGGAGGTATTTCCAGTCGGGGCTTTTGGCACAAAACTTGTGATTCGGCTGCCACAGCGCTCGAAACTTTAAGCGATTCTTTTAACGAATATTTCTCCTCTGTGGGAAAACAACTGACGGAGGCTCTGAACCCAGTAGGACCTGCCGAGGTGGATGATGCTGATCATGCTACTCAGTCTGTATTCAACCTACAGCCGATCAGTTCAGAAGAACTTTATGGTGTTATAAACAGTATTAGGGGAAACTCATCACCCGGTTAGATAGTATACCTACTAAAATGATTAAAAATAACTTTAATGAATTACAACAACCCTTAATGCACATCATAAACCTGAGTATCAATACAGGAAAATTTCCAACATCATTAAAAACAGCAAAAATTATCCCTATCTACAAAGCAGGACCAAAGTCAATAATAAGCAATTATAGGCCAATCTCTCTTCTCACAGTTGTTAGTAAAATAATAGAAAAATGTGTTAAAGTTCAGCTCACAAGATACCTTGTTAGGGAAAATATTATTGCAGACGAACATATGGATTCATTACCAACAAAAGCACCTCAGATGCTTTGTTTGACCTAACCAAAGAGATAGCTACAAAATTAGGAAATAAGAAGAAGGTTTTGATTACATTTTTAGATATAGCAAAAGCTTTTGATGCGATTGATAGGACAAAGCTTTACAAAAAACTAGAAACAATAGGAGTGAGAAATAGAGAATTGGAGTGGTTCACTAGTTATCTAGGGAATCGCTCACAAATTGTCTCAATCAATGGATCTCTTAGCAAACTATTACCAATAGAGTACGGAGTAGTCCAGGGCAGTACATTGGGCCCTCTATTGTTCTTGATTTATATTAATAATATAAGCAAATTGAAAATTAAAGGGAAACTGTTCTTGTTTGCGGATGATACGGCTGTGGTATCTGAGGGCTGCACGTGGGGTGAGGCATACAAGCACGCATCCCATGACCTTGCCAAAATTAGAAATTGGTTTGACCATAACTCTCTTACAGTTAATATTGAAAAAACCAAACATCTTCCATTTATTGGTCGACAAGATATTGACTGTGATCGCTATGTGTTAAGGATGCACACCTGTGACGATCCTCAGTCGGAGGCCTGCGGCTGTGGCATAATTGAACGGGTTGCTCATTATAAATATTTAGGAGTCATCCTGGATAGTAATTAAGCTGGGTTCCTCATGTACAAGGGCTGAAGAACCGTTTGAGAAAATTAATCTATGCCTTCTCACGGCTGGGCCAAGTGCTTATCAAAGACCGAATTTTACTTTAACCTCATTTTTTCATTGATGTTGGGCTGCTGGCATGATTCGCCGACTCTTGGGCTCACTGCACACTTCCTATGTTTCACAGTTAGTTTATTATTAAACTGGTTGTAACAAGTATTAAAGTACCATAGTCATTTATATTAAGATTGATATTGAGATAGGATTGTTTGTTAGGTTAGTAATATTTTTATTAATAGTTGATTTAGTTAATTTTTTGGTATGCCGCCAGATAATGTTTTTGTGTTTTTTTTTGTTTTGTAAGTCACTAGACGAATGAGCCATCTGTGTCAAGAATTTTCTTTCCTTGAAGAAACAATATCTAAGAGCTGTACCAGGGGAGATTGAGAATGAGTTATTACACTCTTCAAAACTCACCTATTCGCCGACATTGGTTTGTTGGTTTGACTTCCAAATTCTTGTAGACAGAACTGATCATCTTCCAGATCCAGAAATCGACTCCGGTGTGGTCCAGCTGTCCACATTCATCAAGAATAACAATGCTTCCATCCCAGAAATTTCTTTCCCAACATCCAGCTCATCTAAATATTCCTCTACAACAGGAAGTCACTGTTTCTTGCCCAATAGCTCATTGTCAAAATCAGAAACAAAACAAAAAAGTCACTGATGATGTTCAAGTTTTAGTAGAATGTTTCATCAAGAATATTGGTGACCTGTTATGAGTCTGTTGAATGATTCATGATGAGCGAGATTACTCTATACTAACAAATTTTTTTCTGAATTTCAATCTCAAGTTGGAATGGCCAACGACTTTAAATGTGAGGAACATCGAAAATATGCAGAACGAAAGGTTGCTGTGAGATATTGCTTACTGTATTATAGTTATGCTGGGGAAACAGTAGCAACAAGCATACCGGCGCACCTTTTAGCATATTATTGAAAGCGTAAGAGTGGTGTTTTGGTGAAGGGGTAGGGAAGGGATGAGAGGCACCTGCCTCTGCCTGCACGATTCCGCCGTGCTCACTGCTGGCTGTTAGCTGCCGTCTGCATAATAAGCGTACCATTAGCCGCATACATCATAGCCACCAATGTCACTACTACGCGGGTCCGTTTGCTTGCTTGCCTTTCCATGATAACATTTTAATTTTAAATCGACCATTTCGTGATTTACTTATTCGTGGGCACTGACCACCGTTAGCACGTGCGCGTGCGTGCGTTAAGCGCGGTGGTTGGTTGCAGCGTTAAGGTCATCGCGAACAATCAGTAGCTCTACAAATATCCAAAGTATACGTTTCGTCTTTCAAAATTCGTACTCATGAATTCATTGTCTGGCCAAAGTCCAATCATCATAATAAACAACATAAATTGCTACTTGAATCAGAAATACCTGACTTTAATGGATAATGATATTTCTTGTAGACGAGAGAATACTATTTTTGTTATGGTTCCAGAAGAGTTGATCACTTATTACCATAAAAAAGAGAAATAATGCAATTCATCATCATCTTGGGATAGGTTGATTAGATTTCTCATCTCATATATGTTACAATATATACTGGCATGTATTCTTATTCACATTGAATGACAGTATTGCTAATTATTCAACGAATTTTACAATGTATGAAAAATTAATTGATGAGAAAAAGATTGAATGCAATTTGACTAACGATGATATAATAATTGTGATACAATTACAACAAATGTCGATTCTCTGAAAAATATTTAAAATAATATTTTCCCATTAACACACGGTCGTGATAGTGGGGTATAGGAGATTATTATATAAAATTAAGAGAACGTTGAACATAATCTGATAATTGACTGAGTTGGTAAAACATGTCTATAAAACCATGTGAGAACTGATATAATGAAATGATCTGTAATGAGAGAGTAAAATAAAAGTCAATGCCAAGGGAATACAAAAGTAGAATACAACTTTTACAAAGTAGAATACAAAAGTATATGTAAGAGGAGGAAATTAGAAAGAAGTATTGTTTAGCGAGTGAATTAAATGACAACATCTTTATATCCTATATAGAAGAATATACTAATTACATTTTAAAACAGAGAATAGGATGAATTGAATGATTGAATGTGATGGGAAACAGTTATAAGAAGATACTCTAGCCTAACTAGCCTAGTGTGAGGTTCACATACATCTATTCTAAAAGATTATTCAACAAGCTTAATCAGCGTTTATTTAATAATATTTGTGCACAATATTTCTCATACACTCTTGCACAAGGTGCAACGAATGCTTAGTGGAGTGGCAGTGTTCAATTGTGATAAGCAGGAACAAGTCCCAAATTGATGAGCGATTTCGAAAGTGACGGGTAGCATACATGCATAGTGCTTGCTTAGCAGAGGGGTGAGACCATGAGAGCGTAGGCGAGATAAACATTGGTTACTCGTGTTTGTTGTTAATAGAATTATTGTCCGGTGATAATACGGCGTGCGCGTACTGTGAGGGGGGAACCGTGCATTGTTCCTGAGCTGGGTGCTTTGCTGCCTGTAGGTTCTGCTAATATACATTTCCCATGGGAAAGCATCTCGTTGAAGGACACCGCAGTCCCCACGCAGAGGGGCACTCTTCTTCCACCTACTCCTCATCCTCATCCCTCTTTGTTGTCCGTTGAGAGAGCCACCCTTGAAGCACCCGCACGCGGCAACAGATGCTTGTGACGCCAGTCCCAAACAAAGTAGTGGTGCAAGTGCATTGTCAACCCCACCATCACTCTCACTCTCACCGGCGTGGGACCATCATGTGAACTACTTGTGTTTTGTGTGAAGCTCATCCATTCATCATCCTACGAATGAAATGAGATGTGGTGTGAGAATCGACGTTTTCCCATATTCCAAGGTTCAAAAGGATTTCCAATTTTGCGGATGTTTGAATGACATGATGAAAGTTTGTCCAGCTCTATACTTTGCAAATCACTGGTGAACGAGTGATATCTTGTTAGCTCCTTGTCGACTACCGATGAGACATTGTGGTTTTAACACGATTCTAATTTGATTTTCGTACCGTACTGAAAATCAAAGTAGATTAAAATTGAAATTCATATCAAGATTAACAATATCATCATAATATCTGGTCACAAGACAGCTCTAACTGTATCTTCTAATTTCAGAACTAGGTACTAGATTTGAAATAATCATGATTCATCCTGAAAATAAGCTTCTTTATCCCCGAATTGAGTTGTCAACCTCAATTCATGATGAGTTATTCTTGTTATTCAATCGAATTGTTTTAGATTCGTTTCAAAGGTGGCTTTTTCCTCCTCATCAATATTGAATTTCGAATTTCGATTACGATGCTATATAGTTGCTACTTCTGTAAATATGTATCTCTGTAATCAAACTTCTCATACGGTTCTTACAAATATTTTCTTATCCTCAATGAGAAATCGATCTTTGGAAATTTCATAGAAAAAAAATCAATTGAATAATATCTTCTATATTATGTTATCAGGTCTACTGTATTATGAAGACGAAATACACTGAATATCAACTAACAGGTCAGTAAAAGCATTGTCATTCAACGGTTTTTATCTATTGAAATAGTCGCCCACGACTCGTCCGTCAGCTGCACAGCCCCACATGAATGCGACTGGCAGCAGCTATCACCTGACAGTGTGGACCTGGCGACCCAGCTGACCCCTGACGCCGCTCTCGGTGAAGGGCCTCTCTAGGTGGTTTTGCGTTTGACATAACTCTGTTATGCATGATCACTTATCTACTCCGAGAACAACGCAGGCCTTTAAAATTTAAAACAGTCGAGGCTCCAAACCTCCCTTCATCCTATCCTATAATATGATAATGTTGCAAACCCTCAAGACAAGCCGCCAGTCTCTCTTTAATCTTTACTGGTCAGGCCACCTATGCTGTTTTACTTCCAGCCTTAACAATAGCCCTGTCACCTGACAAAGCACTATATTATGCTATTATTTTATTATCATCATGTACCGTTGTTAATAGGCGGTAATTACACAACAGTGTCGTTTTATATACTGTCTCAACAAGCATACATTAACGTTGTTGTTGTCTGTGTCTCCCCGTCGAACAATACCGCGCGCTCTTTTAGAGCCGCCATTCACAAACTCATATAGTTTCTGATCTTGATATACTTATCAAATGTAGGTTTATGGGACAATATAGAAAATGACAATGATGTATTTCGGAGTCTAAATTCAGCAAGTTTGTTCATTGTTGAGTGTTGGATTATTCTCAGAGATAACAGAACTCAAGTCCTCAGTATTTTGGGATGGATAACAATATAAGTATATATTATTACAATATAAGTATATTACTGATAACAATATCAGTTCGCCTCTGGCCGTGGAGGAGTAAACATCGATTGTGCTGTTGCTCTGTTATCTTTCTTTAGTTCAAGTTGATTTTGATTAAGACTACCGGTAAAATGTTGTGTAGTAAATGTTGTGAAACGAGTATTCCTGAACAAGACTTTTTAACGTGCAACGCATGTGGTTCGAAATGTCATTATCTTTGTCAGCTGATAAAAGAATCTAACTTTAGAAAAATGTCTAGTGATAATAAGTCCAAATGGAAATGTATCGCATGCAAAACTAGCCCAAACGCGTCTACAAATACAAACACAGGAGGCAGTCCTTCAGTATCTACAGGCGAGGAAGAAGATAAAGGACAATCGCTCTCTCTCTCGACCTTGGATCTTCAGGCTATTGCTCAAGTGGTGAGAGAGATTATCAGCTCAGAATTTTCTCCAACTTTCAAGGAGGATTTTAATTCTATTAAACATTCGATCGAGTTTATCTCTAATGATTTTGACGATTTTAAGAAGGAACTCTTGAACTATAAGGAGGAAGTGAAACAATTGAAAAAAGAAATTGATGTGCTAAAAAACGAAAATACAAATCTAAAGGTTGAAATTTCCGGCCTGCAAGGTTACACCCGTAGAGACAATGTTATTGTCACTGGATTTCCAGAGACACGTAATGAATCAGTGTATGAGGTCTTTAATAAAATTTCATCCGCAATAAACAGTCCAATGAACTCTAACAATCTCAGTATTGCTCACAGATTGCCGTCAGGGAACAATAATAAAAGTAAGCCAATTGTTTTCAAGTTTATTAGAAGAAAAGATAAAGAAGATTGGTTGAATTATTTTAAAGGCGCTTTAAATCGTGATGGAGAGGATCCTGGAATCTCAACAAAAACGGTATGCCAGTCATTGATTGATGGACGAGTGTGTGCTTATCAGCATCTTGCTCCACCCCACCACAAGTGCACTTCTCAAAGAAACGCGAAAGATCGCTATTCTAAAAGGCTATCGTTTTGTATGGGTTAAGGATGGTAGGATACTGGCTAGGAAGGAGGAAGGTAAGCAGCCAATACATGTGAGAAATGAGAAAGATTTTGTGAAACTATAGATGGCCGAATTATTTTGTTTTAAGTCTTACTTTGTAACTATGAAGATATTTTTCTATAACACTAAGTTATGTTTCGCAATAGGCCTATTATTTACATTGTCTAATGATAAACTGAGAAAGAACTATATTCTGATTACTTTAGAACATTCGAAACATGAATTTTATTATTTTTTTGGTGTTTTTCTAGATGGAAACTATGATTTTATGACTTTTATAGATCTATTTTGTATAAAGATGAACAGAAGTTCAGGTAGAATTATTTATTATTTCCAGGATTTAATTTACTTCATATTGTTTATGAGAAATCGTCAAATTAAATATGTATCTGAAGAATACAATATCACTAATAATTATTATAAAACTGTTAAAAAGTTGAATTCAAGCGAGATTAGTTTTTGTCTTTGCTGATTGATTTATTGAAAGATGGCTTCTTGGTATTATTTTATTTGAACGGCCAAAGGTATATAGAACGCAATTTTGAAAACGTTCAATCATTTTTATTACTATGTTTATTGTAAATTTATATAGAATGATTCCAAACAGCTTTATTAGAGCCGAAGATCCACAAATTGAACAAGAACAGGTTGATTTGAATATTTTTATCAATAAAATAATTGTATTCTACATCATTGTCACAATATTGTCAATAATTAGGATTTCAATATTGGTAAGACTCCATTATCCTATTAATATAAATCTTTATCTTATCGTGTGCAGTAGGTGGCTAGCCGAATTTTTCATGAGTAACGAAGTTGTTATTTTATTTTTCTACCCAATTTTGAAGTAGGTGATACAGTTGATGTTGGTATCTATGATACGCTGGAGGTTCAAGATATTGCTAACTTCAAGCCGGATAATTATTTAAATAGTAATACAGAGAGTTTACTCAACTTATTGCATATGAACATAAGGAGTGTTAATAAAAATTTTGATCAATTTATATGTTACCTGAACCAGTGTGAAACAAAATTTCATGTGATAATTTTATCAGAAACATGGATAACTGAGGACTCTCAATGTAATTTTATTATGGATGGATACCGAACTATATATAAAAATCCAAATATTCAAGAAGCGATGGTATCTGCTTGTTTATTGACAATAGCATCATAGACTTCGAACTGATTGATTTAGAAATAGATAAAGCTAACTCGATTGCAATTACATTCACATTTCTAGATAAGAAGTATACGCTGTTGTCTGTCTATCGCTCACCTTCACTTAATATTGTTGATTTCATAAACAGTTTCGACTCTCTTTTGCAAAATACTAATAATGGAAATACATTTTTGGTGCTAGGAGACATGAATTTGAACCTATTAGAAAATTGCAATCTAACGAACGAATACTTGAGTGCTGTTCATTTAAATGGATTTAAATCCTATATAAATATACCAACAAGAATTCAAAATAATACTAAGACATGTATTGATCATATATTTCTCAAAGATAAGAATATAAATCCTGAAAACATATTAGCAACTGTAATCGAATCAAATATTACTGATCATTTTTGCACAACCATCCATTTAAATCAGAATAACATAAAAACTAAGAGTATTTCATCGACTAATGATATAGTCGAAATTGATTATGAAAAATTATGTCGTAGCTTAGAAGAAGAAAGATGGGATAAGATATTTAATAACAATACTGAAGACATTGATGAGTTAGTGGATGCTTTTATAAATACACTCACGATCTTTTAAGATACCTCATAAAAGAAAACCACTGAAGCCATGGATAAGTCAGGGCATTATTAATTCTATAAGAAAGCGGGACAAGATGCATAGGAAACTGACTAAAGAACCATTTAATATTAGATTGAAGGAGGAATATAAGCGATGTAGAAACACTCTGAACATTTTGATCAAAAAAGCAAAAATTGAATACTATAATCAAAAGTTTCTCAATTATAAAGGTAATATTAAGAAAACTTGGGATTGCATAAAAGAAATTACCAAAACCAAAACTAAAGAATTTGAAGCTAGAATTGAAGCTGTCGTACTAAATAAACATTTTGCAACAGTAGGCCAGAAATATGCTAAAAACCTAATTCAAAATAATATAATTGAAATTCCCGAAACAATCTCACCTAGAACCTTACATAGCTTTTTTCTAAGCCCAACCAATGTTACAGAAATAAATAAATACATTCATGAGCTAAAACCAAACTCTTCTCCAGGTGCGGATGGCATAAGTAGCATATGTCTAAAGAAATTTTCAAACTATATTGTTTGTCCTCTTGAATTTATAGTTAATAGATGCTTTCTACTAGGATATTTTCCCAGAAAATTTAAAGTAGCCTTAATAAAACCGATTCCTAAATCCAATAAACTTGATGATCCACAGAATTATAGACCTATTAGTCTACTCAGCAACTTGTCTAAAATCATGGAAAAAATTATAAAAGCTAGACTGTTGAATTTTCTTGAAAAAAAATGAATTTATTGAGGGCAACCAGTATGGATTCCAAAAAGGTAAATCTACCAAGGATGCTGTGTTACATTTGACATGTATAATCGACAAAAATTTCAATAGTAATAAAAAAACACTTGCTTTATTCTGTGACTTAGCGAAGGCGTTCGATACAATACCACATTCTATCTTATTAAACAAGTTGGAAAATAGTGGAATAAGGGGGATAGCAAAAAAACTATTCGCAAGCTATTTGAAGGATCGAACCCAAATTTTGGAAACTGATATCCAGATTATTAAAGATTATGGTCTGCCACAAGGTACTGTGCTATCGCCTCTTATGTTTTTGATTTATGTGAATGATTTATTGAAACTACGCATTCCGAATGGTATTGCTCTATCTTTTGCCGATGACACTGCTTTAATCTTTTCTGGCTCAACTTGGGATGAAACATTCAACTGTGCAAATCGCGGTCTTTCAGTGGTCAAGTCGTGGTTAAAAAGTCATATTCTAACATTAAATACAATAAAAACTAAATATATAACTTTTTCACCTAATATAAGCGGTCAACCTTCAGAACATTTAAAACTAATAATACATAATCATAACTGCGACACTCCCAACTGTACTTGTTCAACTATAGAAAGAGTCAAGTCAATGAAATATTTAGGAATTACGATTGATCAGCATATTAAATGGGACATTTACATCCAAAATCTTTGTTATAAATTAAAATACTTGATTACAATATTTTACAAAATTAATCAATTGAAAGACTTGAACATTCTCAGAACAATTTACAATGCATATGCTAACTCAATCTTCCACTACAATATAGAAGTATGGGGAGCAGCCTTTGACACCCATTTCAATAAACTTTTTACTATTCAAAAGCATATCATCAGGGCTGCGCTAGGAAGACCAAGACGCTATCCTAGCAGACTAATATTTGATGAGATAAACTTACCAACGCTTCGCCAAACGTACATAACAAACTTAATTATATTCATAAATAAAAATACACATCTATTTACTCAACGCAATGTCACTTACAATTAAAGACCAGCAAGTGTAAGTGCTTACAGTATAAATTTCACTGCATTGACAACCAGCAATCATCAGTTCAAGTTCCAGAGCGATAAGCTAATAAATAGGATACCAGACGATTTCATTAGGGATAAAATTACAAGTGATACATTAAATAAAATAAGATCCTGGGTAAAAGAGAATTACTTTTTTAAAATCGAAAACTAAATTATTATAATTATGACTTGTTTTTAACACGCTCAGTTTAAACTTGGTTTTTTTGATTACCTAAAAGAAATTTTTTATTATTATTATTATTATTATTATTATTATTATTATTATTATTATTATTATTATTATTATTATTATTATTATTATTATTATTATTATTATTATTATTATTATTATTATTATCTTTTAGTTTGTATTTTAGAATGTTATCACGGCAAATGTACCAATAATTTAAAGAATATTTTCGAACTCGTGGCTGGAGCTCAAGGCTTCTTTTTCCAGCCACACCAATGTATATTAGTTGATAAGTGTTATTTTGTAAATTTCTAGTGAATTGGTAAATAAATACATAAATAAATTTCAAAGTAAGAATATAAAAATTATTATGTTCAAGGGAATGTACAGCAGGGTTTCACAAAAATTCACGGTTGATAAGCTTATAGACGCACTCTCCCTTCAATTTGAAAGTAAAATCAGCTTAAAATTTGATTTAAAGACGCAGTCTGCGTCCAAACCTATCCCATCAGCTGTGAGCACTCATGAAGGATCGCTTCAATACCAAAAGCGGGGCTACTCTTGAATTAACAAATAGTAGAGTTTTGTACAAGAAATAACTGAATGAACAAGTTCCTAAACAATTGAATAACAGTTTAAAGAACTATCCAAGTCATAATATACAGTTATATCCTGTTTTTTGCAGCTCGAGAAAACTGATAAAATATTATTCTTCACCAGTCGACAACCAATTGTCGCATTCCAAGCTGAGATAAGATATCAAGACTCACTGAAATATTGAGTGCAAACTAGATTTTATTTCGCTGATATTCTTCAGTAGAATACGCTATCGATAAAGTTTTGCCAATTCAATTGGAGAACAAAGAATCCAGCAAACAAACCACTTTGAGTGTCAGGTTGGTGCTATTTGTTATACAAAGCGTTCCAAGTTTTCATTTCCAGTTCAATATGAGCTGTAAATTCCTATCATAGCACACGACACAACTCTTATCAGATGGAATTTTATGTCTTCATCCTTCTGCCGACTCAATATGGAGCCTTTATATTGAACATATAAAACGATCGCTACTAGTGAATCTAAAAGTAATAAATTTCCATGTAGATGTAAAAAGGCTAGGACGGCTTGGTAGTGAATTGATAATGATCGTGATATTAGAAAATACATATTTATTGTATGGAACTTGAGGGAAACCATAATAATACTGTATCATGAATAGGAAATATACTCCATTATATACCTTTTTAATATGTGAGCTTTCGAAATCCCCGAATTTGAATTGGATGTAGACATTGAATTCAAGAATGAAACTCATCAATCATTTTGAAATCAAAGAATGAATAAATAGAAAACTTCTAAGATCCAGAGCGACAATCTGACCGAATCATCCATGTGTTTATGCCGTTATTTCACTTGTTTTATGTCGTTAGAAATTTAGATTGTTATAAATTGGAAATTATTTTATTCATAAGGTGAAATTGGATTTCCAAAGTGAAAATAAATGTTAATAGTCTGAGTAGGCTACCTATATACAATTTAGTCTTTAAATGTCTCTTCTCCAAGTTTTTAAGACAAAGTAATGATGAGTGAGATATGATTCAATCTAGAACTTTCACGATAACAGAACAGGATACTAGGACTAGGATTGGAAAGAATAAAAATGAACAATACAAAATTCCACTTGAAAATGGAAGATAATAATTTCATACAACTCAATACTAGGATAGCCCAGAATAAAAATGAATAATGAAAAATCTATTAAGAAATGAAAGACATCATTTCATAAAACTCAGCAATTCATTAGCTGCAATAAAACTGGACCAAAATCTATATCCTACCGCTAATAAAGATGAATACTTCAAAAAGACAAAAACTAGTTAATTCAACGTACAAATTCAATACCTAACTTACATCGTGACAAATAAAATACTCTCAGCACAGCATTCACTGTTTCCACTTGATTGAAGGGTGGCAATCGAAAACACTTATTTACATTGTGCACAATCATTGGTGCCCGAGGTTGATGTCGTTTTTTGATAGTAGCGAAGGGTAACTAATGTGAGAGGAGCGTTTTCGCCAACGGACAGACAATATGCCAGTTGCATTGATTTGTTGCGGGGGAAGGGGAGGATGGAATAACGGCCGTTAGATGGTGGCAGATTAGCGGGTGGCTGCTGTTGGATTGATGAGGGGTGACTCATTACGCTGTAGAGGACGTACAGCATCTGTTGGCCTTTCCCACGAGATATGGCACGCGACTAAATCATTGTGAACGGTCCTAAGCTCTCCAGTAACAACTCATCTCGTTCCCACCCTCTACTCTCATCCCCGATTAAACAATGCAATATATAGTACAGTCGACTATACCGTTCTGGTCCCCGAGAGCGTGCCGTTTCGCTATCGTGGAGCGTCGATCAGTGTTTATCTCGGTTTGGGTGGCGTCCCACTTTGGCACCGTCACCAACCTGACGTACGCCGCACGGTCCAAGCATGTTCTATCTCGTTGAGAGATGCTTCTATCAAGCCGGTGTTCATTGTCCCAATCAGGCTTGCCTTCGAAAAGAACACACTATGCTGGTGGTCTGTTTGAGTGCTTGGGGACCTTCATCTGATGTGATGATGGGTGCATGCTGTGGTCTGCGAAAATCAATGGAAATTGATGACTCAATAGAATTTGATACGATCTCATTCCGATTCTGTGTGGTGGTGTAGAATACATTCACCATCTACTGGAAATTGTTCAATTTGAGCTTTTTTTATGAGAAATTACATTTCTTCCATTGTTATTTGAGTATGATTTGATGATTATAATATTAAAATTATAATACATTTTTATGATAATTGTGAATTAATTATAATGATGATTTCAGATTAGGTGACGTACTGTTAGTAGGCTACTCCTATTATAAGATTCACATTAGATTTTTTTTTCCGAAACCCAACAATAGTCTCAAAATTCGCAATTTTGTGCATGCTTATACAAGACATAATACAGCCTAGTTAATAAGACGATTAACTATAGACATTCTTTCAAGAAGCATATTCTCAAAAGGTGAGTTTCTATCATCTACACACAAGCTTTAGGCTCATCTGGATATCCCCTACAACGACATGAGCAATAGTATATAGACAGACGTTGCACCTCAAGTCTCTCAACTCTTATCCCAAACTGAATGATTAAGACTCAGGTGATATCACTCGTTCGAACTCAATCATTTTTCAACCCATCAAATCTATCTTTTTAATATATCCGAGTTGTCATGGATCACATTGATTTCAGAAGTCAATTCAACTGATATCTTTGATTTTTGGCACCATTCATGCACAAAATCATCACCCATAATGTTTCCTACGTGAACTTGAATCATTATTCATTGAAATTATGCTGGACTATTGACTTTTACTTGCGAAAACCAGTAACGCTACGCAACTAGCACGTGGCGGTAGACTCAAGTGAGGCGGCCATGTTTGTGGGTCTATAACTCGACAACAATAATTGACGATCTGGCTGCATTGATTACAGAGTGTTTAATGGGAATAATTGGCTGTTCAGCTATGTGAAAATCGCCCTCTACCGCTTTTTTGTGTCGTATGATATGTGATTGGAGGTTGAAAGATATGACCCTCGTAATTCTGTTATTTATATCATTTGGGTAATTACATGTAACTTATGTTATGCATTGCAATCTATGAAGCGTTGTGCCTATAACATCAATTCGCCTATAAAATTGAATAAATACAACTATTGAGTACTGACTTGCGGAAGCCAATAACATTCCACTACCCTTGGAGAAGTTAAGGGGATATTTATGTATTCTGTCAAAAGTTTACTGCTTGAAGCTTTTTGACTGATACGATATCATGCTGAATATTACCTGCGAACAAGTAGTGGGTGCTATAATGATAATGCTTCCAACAACATCTCTATTACGTGGGTTTTGAATGACTCCCGCGTCCATTTAGAACACATTACAGTAATTTCAAAGCTCCGATAAAACTAGATCTAACCTTCAATAAACTTGTTTATGTTCTCAATAAACATCTTTTAGGAGTAGTGTTTGTTTGTATGACGACTGATTTTGCAAGACAAACTATTTATTTGTTTGAATAATTACCGATGACGGGTATATTGATCACCTGAGGGCAATAAAGTGCTGTTCAGCCTTGGACATGCAAATTTTTCTGAAATTCTTAATTCCACATGTAGAGACAACCATCAATATTATGAAAATATATCGATGCTAAATCGTTCGTTATTTTTGAGTGTTGAGTCAATGATACAGTATGGTTGTTTTGAAACAGCTAGCTGAAAACTGCTCTTGAGCATAAATTAACGTGGTCTGATTCTTTGCGTGCTACACACCCACCAATTATTCATTATAACAACAGTACGGGCTACAGCAATGAATCTGGAACGAAGCTAAATGATAGCTTGGCATTTTCAGGTTTACAAGAATCCGGAAAGGCGTATCAATCCAACACGCCTTGTCGATGGATCTGAATAAGTGCTAAGGTCAAAGGTGAGCTGCTGATGTCGTGTGATGCAGATGATGCTGATGCTCTGTTGGTGTTATTTCGTGCAGCAGGTTGGAGCAGCGCGAGTGTGTGAGTGTGAGTGCTCCATTGAACGATTAAGTGAGCATTGAGATGGGCTCCCCTCTCACACCCTCTCGGTCTAGAGGAGGTCAGTGACACAAGTGGTTGTGGCTTGGTCATCTCAGCCTCGATCTGCGCTCTATGGTGTTTGGTGGTGTGTTGGATGGTCCAGCTTCTAACTTACAATAGGACTCCCCGAGGGGAATCGGGAACAGCTACAACTTGACTACTTCGCCTTCAGCCCACGCGACCTTGAGATTGGTTAGGCGTGTGCACGGGCTCATCCAGCCAGCCAGTCAGCTCACAGGTGAACTGCTCAGTGCTCACCGGACATTATTGCTCGCAGATACGGGTTCACTCTTCAATCTCTGTCTATATAAAAATTATTTTGAAACATTTCCTATATGAATTATGTATAACAAAAACTCCTAAATATAAAAAATATCTAACATCATCTACTACATGAATTACGCATTGATAATGATTGTATAGATAAATTAGAATGTTTAATGGGTATTGGAGAATTCTCTGGATTACTGGTATAGGCCTACATCTCAATGTCTGAGAATGATTTCACGGTGAGAGCATCATCTTAACTTATAATTGATATTTTTATTAGTTTCATATCTAGTGAAATTCGAAAGTTTGTGTTGAGGAATATCATAAATCAATGAGTAACAATTGATATAAGACCTCACCTTTGAGCCCAAAAGCCCTTTTTACGAAACACAAAAAATCAACATTTTCAATTTGTATTGAGCACTTAATAGATGAAATAAGGAAACATCACAACTGATAACTAATCTACAGATGGATATTGATGAGAAATAGCATTTGTTCAAATGCTAATGGATAAGAAATAATTATTCTATAACTAATTCGATTCTATATCTTCCTTTGGACGTTACATTGAAAAATTTACATGTTGAAAAGAAATGAACTCAACTGCAGTGGTGTAATCTCCTTGCTGTTGATCTATCAAACGAGCAATTCGAGCTCTAGTCCTAATTGATCAATAAATTCTATATCAACTCAAATAATCAATACACATTAAATCGCATTAAATAATCAATCTGGAACTCCTAGTATGTATCCATCAAAGCCATTATTGCAATTGATAAGCAGATTGTCGGGCTGTTTACAACGTAGTTAATGTAATTGAGAGCAGCAGGGCAGTGTGGAGTGACACTTGGATACAATTGGCGTTGTCCATCAGTCTCAAGGCCAGCTCTATTATCCAGTATGGAGCAGGCGAGCGATGCGAGGCGCCGTTAAGTGCTGATTCGGAGAGCAGCGCCAAGTGGCTGCCCAGCAGCTCAATAAATTTTTCAGCTACTAAAACCTTTCTTCTGGGACGGGCGGGCGGCATTACCGGATCAGTATCGTGTGTGAGTGTAATGGTAGATGGGTGAAGCCTCAATCCTGAACGCGCTTTGTGCTGCACAAGGAGGGAGCTGAGCGCCGTGCATTGAAATATAATGAAAAAGGGATGTAGGTGTAAATGCGTCTCGGATCGCTTCGCTGTGTATTGTCAGTTGGTTACTCTCCTTTCTTCCTCGCGCCTTGGATAGTGTTGCAACTCACTTATTCCGGTCGTCTTATTACCATTTATATTATTCCAGGTGTGAGCCTGTGTTCTCGTGTCGTAAGGAAGACAATATATAGGTGCTCTGTTACTGTTATTACACAGTAGATAAGTGTCGGGCACACACATCGCTGTTCCCCCCCCCCCTCCTGCAATCACGGGCCCACGCACCCCTTCGGCAGCAGCAGCCATTACTCGCAGCAGCTGATTTGAAGTTCGCGGGCCGATACCATCGCTGCACTTGACATTCAAGTCGACTCGTTCAACGATGCAATTAAAACTGGCGGTGCATTTAAGTTGGCAGTGCACCAAAACTTCCTCGCATTCGAACTCCAGGTCTATTGGATATGAGATTATCGAAATCATGATTCAGCGAGTGATATTGAAAACATATCTGAATGTTTGGATAAAACTTACGAAAATAATCATATGTAAAAAAAAAAAGGGAAGATACTCAAAGACAAAATAAAATATTTTTCATGGAGTTGGAGAGTTGATTACTAGTGTACATATATATAAATATATATTCTATTTACTTATTGTGAGAATAAAGTATAAATAAAAAAATATTATTGAGAATACCTGAACTGGGTGACACAAAATCAATCAATTTGTGAACACTCAATTCTCCTTGGAACGGAAAAATTTAAAAGACCGATCAATTCTTCCCAATAAAGCTCATAGCTGATAAAAACTCTTCACCCATAGACATCCTTAATCTCGAGAAATCACAGATGAAAAGGTTTTTGATAATTGGAATGATATTATCTTTCAATTCGACAACAATATTTATCATTTTTGATGTTATTAATGTTGTACACCACAGTAACAACAGTATCGTATTGTAAAAGATACAAGCTTAAATTGATCAAGTAAAGTTAAATCAGAAAACTAGTGGGCCTACAACGTCACGCCCATCAGTACTGAATGTGATATCCAATTAAACAATCATTTCAAATACTTTGTAGGATAAAATTGTTGTATATTAGCCTAACTATTACATAGTTCTTGAAAGTTGAAGCTACGTAAACTGACTACGTAAACTTTCATTAATATTCCAACCCTGGTGGTTATTAGCCTCTATTGATTTTTTTACAATTTGAGGAAATCTGTCAGAGAAATAATATAAAGTTCAGCTTGACCTGATCATAGTTATACATCATGGACCACTTTCGAAAATCGTAGACCGCTTTATTCAAGAAGGACTGATAATTCTAGAGATTGAATAAGATCTGCACAGATGACGTAACATGAATTAGGAGACACGAACTACTGTATGAGCTGTAATGACACAGTAGTGAGATAATGGCCGGTGGGAGGAGCGGGTACAAAATGTAAACGGGAATTACCCGAATTGCCTGCTGCCGTGGAGTAAAGGTCTCCGCAGAGATGAGAGAAGGTCTGCACTCTGCACTGCAACAGGTTGGCATGAGATACGATTGGTGTGTGAGAGGCAGAGGCGAATGCGAAAGGAAACAGAGACAGGTGCATAAATCGCGGCCTCATTATCGACAAAGCCGAGTGTTGGCCTCGGGCGGTTGACACAGCCTAGCATTTGCCCGAATCGGCTCTGGCCGAAATTCCGCCCACTACACACTATCTATCACTATATACTCGAACTCATTACATAGGTCTCACACACTCTCATATCTATGTAGATCTATCTGGCCGGAGAAGAAGCCGGTCGCGATCCGAATTTTCACTTTCCAGAGGTCGAGCGCGCATTCCTACCGCAAACGGCCCTGAAGTTTTTCAACTGACAAAAACAATTGTTATGAAACATATCTCTCTCTCTTTCCTGCTCCAATCTAGTGTCAAATCCACCAAAGTTCACGTTCTCTTACTTTTATATCTTGATCAGTTCGATTAATTAAAAAAACGCCCAGGTCAAAAATGTTCCACACTGATCGTAACTCAAGTTTTGCTCTATATATTGAACTCGGCCATATAGAACCGCTATTGACAAGACGATTGATTAATGGAGGTGTAAAAGTTTATAATTACTAGAAATCATAAAACCCAATTAGGAAGAGGAATATATTCATTAAATTTTTCAATATGACTGAGGTTTGTAAGGCCTTACACTTTGAATTATGAGCTTGTATTTTTTATGAGAATTCATCCACAGATTACCAAGCACCGTATTAGAAATGTGTAACAGTATTATGGAAGTTTGAGATAGGAAGAAAAGAATGAGAGCTTTAGATCATATTACAGACAAAAACTTGCGGACACGAAAGTGTTTCATTGAAAAAAAAATTGAAAATTTCATTCATTGAACTCAATCATCGTGAACTACATACTTGTATGCATTCCTTGTAAACATCTCTCAGGTGATAGGATTATAAGGGGCAGTTCCTTAGTTATTTTTTGGCTCCTTCAATGTACCAGATTCATTGGAATCATGTGTGACATGGGAAATCCATTAATCTAGTAACATCAGCCTGTGAAAACTCAAGTTTCCAAAATTGGAATCACATTTCTTTCACTATATGAATATCTACCAGAGTTGAATTTCTATCAGCGTTGAATCGTGAAAGTGTGAAAATGGAAGATAACCCTATGCGTTTTGTATTATTTGGAGTTTTGTTGCAGTTTATGTAATAGAGAATTAAAATATTCAATCAAGATGAGAATCTGTTACGCCTTATTAGCGTGATGATGATGATCAAGCTAATAAGCATTAATTGAGATGATGATTAATTATTGTATTCATAGGCAGGATTCTGGGAAAGCTTATGTAGCTATTAATAGTCCTACAAAATAGGAATTCTCCGAAAAGAAAAATTCGAGGACAATCTATTAAATTTTCAATAAAATAATCAATTTTGATCATGAAAAAGTAGAGCGCATGACCCTTCACATATTTTCTAAACGAAATTAATTTCACAATATTAATATTATTTGTACTTAGTTTGGTGATAAATGGATGGATAATGCTCCTAAAGGTACAATATTGCACCCTCATTGATTCCAGATAAGAGTGATTGTCGATTGCAGTCAAGGTTAACCAAACAACTTCAATACTCAAGTAAGGTGTATTAAAATCTCTGATGCCTCATAAAGATAGTGCCGGCTCCAAAAAGCTGTCAATGGATAAAACAGTAATTGTTTCGAAACAAGTAAGCCTTCTGTTCAATCAACTAGACCATCAACTGGCTAAAAGAACAGCTCACTGCCAAGAAAGCAGTTCACTTTAGATAGTGGTCCATAAATGAGAAATATAGAAAGAAATAGGAGATAGAAGGTGGTGAAGGGAGGAGAGAGAAAGAACGATGGTGTGGGTGAGTTGTGGATATCAGGCGGGTGTAGATCTGGTAGTCGGACAACTGGTTGCTGCGAGAAAAGCTTTATGTGCGATATACTGTATTTATAAATTTAAAATAATATATTATTATGAGGCCCGGTTTCGGATTGCACAAACAGATATGGGCAAAAGCAAGCGGTGGCGGGTCAGGTGTGCTCAACAATGCCAACAGTCAGATCGATAATCATAATAATGAGTGCAACTCGTGTCGTCTGATATTACCAAATCGGGCGATTGTAAATAAATAACGATATCTGGATTACAAAGGCAGCGGTCAGAGCCAGAAGCAGGAGCTCTGCTATCAGCATTGTAGTGGTGTCTGCTTCTGCTAGCACTTGCCCTGCCATGCTTGACTGGTCACAGGACTCACGCAACATCGTTACGTTGACAGATCAAATCAGCCCTCTTCATTTGTCACCCGTCATCCAATCACAGACGCCATCTCCTACCCGATTCTAATCCCAACAAGTAGTAACATTGTTTTCCTGCTGCAGTCCAACTCACGCCAGCAGAACAAGATATCCTTTGCTGTTGCTGTTTTTCTCGATCTGTTGCATATCGTTAGCTATTTATGACGAGATAAATAATCAGGCTGCCCTGCTGCACGGTAATCACAGTGGCAGTGGCTCTACAAACAGTTCCACCAACAGTGAGCACTTCCACCATATCACGATATCTTTTGTTCTGCTGACTTTCTGCATAATGGAAAGTGCACCATTCGAACAATCGACCATAATGTAGAATACATTCTGAGTGCAACTTTCTAGCTATTCTCGAAACGGATAAGGGATCAATATGCTTTTCCGCCAGCAATCTACAAAGAATGAAATAAATTCATATCTCATTAATAAATGCAAGGTTTCTAATCTTAAGAATTAATGCATGGAGTCAATTGAAATCGCTGTCGTATGGGTTTTGAAAGAAATTTTGGATAAGAAAAATTTTGTTAAATACTTTTCCCAATGAACTATATGACATAATATTTATCAAAACAAATTGATAATAACATTTCTATTTTACTTGAGTGAATTACTTGTGAAGTTAGTCAACTCTCAGAATGAACAAGAATGTAAATATCAATTTCGCACATAATCTATCAATCTGCTCTAATGAAAGTAACAATGAAAAGTACCTAAAATATAATAAAAAAGTATAACAAATAGTTTACCTTCAATAGCGGGTTTGAGTATAGCTTATATACAAATATCTTCATATGTCGAAAAATTCAAAATCACTTTACAAAATAGAAACTTGAAATGAATAATCACATCATGGAGTTGTTGTTAAACCTAGGGCTGCTTGCCGACAACTTAATAAAGAGAAAATGATTTCTCCCCTCTACCAATGCCTCGCACTGGCTGGGTGCTCACCCAGAGGGGGATGTTTCACAGAGACAAGTTCTCACAGAGACAAGTAGTGTTTTTTGAACGATATTAGTGTCACAGAGACAAGTTTCACAGGAGCAAGTATTTTATAAATGGCAGTCTCACAGGAACAAGTTCCCACAGAGACAAGCAGTTTCATAGAGACAAGGTCTCCGTCCAAAGTAGTAGCGTTATAAATGGCAGTCTCACAGAAGCAAGTTCCCACTGGAACAAGGTGTTTCACAGAAGCAAGGTCTGTGTCATAGAGACAAGGTAGCGAATGTAGGAAGAAGTTAGGCGTGTGGCCTACATCTGAACTTGAAGGCACTCCATTATTTGTTCTAGTAAATTGAATGTCTGCTGTTTTTTAATCATGCAGGTATATGATTATGATTGAAGGTTTATCATATAAGATAGGGATGGGTTGGTAACCTATTAGAATTAGATAGAAGATAACTTGAATAAATAAATAAATTGAGTTCTATGCAAATGTAATATATTTCTACCAAACTCCAAGATAACTATTCCAATATATCTAATACGTATACATATAACCTTCAACCCGAAAGAATAATCAATATGAATATGAAATGGAATATATAAAAGCCAAATAGCCTACCACTGACCTATTCATCACCGCTTCTTAAAAACCACATGGCCAAAATGGTTTTTCATTATAATTCCTTCTTTCGTAATAAATTGTTTATGCTTTTGTACTCCTGAGCGAAGCTCGGTCCCCGATATTATGAGCTAATCATCTTTTCTTTTTCCGAGCTGCGGTCTCGAATTGTAAATTCAATTGATATAATATTAACTCCAGACAGTCACAGAGTAAAGCTGCGTCAACACCAATAGATTCTATAGATTCTATTAGATTGAACATAACTTATCATACACATGATGAACATATGTGTTTTTCATGTGCCGTTCAATCTATAATAATCTGTGAGGATTAAGTTATTAACATTTCGTTAATAACTTTGGTGTAAACGCAGCTTTAGATGCCAAGATTTATCATGGCGTTCCGAGTTACGGATGATAATGTCAATGAAAAACATAATTTTCTCATGAAATCTTTCCCATGAAAAATTTAACAGATTGTTGTTCTACAAGCGTCTCTACATGTTACAAAATGAAAATCCCAGTGATAAACAAAAAATGCCACTTGATAATTCCCAAATCATCTTTTTAATCGTAGCTCTGATTCAACTGAGCAATAACTTTCTGAACTTACTGAGTTAATAAAGTAACATTTAAAATTATCATAAGCGCAATGGGACTTGGGATTCCATCAATTCAGAATAAGTATTATACCGGTATTCATTTTTACAGGATTGAAGTAGTGCAACATTTAGATTAGCACACCAATAGATTTTATTTGTAGCGGAGTGAGTTCATTACTTTCATATCAAAGTTCTACTTTTTCCATTATGATATAGTACGACTACTGCAAAACAATGTCTGGTAGCCCTGGTAATGTAATGTAATGTAATGTATGGTTGATTGGAAGTCTCCAACCAGCCTGATCAGATTTCTTAGTGGGGCCATTGGCAAACATTTTAAAAAAGCCCTGATATTATTAAAATGACTTTATTCCTAGTAGATAGCATTTCTAGTAGATGGCTGAATGTTCGGTGAGGTCTACTGTTATCTGGACTACTAGAGTATTGTAACTCCTAATGTCAGATTGAGTAAGAGCTTGAAATTTATTCCTATCTAGTGTACTCCATGTTCAATAATCTGCCTTTATCTTATATTAGAAGAAACTTGCCTCTGAATAAATTAAAAAACGCACTAAATGTAATTCTGAATGAAAATGCTTATTGTTCCGTAAATTAATTTTCAAATAGTTGAAAATGTGATATTCAGTGCTGTGAGTTTATAAATAGTTTATGTCTTTTTTCAATGTATGACTTAATTTATTCAATTGTACTGGGTGATGATAATTATGACTTGATAAGACTGATTTGATGAATGATTACACTATTCATAAGATGACTACTAAGATGTTATGAATTGAATTGCTCATTTATTGTATAACAGACTATAAGCTGAATCCTATAGACTAGGCCTATTCGCCTAATCAACATCTAAATTGTTTGTATTCATCGGTCAATATATTTCTTATTCCTAGACGCCAGCTAAGAAAGGGGTTTCAATTTTCGTAGAATAAGCACGTAATTCAAAACTGTATGTTTTTAATCATATTATTTGTATTTATTTTTTTCGTATTGTTATAATACTTGATAGAGAGTTGAGTGTAAGAGAGGGTCGACTGCGCCCTAACTTCGCTTTCTAAGAAAAATAAAGGCAGTCATTCTATTCTATTCATGTCACCATAATATATATATGTATATGTATTAAAAAACAGACGCTTTCTAAGAAAAATAAAGGCAGTCATTCTATTCTATTCATGTCACCATGATATATATGTATATATATTAAAAAACAGATGACATCCAATTTATTAGAGCAAATTGAATGCCTTCATCTTCATGTGTAGGCAACACACCACACCAACCTTGTTCCTGTGAGACTGGCCTTGTCTCTGTGACACTACACTTGTTCGAATGGGACTCTACCCCTCTTCTTGTTCCACTGACACTACTTGTTCCAGTGAAACAGACCTTGTCTCTGTGAGACTCACCTTGTCTCTGTGAGACTCACCTTGTCTCTGTGAGACTCAACTTGTCTCTGTGGGAACTTGTTCCTGTGAGACTGCCATTTATAAAACGACTTGTTCCTATGAAACTTGTTTGTCTCTGTGACACTAATATCGTTCAAAAACACTACTTGTCTCTGTGAGAACTTGTCTCTGTGATACGGACCCACCCAGAGTTGGCTGAGTAAGCACAAATAAATAAATGCTCTCTTTGTTCTTATTCTTCTTCCTAAATGTTAATACTTATTCGCCATATTATAAAAGGAAGGGAAATGAAATTTGATTCATAATAAAAATTCGTTTCACAATGAGGAATGAATAAGATTTCTTGAAACTTCCACTGAAACAGAAAACAAAATTTCTAGACCACTTGTAAGTAAATGCTAATCATATTGACAAAGATTGGTATTAACAGTTGGTCATTGAACACCTGACATTTAACTCTATCCAAAATTAAACCGTCTTTATTGCTTCGATGAAGTTTTCCAGTTGGAAACTGATATCAATATTGTGTAGCCTTATTGAGCTCTAAGCAACATATTACCATTTCTAGTGAACCAACAATTGAAATTTTCAATTATGTGTCGGTATCCGAAATCCTGACCAAACTTTATAGTTTGGTGAAACTGAGAAATGAGCAATCTCTTATTTCGATATTGATATTGATTCAATATCATTGAATCTGATTCGATCACAAGTACATCTATAGTATTTTAAATATTCTATAATATTTAATACTTTGGAAATCAAATACCTGGAGGAAAACTATTTTGCCTCCATATAACCACTTTCTTTGCTTTTCTGAGCTTCATAAATTTTGGGAGAGCAATGGCCCTGTCAAAATAGAGAAAGTCACTGATCATTCAATTATTGCATCGATCTTTCTATGGTATACCATTTTTGGAACAGTAATTAAAACCGATATCGATAGAGCGGTAATAATCATTATCAGTTCTAATTGAATGTTACAGTACATTCTTGGGCTCTCTCACGAGCGACCCCGATTTTTTCAACTCACTTTTCAGCCGTGACGTAACAGGTTGTGCGGTAGCTGCAAGTGAAAATTAGCACTAAGACCCTAAAAATGATTGTTCGGCCATGGAGTGTAATCATACGGTTACCCAATAATTATTTTCTTATTAATTTACAGGTTGCAATGTTGGGGTATTTGGTCTGGTCTACATAAATTCTAAAAAAATATTGATTTGAAATTTTAAAACTCCAAGCCGTAATGTACGCTACCTCCTTGCTACTTGAGTGCTATCTATCATTCTATGAGAAAGCTTCAACATGCTTTGTAGGCTAATATCTCTCGATAAATCGTTAATTTCGACGATTTTTGAATCAAGTCTTTGTCACGTTCAGTCCACTTAATGCACTATGACATTACAGTTCCCATTACAATGATATTTGAGGGAGATTATTTTATCCATCAAATTTCTAATAATGGTCGAAATTCCTGTATTAGAGTCTCTTGGCATATTGTTTGTTTGTTATTTCTTTTCAGTAGATAGGGTTATAAAAATAATTTTCCGAATATGTCACATAACATACCTGATACTTTTATTAGTCTTATCATCATAGACTAATAAATCGTTTAATTATCTTCATGAGCATGCTATTAGAAAGTAGGATATATGATATCAATTCATTCATTGTTTAGAATATCTATAGATTATCAAACTATAGCCATCAGACGATCTTCGCAATTGTGAAAGGATGTGATGGCACTAGATGGAAGTGTGCACTGTACATACAGTGTATTCGCACACTGTACAGACACTGTACATTCGTACAGTGGAACTGAAACTGCATCAACGCTATTTCAACCAATTCCAATGTTGAGGGATTCAGCTACTAATAGGAGTGATATAGCTGATTTGTAGATCACACATAGAACGTGAATCACATGCAAGAATCCTCATTTCTATTAAAAATTCGAGGATGAATATTGAGCTAGGTACATTTCTACTTTGGATTCAAAAAACTGTCATACTGAACGGATATTCCCAATACAAAAGTAAGGACTAGGATCATTCCAAAAGTTCTCGAGTGGGATGGATCCTTTTCAATTACTTTAACACCGAAACCCACACGTCTATTCTTCGTATTCATATACAAGTGAAATTAACTTGAATTATTTCAGAAGAGACACATGTTCACGTGCTCCATGCATATCTATAGAGGCCGAGTAAAATCGTTTGGCTCCACAAAATATGTCTCAAATTGGACTAATAATAAATTTTATCTTCCAGACAATTGCATTGTGCGATATTCCTTCCCTCTGTTGTCGATATTCCACTATGGGTTGGTCTACTACTATAGAATTTTACTATGAAAAACCATATTAGACTGATAGAAATGAACCCATCACCTTAGTCATGCTCAAGGTTTCCACTATTTTATTTATACATTCATTATTATCTATTTTATATTATTTATTTTGTAAAACCTACAATAATATAATGTACAGTGAATGTTATGTTATTCAATTTTGAAAAGAATAAGACATTGATGTTATCATTATCAACAATATTGATGGCATTGACAACATCAATGTCTTATCCTTTTTATCATTGAGAAATACCACACTATCTCTTCCCATCCTATCAAATTGATGCAATATTGTTATTTCTACATTATTCATCAATCGTCATAATCTTAGTAATCGAGATTATCCATAACTGGTCTATGAAGAGTTTTTCCAGGTAGATTATTCCAGGAAGGAAAGAATACAATATATTTATATTCTATTACTGATTATTCTAAGAGCTTCAGAGTTGTCATATCAATCAATATACGTTATTCTATTTTTCTTAAACCTTCTACTACCAACGTTTTCCACATACACGAAATACCAAGTAGGGTAAGTGGGTAACCCCAACAAGATTTCTGTTTTATATGATTATTTTATATTTTTTCCATCAATTCATCAATCAAATACATTACAAAATCTATTAGAATAATTAGAAATAAATTTCTTCTGTTGGTAAATAGGTTTTCAATTAAAAACTGACAGGCCAATAAAATTGAGCATTCTATTATATTGTTGTAGAGGAAATGTTGTCAAATAATTAAATTATGTTTATAGCGAAGAAATTTGTTTAAATTAGATTTAAAGTGATCATTATGAATCAGGTTTGGCAATAAAATGAAAATTGAACATTAAATTTATATCTTATGTATTCTGATAATGGATGAGATATACCAAAAAATTGCATGACATGGAATACCAAGTGGGGTAATAGAGTTACCCCCAGGATATATCTGCTAATAATTCCAAAAAAAGAGGAATGAAATGATTCTAAGAGATAAAATAACTAAAGTGATATGTTTTTAACAAGTACTCAACATTTCAATGAAATACATCAACATTATCTACAAAAAAATAGACAAAATGTGGGTTGGGGTAATCCAATTACCCCGCTTGGTAGTAGAAGGGTTAAATTAGAAAAAGTTTTCCGATAGCCCTCTTCAAAATTGAACAACTCTTTCACACACTGGTAACTGATAACAAGGTCTGCACTTGTCACAGCATTTCTACAGGACTAGCTAACCCGCGTGTAACCCTTGCTGGACCAGAAGGCCAATCACTTCCTGAACCGTTGACATTTGAGGAGCTTTATTACCAACGAGCCGGCCCTAATCTATGGCCAGTCAGCTCCTGTTATCGATCTCTCAATCCATTGTTCAGCTGTCAGAATCAATTCAAGTGGCATGCTGGACAATCAATCCCGCTTGCACTATCAACGATATATCACCCAAACTTATAATTTGCGAGAGCCGCAAACTAGGTGGTATTTGTGAAACAATACGTCAATCTCCAATGCCAAGAATTCTCGACATTCGAAAACTGAGCAGCTAAATACCTGTTTATACTTGAAATCTCTGTATTCCACCAAACAATGGTGGAATCTTTTCCTCCTTGAAGAATGTCAAGATTACAACCCCATTTGACGGAATTAATAAATTAAACCTGATGTGTCCGATCTATTACCAAGTTACTAGACTTCAATCCATTTCATGTCGTATAGATTTGGACATTGTTGGTAGAAAATCAAGAAATGAACAAGATGGACTGACACAATTCCACGAATTTCTATAATAATTTTCAATGTTCCAGCAATTTTATAATATTATTACTCCATCAATCCAAACTAGAACATCGAACTGAAAATATCAATTGGTATGAATTGAACCGAATCAAATAGGAACGATGCAATCGATAATCATTGAAAAATGTAAATATTTATTGAGTTATTGGAATACATCTTTTCATCACATTTACCATATTTTATTTCTCCATTCACTCTGATTCGGTTCAACTATTTCATTACAACTATTCCAATGTTAAAAATTTACTTTAATGCCAACATAGTGGAATGGATAATAATTTGTCAACTGAAATCCCTAAAAAGGTCATGATTGTTTGATTATTTGCAAAATCTCATTTCAGAAGAAAAAAACATTTTTATTTTAGCTTGTTCTTACTGAAAAATTCTCACGGAAAATCGAAAAATAAACAAAATATGTTTTTTGGTCTGACTCATATCGTAATCGGAATGAGCCTAGTAAATCCAGAATTATGTTCATTTTGATTATCATAGTTTGTTAGCTATCATGGTAGCTAGCATGTAGTCTTATATCATAATAGCATATAACTTCTTGATCGTGATATTACTGACCATAATCTTCATTACCTTTCATTATTATTTAAATAATGTGCGTCATTATAGCAACATTTTCTTCAGATTGGTTCCCTTCATCACCTATTACATCTAAAAAAGCTCAACAAATTTCATAAAAAATAGTCTTTTGGAGTCCAGTTTCATAAGCAGCCTAATGAGAGCGTATTATTTGTTGATGCAGTACGGTAGCTGATATATTTAGTAGTCAATATCTACGGAGCTTGTATTCAGCGAAATATCTAAGTGCGTTACATTTTTCAAGCTATTTAATTGAGGCATTAATATGATGAACCCTGATCAATCCGGATTTCTAAATCATTGTTCTGATGATTGAGATCATATTCCGCTACAAAGCTTCTTGAATCACTGATCTTAATTCCTATGAGATTATCCTTTATGCTTCCATGTTATCTCGATCTATTCGCATCAATACCCCGCGGATGAGATTGAAGTCTTTCAATAGGTTGGTCCAAATTCGATTAGCATGAGATTCATTGGAATCGATCAAGCAGTACAGTCGATTACCTGATTAAGCTATAATAGTGACTTTATCCACGATACCGTTTAAACAAATAATAGGTTGAAACAGGTTCGCATGGAGGGCGAAAAATACACAACGAGTTTTTCAGACGATTATCTTTTATGTCTTAATTCAAGCCCCGTGTGGTGCGTGGTTCATGTATCCAACATGCAAACGAATCGATGGTGGAAAGTTTGTTTTCGGGTATTTTGTACAAAAAGTTTGAAAACGAATAAATAAAAGTTGTTGTTTTGGTCGGTGATGCGGTTGGTGGTCCGGCATTGTCAGAGTGAACTTGGCCCATGTACAAACACAGAATTCCAATTAGTTTCTTGTTTGTTATCTGCGTTCGCGTCCTCGCCTGCGGATTCGCTTTCACAGAAGATGGCGCAGAGCCGACTCGCTAATCTCATAATAATTTCTGGTTCAAGAGTTCAGCGCGCTCGAACTACAGCACAGCGCTGGGTGGGACAGGTGTCCAAAATGTCACCCAACAAATTATCACTATCTGCTAATCCAAGTTGCATTCGCCTTTGAATTTCATTAACTCAAAAACTAATCTCAAGCCTGGGAAATTCCGAATCGAATATTCTCAAAAATTGTCTCATTTTGCTTCAATTACAATCTGAATAAGTTACTAGAAATCTGTTCAAAATGAATTGAAAGAAAAATATAACGATTTTCGGATTGAAATGAGATTATCTTCCACGGAATGTTGCTCTTGGTGATCGGAAGGAGTTTAATGTCGCTATCATGTAAATTTTGTCAATGAAAAAATTACATTTTTGAAAAAGTAGGCCTATTTAAAATATATTATATTTCTGAAGAAATATCGGGAAAATTGGTCCACCCATTAATTCCGAATGCCATTAATAGACTCCCAATATTAACATGGGAGTACAATCACGAAGGAAAGCGAGGCATAGGAAGACTAAGAAAGAAAAGGATGCTGGTTCAGACCAATAGAGCCTAATCTAGTAAGAAGATGATGAATATAGAACATGATATTGTGAACTTCTACATGATTGAAAAACACAGATTTGGTTGTCAATTCCACCTTATTTTAAACGGAACTTCAATTTTTTAAGAAGTGACAACAGAATCAGTTTTTTTCAATAATGTGACGAAAGTCAATTCAAATTTAACAGTAGCTTCTGTCCGTGAAAAAACATTCCATTCCAACACTGTACACTACGAAAACTAAGTGTACTCTACATTCCATTGGGATTTATTTATTTATTTATTTAATCATTCATAATTACACAACGTACAGAAAAGTACTACAGGCTTATAAGCCCAAAATGGTTCCAATTCTAATTTATACAACAGTCCAAATGTAGCTAGGTTATGTGTCACTTAACATTCATCAATTACACACTAAATTTACAATTCAAAACACAGGATTGAGAAACAAATAAGGTAGACCAGAAATATTATTTTTGAAATATTCTCTTAGTTCAATGCCTGTATAAATAATTGTAAAAATCATTCATGGCATTTGATAAATAATTGTAGTTTTCAAGGTACAATGTCGATGAAAATGCACTGAAGGTTAAATAAGTTCCGATTTTCAAGAAAATGAGCACAGGTCTGTATTTGATAGAGACATAATTGCTGTTACTTGTTTTTTCATAGAGTCTGCACAATACATAGCAGAAAATGGTTAAAAGAACATGAGGAACATGATGGAAATTGAATGTTATGGCTATGCCGCTGAAGGCGATGCGATGTTTGTCTATAGCGATATCTGGCTTGTTGAATCACTTGCTTCTCCTGCGGCTGTTGTGGACAATCACGCGGTCAATCTGAATAAATTTGTATTTGAATTAACTTGCAGATTGTTTTGCGATGACCTAGACAATAAAATATCAGTAATCGTAAAGTTACAGACTGATGACGATCAGATCTGAGGAGGGATTTGTTGAAACAATGTATGGAAGAGAAAGAGGTGATAAATCAACCATTCATGAATAATCGAACATCGTAATAATAATGGGAATTCTTACAGTTTGTTCTAGAAAATCGAGTGGTTTGATCTGTGGGATGGAAAAACACTGAGCTACATTCATGAATATGGTTTGAGATGGATTCAAATACAAAATAATTCATACTGATCTCTGTTTTATGTGTACTATTTTCAGTTGAGAATATTCTAACTATTATCCCACATACACCTTGTTATCAGTATTACATAACGATCAAAATTTTATCAGCTTCTTCCATTGACACAATCAATTTTTGAACGAAGTAAATCAGTCAATGTTATTGTTCTCTAGTTTCATTTAACCATCACTTTACACAACATTAGATTAGTTCAGTATGATGAATTATTGAAAACATACATCTCAAAAAAATCTTCCCGAATTCTTCTTGTGAATATTTTCTCAATATTTCATAGAGAAACAATAGCCTAAGTATATATCCCATGGTAAAGGGCGTTTATGTCGTAACTTTTACTGTTATCTCAAGCCGCTAGTTCATGTGATTCTTTCCCGTGAAGCTGTGTGACACTGGTAGTCTCTCATATTGTTCCGTTCATACACTCTCAGCCCAACAAAACAGTGAAATTCGATAATAATCAACAGTAATCGGCTTGAGATAACAGTAAAAGTTGTGACACAAACGCCCTATACCATGGGATATCTACTTATGCTATTGTTTCTCTATGATTCTATACAATTCACTCTTCACTCATATTCAGATGTATGCAATCGATAAACATATTATAATTTTGCACCCCTGCCCCTCCCCCACCGAATGTTTGGGACACATTTAAATTTGTTTCCCAAAAAAAATTATTAGAAGCTTTTTTGTTCGGCTCGTGATTGGTTGTGAAACGTCTATGACTTTTTGTGTAGTTGAGAAGTTGATATTGTGGTAATTATTCATATTGAATGAAAAATTGTCAAAAAACCACAGATTTGTTGATACTTAAAAATACCGGTTTCGGTTATTACACCATTGTCAATCTCTGAGAAACTAAAACTAAATACAAGAGCAGCAGAATTTATACTAGTAGGCGAGTACTGCTATTGGTAAAGGGCATGAACGCCTGCCATTGGACCAGCTAGACAGTCTCCTCCCACTCAACGAAAATTCCCACTTAAGGAAAATTCCCAGTATAGTTTAAATGATCAGATTCATTTCAACCGAAACCGGTCTTTCTAAGTATCAACAAATCTGTGGTTTCTTGACAATTTCTTAGTCTTTTTCATTTAAACCTCTATGAATCGTTCTACGCAGTTTGTAAGACAGGATATTCATAGTATTGATATTATGATATATATATATATGATTACGAAAATTTCGAATTATGATAATATTGTCAAAAATGCAATGTATCCTCGAAAAATTCTATAATACCTTACTCATTCATCAGAAATCGACAAGAATATGCAGGAACAGGTCAATAAACAAGCCAATTAAACATTGATCAGTAATCTGATAATATAACGAGTGGATGATATTACCAAAAATAATAATAAGTAGATATATTATATTTCATCTGATATTACACAAGAAATCAAGGTACATTAGTTAGACTTGTTGAAGTAGGAAGATTCAACCGACTACTCCAATTTTGAGAATACAGAACACGGAAAAAAGCGAAGAGATGATGCAAAAAATAGGAAAAACATTGTAGTACAGTTGTTACGGTGATGCGTAGGCTAATGAAGGAGGCAGCACGACAGTATCGAGGAAGAGATCGCCATGTTATTGGATGTCAAATAAGGCATGTAAACAATCCGTGATTGCCAGGCAGACAATGAACGCAATCATGCACTGCTTGTCGTGGTTTGCCCCTTTCCACTTGCCTCTTGCCTCTTGTCCTGCTATACATTTTTCCCCTAATCTTGCTTGTTATCTTATCGTTGCCACTTGCGTGCCTCATCCAGCGTGATCTACCCATCCCGCATCCCGCAGCAGTGACGTCACGTAATTGAGCTGCTGCTGCTACAAGGAGGCAGCCGATCTCCTTATGGATTCGATCGATGTAATCAGTTCATTTCGATTGCTGATTCGAAATTAGGTTACAAAACAAGCGTGATGAGTACACGTAAGACGTAACTAGCGAGCACCAAGTTATTTGTTTTCTCTTTCATCCAGCCGTTGGTCTAGAACTGGTATCACAGTTTTTCTAGGCAACTGGGGTTTATTTACTGGACTTACGCTGATTCAAGTATTCACATCTATGGAAATATCTCGATAAATGGGTGAAAATGAAGATATTGAAATATTAGATTATTGATATAATTATTATTGTAGATAATATTATTAAAGATATAGATTATTTATAAAATTCAACATCCATAGATTATCATCCATCAACAGAATTGTTTCATTTGGACTGCTGTTATTAGATTTAAAAAATATATTTCTCATTTTTAGAACTCCTGGCTGGAGCTCAAGGCTTCTTTTTCCAGTCACACCAAAAACTATTGTATTTTAATGATTATTTTTATTTGTAAAAATATTTCTTGTATTTGGCAATAAATTCATTATCCTTTATAGAGACTGCGACTTTTGTGCAGTGATAGTAGAATGTGAGAAATCTTATTACTATGAGAATGATGATATTATCATCACTGAATAACATCAGCTTATGACACAGTATGGTAGGCCTACAGTGATAGGTTTTAATCAAAGATGTTATAATGGTTGTCTACACTGCCCCTTCAAACGAAACTCCTGCCTACTGTCTACCGACGCGCTATCCATTTGCCATGCTTTTCACTGTTTTCCACGATGCTTGCAAGTGAATGAAAAATAATATGAACTTCCAATTCAACTAACTATTAACCAATTATCGGTCTGTCTGATAAGTTTTATAATCAATCATGGTGAACTTTTTATTCCGTTCTGGTATGTTTACCATGTTCTTATTATATGCTTGAAAAAGACAATACATTGAATTACAGTGAGCTGATGAAATATAACATGAGAAATATATTTTACTTCTGTTTGTCTGTCTATCTTTCTTGCTCACTTTCTTTCTTTCTCTTCGAATAATTAGAGAGGTTCAATGAGTATGGAGAAGACGTATGAGTTTTGCACTTCAATTTTTCTGAAATATATAGGATAAAATTTCTGTGAAAAGAATATTTATCTGAACTCTGGAATCTTAAACCTACTGACTAACATGCAATTCATACAATGACGTACATTACAACTAAAACATTGAGTCACCCAATTTGAATGCCTGATTGAAATACAAAAATGGGATAGCCACCTCCACTGTAATCTATATAGTTTTTGTATAAGGTGAATTAAAAGATAAGAGTATTCAGATAATTATTTTCAATAAAGCACAAGCTAAGATACGATCATGATGTATGGATTTTATTGGCGGTGAACTGCGTTCCCTTTTTAGTATCTGGTGAAGGTGATCTGATCTATCAGCACTTTGGGGAGTACTTGCGGGGGTCAGGAGGTCCCGAATTTGATGAAATCGACAGCCTAATCAATTAATCTTATTACACTCTGGCACTGATACGTATTTAGAAGGATCAGACTCCCTCTCAAAAAACGGTTGCCAAATATTTATCCCAATTAATAACAAGAACCAGTCTTTGTCTGTAAGCAAAACAGGAACAATACAACGTCAAAGAGATTAATCGCTAGAATGGATACTGTACCCATAGGAATTGCACAAGATTCAGCGGCTAGTGTAGTTGCACTAGATGTTGTTACATGTGCTATAACTATACAACTACAACTAAATATATGTAGTCGACGGCGGGTGGACTTTGGTAATGTTATGTTATAGCCTACTGACCGACTGGTGAACCACTTTATAACAAGTCATACATACTCACTAGCCTGAACATTGAACAGTGAACACGGCTCACTAGAGAGCACACACACGTGAATACATCAAATACAAGTCACTAGAACACTCTCCTATAATGTCGTTTATGTGAACATAATCAAGCCAATGGTGACAAAGTGTTGCATAGCAATGCAATTAAGTTGGTTATCAAAATGACAGCTAATGTCAGTGCGCAAGCGCAAGCATTGTTGAGGGTGTTGACTTTCGATTTTCCAGGGTGATAGTTAATGCCACATATTGATCGAGTAATATATTTGCATACAATTAAGAGAATACTCATTCATATTCACTTCATAGTGCACTAATCTCTAAAATAGTTCATTAATGCATTATTGGATTAGAATAATTCAATAGCTATATCGAATTAGGTGAGTCTTATATTTGAAAATAAGAAGTGATATTTGTTCCAAGAATGGGTAGTTAATCAAGAATATCATGTATAGTTGTACAGATGAATTTTACAAGTATCAGATAAATTCAATTCAATCTAATTTATAAACAGAATTTAACAATTAGTTAAATTTAATTCCAATTCAAACAATTAGAATTTAACAATTTAGTTGAACTTAACATACTTTTCCTATTACTAATTACTCTTCACCTTTCAACAATCTTCCTCCAGATTTTCTCATAACTTATGTAAGATTAGCACTACTTTTCAATCATAATTACTGTATATGGACTACCAAGCTCAATTCTTTGCTAATGGTAATGCTCATATCTATGAGCTCCAGACTTTTGCATGGGTAATGAAACGCATGAAGATGAGAGATGAGTAGACCTACAGAATCTGATGGGCTCCTAATAGAATTCCGGGCATGTATTGATAGATTATCAGCGCGAAAATAAAGAAGACTACTTCTCAATATTTGGGGATGATGTGGTGATGATTAGTTGATCACTCTTATCAAGTGAACCATAGTGATATCATTCCTTCACGCTTATTCTGATTCAACTCATTTCCGACAAAAAAATGAGCTAAGAGCATGTGCATCCACAAATCTAAACTTAGCTCTTCACATTGAAAATTTTCAGTGTATAATTTTTTGTGAAATACCATCTTTTTGAAAATAATTTCAAGTCTCCATTTACACTAGTTGGAAATTGGAAGAATTATACCAGCCATGTTGATCAAATTCATGAATGAATTTTCAAACTCGTATCAATTAATGAGACTGCGATAAATTTCCTTGTTTACTATCCTGGAAATGGGAAAACACAACTTTTGATCTAGAGAATAATAAATAAGTCCGTAGATAAACTCGTTTCTGGCCGATAATCCAATAAGAAGTGTGCTTGTTTGTATGTGCGTTAGACGCACGCCAGTTAGCGCGCAGCGCACCAGAACTTTCTAGCAGACACACAAAATACTCCAGCGAGCCACACGACCGTGATCCAGTTATGGACGTAATTAGTTGATTAATGAAACAGCGACCCGTCTCCGGTTTTGTGGTGGATTTTTGTATTAGCGGGTGACGGGTGTCGGCCCCCACACAACGGGAACACGGCAGAGAACTGGTTTCGAAGCAACGGTCTAGCACCGCCAACGGAGGTCCTCAGCCACAGCCACTGCCGCCTCATTGTTATTTCTCTGATGCTAACCGTTGCTTTGCTCACAGCTCAGCCGGCCTTGAACCGATGAAATACTGCTCCAGCTTATCACCTACTTGCACTGTTTACCGCGCTGCTATTACGCGAAATACAGGAATCGCGTTACAACACATTAACGCGCGCGCCCGCCCTCACCGTCGATACTACGTCAAAATGGAAGAAAGCGCAATATGCTGATAGCATTCGACTTGTCGCTCGATCTACTTCTGTTCTGTTGTGCAACTCGATATTGTGTACTCGTATGGAACACTCACTTCACCCGCATGCCCCTTGCACTTTCACTGGGCTTCAACCATTTCCTTGAGCTGAATCATTATCGTAAATTTGCTATAAAATCCACCATGCATCTTCGCTTCAATTTCTACAGTCTTAATTACGTGCAATTCTACCAATGATTGAAAAGGGTAGTCGAATTTCCAGGTTGAAACCTAACCTGGGTTAGTATAATCATAGAAAAAAAATGAAGAAATTGGTAAATGATTAATATCTATGTTTTCTAAATGTTATAGTGATTGAGGAGGACTGAATTATATAGATTTGATTTCTGTGATGAAGGAATCTTAATAGTTTCAGCTTTTAAACATATATGATTCTACCACATCCTTCCGCAGTTTGCAGGTCCTGAGGATGAAATCGTATTCAAAACAAAAATTTTCTCTTGAATATCATTTGAAGCATATCATTCTTTACTTTTGAATACAGTTAAATCAATCTTATGTTTCTGGAAGTCAACGGTTAATTGGAGATGTCTTTTGATTAATATCAAAATATTATTGATCTTATCCATAAAGGTAGGCGCACACAGATCGCCATCGGACGGATCCGCATCGTATAGTTATGCGCACTCCAATTGAAAACAATGCATCAAATCCAATCGTCCGATGCGTGCCGTCCGTCCAATGACGATCTGTGTGCGCCTACCTTCAGTCTGATATCTGAATGCATTATGGGTCTTTACATGCATCAAATCTTGTGGTCTTGTTTTATTCATTGAGTGCTCCATTTTCTTCTCTATTTATAGCCTACTCTTGATGAATAACCTGTAGATATTCAACTGTCGCTGGGCATTGATCCGTATTTGGGATCAATCTTCCCATTCTACCAAATGAGATTATCACAAAATGTGTAATTATTAGGAAATGTATTGAATTGATACCTATTATTCTTCGATTTTACAATTTGTCGATAAAAAACAATATGAATCAGATTTTTGAAAATCTACGTGAGACGTGATGGAGCCTAAAGAGAGCTAGAAACAAATAATCTAAGTATCTCTAGTCTAACTTAAACGACTTGAGTCAACTCAAACTTGTTAACCTTACTTTAAAAGGTATATTTACACTCTAATAAAGCTTATTTTCATTGGAGGTATTTACAAACCATTGTGTTTAGAACTAAATCCTCTTTCGTATAATACAGGTGATCGATCAAGAGTCAATTCCGGGAACGCGAAACGTTTCGCAATGGCAAATCTGAGTCAATAACAATGATTCTTGAAGAATCAACAATGCTGATTCTCCATCAGCATCCGGCTTTGTGGTAGAAAATATCTCGAAACAGTGTGTACAAAGAGAGGTGATTTGTTGAGACAAGAGCAGCAGAAGCAGCAGCAGCAGCAGTGAGCAGTGGGTATTCATTTCGAGATTGAGATCGAGATGAGGCGCGCCTATTGTGCCGAGCGGCGCGTTATGAGCTGGTCTCCTCAGTCGTCGTCTGATTGGACGATAGATAGGCAAAAAAGTTACCGTGCGCCGGTTGGAATGATGGCTCGCGGGTCGTAGGTCACCGATACGATCCGTTAGAGAGCCGCTTGCATAAGACAGCAGCAGTCCAGGCAGGCATTGTTTGCTGGAGAACGCTCTCAACAATCGTATCACAAGAGCAGTCCGACTAATAGCTATTGCCTAATTTCCAATTAAGCGCAGGTGTAGGTGGATGCTGTCTGCCATCCTTACCAGTCCTCCTCTAATCACGTGTGTTTGCAGTAGTTCAACCTCACGCATCCTCGCTCTTATTCTGTGTCTTGAATAATTGCTCGGAAGAAACACGACGCGCGCGATATTCGGCTGGCCAGCCACTCCCACACTCGATGTTCGCCTCTCGCCCTGCCCTCATTCTCGCCCCAAACTCGTTTATTGACATGTTTCAATGTGAATTGACAGTCTGTTTACACAACTTGTTTCATACACTAGACGTACGTGCATAATTGCTGCTAGATACTAGATCAGTTATTATCAGTCAATCAATCACCGTGTTTGACAAGGGATCCGACAGTCTTGACAGGTGAGCTCTGATCGAGCGACTGATCAACGTTGACGGCGATTTGTTGCTTGGCGAGCAAGTACTCGGTAATAGTTTTCAGATGCAGTTTATGGGCTGTCTTATAGCTGATAGAGTTTATGATGAAGCCAATTGAGAATTCGTTATGGGACTATGTGTGTCGAGGAAGATACATGTAGCTGTACCTGTACTTTACTGATCTTATGACTCTTATAGGATCTCCAGCAGGAAAATCATCATTGATTTCTACAAGTTTCAAGCTTTCAACTCTAATTATGGCCATTGACATTTGATAGCGTTGTAATTTTCATGATTGTTTGGTTTGGTATGGCGTTGTAATGTTTTTGTTCTAACATAATTTTAAAGAACGTAGAAACCAAAAAACAAAATATTTATTAAAAATCTCTGTGGTCGCGCTGATGCTGATAAGTTATCAATACTGAAAAGCTTTGGCTATTAAGCAATAACGAAATTAAGTTATCATTTTTCATAAGTTATCATAAGCTATCGCAATACTATAAATTATTACTGATAAGCTATCGATACATGCGCCTACTACTCCCGTTGTAAGCGTGACCACTGATAAGAGTCGACTCCTCTAAATATGATTTATGAGTTTTAAAACCACTTCCCGGTGGTTCAGAGCACACCTTAATTTGTGGGTACAGTCATCTTTCATTATCATCCTTCTCGTTCCCCAGATCCCAGTTCCGCAATCCAGGAGATCATGTTGGCATTACCCTCAAAAAATAAATCAATATAATTTCCAATGAATTCAATATGACTCGAATTTGAATAAGATTCTATGTACTTGCAAGCTTACGTTTATACAATATATTTGTATATTTGTACATAAAAAGTAAGATGATTCAGCTTATAGGAATGAAAATTATATCTCTCTCCTCATAGGATAATACCGCTTTTCATAGATTGTTTCAGAATTCGTGTATGACACTGCACCTAGTTCTCGAGCAATGATTCATGTAGTTCTCACCAGGCACTGCAGCAACCTCTCTCTCTATAATGGAAGTAAAATTATTCCAAGAAATTCTTCTCTTCAAATGGAAGCAATTTTTTACATATCATATGATTAAAAGAAAATTGAGAATGTCAGTTCAAAATCTGGAACCATCTTTGTCTCTTGAACGGAGCTAACCTTACATAATTGGTAGCCCAGTAAATTGGCAGCCAAAAAGGCTAACCATAGAACTCTTGCGATTGGATCAGAATTTCATCTCGTCTATTTCGATGAATAGAACAGCTACCTCACTGACAGTCTAATGATTCTAATTTGTTAGTCTCTATAGATTGGCCTTACATGGAAGAGCTAATGATGGCCATGTCAAATTCTTCCAAGCTACTGAGCATCACACATAAATGTCACCAGCTGCCTGAAGGGAGTCTCATTATTGGCGAGGCACTGTCGCTCATTTGTATGTATCCAGTTTACAGATGTGACATGATAACTATCCTGGAGTGTGCAATGTGATAAAGGTTATGTTTGTCTATGGTGTGCCACTTTCGATTTCACTGGGATTTTGGTGATTGAGCTTGTTTTCGGCGCTTTATTTTGGGCGTTTTTCACTGACCGACATGGAAGTAGCTCTGACCAAATCAACGATTTTAATGTTTCTGTAAACTAGACAGGACGTTGGATTTTGAGACTAGATTTTAGTGGCGCAAATTGAAGTTGAATGAATTGTAGGTCGCAGAAGAGCGTTGTTGGCTTACTACTGAGTGCTGAGTCGGCTGTCAGTGCATGGATTGACAGGTGCTCTACCCACACATTCGAGGCGTGACTTGATCTCAGAAACCACGTTTATCTTACCGTATCCTTGCCCGAGTCTTGATGAACGGTTATAATAACTGCTAGTTTTCACTGAAAAAATTGTACAAAAAATAGAACTGCACAAAAACAACTGACTCAATCTCATTGCGTAATCTGTTCTCAAATAGTATTTCACGGCTGAATTTCAAAACTTGTTCTATATGGTATTAAGTTGTTTAGGTGGATATTCCAAGTGTTAACTTGTGAATATTACTAATAAAAAAAGGTCAGATTTTCTATGATAGTCTCAAAGTTCCATTTATTTTTCCACATCATTGATAAAATGAGTCTCACTTCTGATGGGATCATCCTGAATTCGTTTTTATGCATAATATACTTTCTATTGAATCACTAGCCTCCATTGATTATAAATTCCTATAAATCACCAGTTATAGTTCCATCTATTGATGATTGTTTTCAAAATTTGAATAGAGACTAGAAACTATCAAAATAAGTAGTGTAATAATATAGGCCTACAGAGAGAACCACAACTGAATTTCATTAAGTAGTCTCAAAGTTTTTCCACAAGTGAAATCGACATGAGAATTATTGTAGAAGTATTTCTGCTGATGGGGACTATTATAGGAATACTCATTTTCAAATACGAATATTCTCTTGGATCTAGAACGAGTAACAAACTGTTTACAATTCCATTTAGAGTTACATATTTGATGCTATCGATTCCAATTATAAGGTTATAATGTTTCGTTCAATGAAGTTCGATAAGTTCAATTTGATTAATCTAATGCTTTTTAAATCATGGAACTGGATTAGGGGATGCAGATCTACATACATTGGCACATATTGCACGTGAATTATTATTGTATGAAGTATTGTACAAATTTCATGCACTTCATAACAATCCATCTAATTGAACAATACATAGAAGGTGTGTCTAAGTAAACAAAGACAACAATGAGAATCTCAATTATAGGCTACTCATGGACTCGAGCCTCCTCATTCATCTCAAGGTTCCACGGTCAGCTGTTGAAAAACAACTTTTCTAGTATACTGACTCATGAAGATTCAATTGCTTAGAGTAGGAAGAACTGGAACATCACATATCGAATTTATGTATTCCTCTGTTTGGTCGAGGCGTGCTGCAATGCAGTTTCAGAGAATCAGTCATTACTCCATCGTTTTCTAATTGACAGATTCCTTCGAAACATCAGATATCAGAAGATAATTGGACAATATACACTGAATAAGGGGAATGTTTCCTTGGGAGTTGACATGTGTAAAAACTTCACATGAAATAAGATGTAGCTCGAGGAGTAATGAAATAACAAGCATGAAAAGTAATATTCAAGTATCAAGTTGGTCAAACCAGAAAAATGTATTCTTCCTTACTATATTCAGTAGATGCAGAGGCGTCTGTCTCCATGTAAACATTCGAGAAATATTTCAATGGTCCAGCTTCACATTAGTAGTGGATTCGCATCTCATATTTTCCAACATAAAAGGAAGTACCAGAAAGTATGAAGTAAGTGTCATCGGACAAATTCATAAAGCAGTATACTTCCATTACTTGTACACAGTCAATGTTTATATTTGTTTTGGGAATACTCTCATATTTTTTCCGACATCGACAGCATATGAATCACATTACCTGTGAGAGTATATCATTTCTATCTCAAAAATAAAAAACTAACTTGAAATCAAGTTTGGCTGGTAGCATTCACTATATTGAAATTTTTCAATTACATACATGGAGCAAACTGGAAAACGGCAAAACGAGAAATGTAAACAGTAAAGACGACAAATTATTACGAGGATATTAGGTTTTTGTTGATAAATATTGTTTGGACGGATGAATGAATTTTGGAAAATTCATTATTTTTCATTCTTACAATTAAAATAACCATTATTGAACGTTATCATGCTTGATAGGCATAAATAAACATCTATCCTCAACGTTATTTAGGATTCCAATCACCCACCAACGTCATTATAGTAATGAATTTACTGATGTCAATAATGTCAGTAATGTATGACTGATAAACATCTTCTTCTTCTTCTCTCCAGGATTAGGCGTACACACCTGTTCCGGTTTCAAAGGATATTACTATTTATTTTATCAACTTTTCAGAGGTCTGCCAATATCCCTTCTACCGTAGGGCCTATATTCCATGACAGCCTTTGGTATCCTAGTATCTGGCATTCGTTCCACATGGTTTTTCCAGTTCAATCTGTTTATTTCAAGTTGTGCAGCTAATGATGATATTCGTAACTCATTTCTAATGTCATCATTGCGGAATCTGTTTAACTTTGTGCAACCTTTCACACTTCGAAGAAAACCGCGATCTCCGCAGCCTGAACTCTGCTTAATGTTTTCTTCTTGCTAACCCAAGTTTCTGCTCCATACAATAATGTTGGTACCGCCATCGCTTTATAAAATTTTAATTATGTCTCCTTCCTTGTTCTGTTTTTCAAACCGGCGTTTTATTGTACCACATATATGTAGAAATCTATTCAGTTTCAGATCAACATCATTATCAAATCCATATGTGATCTCAACACCCAGGTACTTGAAATAGGACACTTGTTCGAGTAAAGCGTCATCCAGCATTATTTTGGTCCTGACAGGTGATTTGCCACAGAATGCCATTCTTTTGGTTTTGCTTTTTGAGATAAACAAATTATACTTCTTTGAAATGTTATTCAGAACATACATTGCCTTCTGCAAGTTGTCTTCAGAGTTCTGTAAAATAACAAGGTCATCTGCAAACATTAAAATCATTAAATATCTTGTCAGATCCAATCGTATTCCAGGAGGAGCTTCATTCATCCAGCATCGTATAGCGTCGTCAAGGTAGATATTAAATAAAGATGGGGATAAGCTACAACCTTGCCTCACACCTTGGTTTGTCACGATTTCTTTTGTGAGGTGGGATCCTGTGTCAATAGCAATTCTGGTTCCTTGATATAAGCTTTTTATCGTGTCAATTAAATGCTTGGGATATTCTCTTCTTGTCATAATGCACCGAAGTGTAGGTCCATCTAAACGGTCAAAAGCCTTTTCAAAATCATCGAATGCCATTTTTTTTAATTGTAATTTGACAGCAATCTAACACTCTGGTTAATGAACAGTTCAATTCTAGCTTAAATTAATACGTTAAAGACTCCTTCATAGTCTAAGTGAGTAATGCCCATGCTCTGTTTCTTTCAGAATCACTCTTACTACATTTAAACGAGATCTGTAGGCTTCTTCCTTTTCAGTCTTCTCACTGTATTAGAGTTGTCAATGAGGTGTAGAGCTTGGATGTTCTGATGATTATGTAAAGTCTCTTCATGGATCTGGCAGCCTTTGTGATCATGACATCAACTTCTTCAATCTGCAGGTCCCTGTGGAGATCCGAGTTTCTGACAAAGTATGGAGCATTGACAGCATTCCTCAAAACCTTGTTCTAGAATTTCTGGATAGTGTTGATGTTACTTTTTCTTGCACAGCCCCACAGCTGGATGCCATACAACCACACAGGCCGAAGAATTTGTCGATACAATACTGATTTATTGTAGGTTGAAAGGTTTGAATTTCTCTCCAATAACCAGTACATTTTCGAGTATTTGAAATCCAGTTCTTCTTTCTTCTTTCGTAGTTTTGCATCTAGTGTCATTCCAAGATACTTAGCTTCATTTGCAAACGGAACTTCTTTGTTGTTTAATCTTATTGGGATGTACAAATAATGCCTATTTGTGAAGACAACATGTGTGACTTGCTTTCATTCAACTTAATCCGCCAGGTTCTAGTCCATTTCTCAATTTTTGATAAAAGCTTAATATAAGCTTTTTATCGCGTCAATTAAATGCTTGGGATATCCTCTTCTTGTCATAATGCACCAAAGTGTAGGTCTATCTAAACGGTCAAAAGCCTTTTCAAAATCAACGAATGCCATGTGGGTCTCAACATCAAATTCTCTATTATTTTTCTCAATAATCTGCTTCAAACTGAACACCTGATCAATGCAAGAGTAACCTTTCCGGAATCCTGACTGTTCCTCCAACAAAATTGGTATTTGAGATTGGTTGAAGTCTACCATTAATTATTTTGCTGTAAATTTTGTAAGCCGCTTGTAGCAAACTGATTCCTCTATAGTTGGATATTTTTTCTCTCTCCTTTTTTGAATATTGATACGATTTTTGAAATTTTTCATTCTTCCGGAATTTTACAGCTCTTCCAACACATGTTTATTAAGTGCAGAAACCTAAATCTAAAAAATAAACCTCCGTATTTAATTAGTTCTGAGTTTATACCATCTATACCAGTCGACTATTTTTTTAAAGCAGCTTCTAGTTCTGTCAACTCTATCATATCTGTCAACTCTGTGGGCTCCCCAATTCTTTCTATCCCGGTCTCTTGAGTTGTTGGATTGTACCAGAGATTTCTATAGTGTTTTATCCACTCTTCCTCGGTGATAATGTTAATATGAACTGTATCTTTGTTGGTTCTATTCATGTGCTTCATGATCTTATAAGCAATTGTTTTTCTACCATGCAGATCGTCTTCAATATTGCTTACAAACAGATCCCAGGACTCAGCATGCTTCCTCCTCACTATAGTTTTAGCTGCATTTATTTTATCCATGTACACATTTCTGGCTTCATCTGTTCTTGCTTGAATGAATTTTTTATATGCCTTCTGCTTTCCTTCGATGGCGAATTCGATCTCATCATCCCAAATTTTCAATCCTCTTTTCCGGCGAGATTTCTTTTTTTTACCGATCACCTCATCTGCAACTTTAGTGATTGCATATTCTATGTTACTCCACTCTTCCTCTATATTATCGCTTGTGGGTATAGTTTGTAATAATTCTGTCAACCTCTTCTCATAAAGACCTTGAATACTTTCTTCCTGTAACAAATATACTTTATAGACTTCATCCCTATTTTGTTGCTTTACCTTACCAGTTTTCTTATTCCTCCAACGGGCCAAAACTACTATTTTGGAAACGACCAAATAATGATCTGAGCCTATATCACAGCCTCTATATGCTCTGATATCTCTCAATTGAGGGGAAATCTTCTCATTTGCAATCACATAATCAATCAGAGACCTGGTGTTTCTGGCAGCCCAAGTGTATTTGTGAATATCTTTTTTCTTAAAGAAAGTATTAGTGATGTTCAATGTATTAAATATGGAGGAATCAATCAGTTGTCTCCCGTTGTTATTCAAGTGACCTTCTCCATGTATACCCACCGCACCTTGCACATTTCTGTTACCCACTCTTGCATTCAAATCTCCAGCATTGATCAGGTGATCCATTTTGTATTTATTGACATGCTTTTGTAGCTCTTCATAAAAAGATTCACTTAGTTCTTCTCTAATTTCTTCTGGAGCATAAATTCCTATTACACATAAGTATCCTCTTTCTATTTTGAATCTCATGACAATAATCCTTTCATTGATGTAAGAGTAAGACTCTATTTTATTTTTCCACTTGTCATCTACTAATATGGCCACTCCATCACAAGCTCGCTGATTTTGTCCTACACCGCTGTATGCCATCATATATCCTCCAATATCTTTTGCTCCTTGTAATTTCTTTTTAGTTTCAGTTAAGACAGTGATATTGATTCCTTTTTCCTTCATAATTTCTACTAACTCAATTTCTTTCAAATGCAAACCTCCTCTTATATTCCAAGCTGCTAAATTTAACAAATCCGTTATTCCAAATCGTTTATGTTTGCTATTTCCATTTTTATTTCCTAAATTTCGGTCTGGTTTATATCCTTTTTGAAACTTGTGAGTGATAGTGAGATTCCCCTAAAGACGTTACCAGCGTCTAGTAGAGTAGTCCAATGGTGGGGCCGCCACCTTAGAGCATCTGAACACACTCTGGGCTTTCATTCGGAGATCCCAACTCCTAGGCTCCTCCGCCTCTTCAGCCGTTGGGAATTGATCCTTTTCCGCCTTCAGAGCCGTTGACCATCAACATTTTAAGGGAAAACAAAATAAAATGAAAATAGAAGAATATTTATAAGGTAGGGAGGACAGGATAGAGAAAGAGAGCAGCGCGCGACCACAGGATGACAGATTGACACCTTACCGAAGCAAGGTGCCCCCATCATCCTTTTAGCCGCGCTCTGCAAGAGAATGGCACAAAGCTGAGTCAATGGAAAGGTGCCATTCTATAAATAATAGATCCAAGCATGTCGAAGATGAAGAAGGTAATAGGAAGAAAGGCTTGGAAAGGGGAGGTCCCTTTTAGTCGCCTCTTACGAACAAGCAGGGATTACTGTGAGTACTACCCCTACCACACTGGGGGAACTGATAAACATAATTATATAATTATTACATAATTACATGACTAATTATATAATTATTACATAATTATATGACTATTTATATAAATATTACACAATTATATTAACTTACAGTAGGGAAGACTAAAATTATGGATACCGAAAAGTGAAGAAGTAATATATTATTTGAAGCTGAAAATCTCTATATGGTGGAACTGACCTCGAGCGTTCAAATCATACCCTGGTTAGTTATTGGGAAAAGTCTTTCAATTATCAGAATTTGAGATGATGAACGAAGAATTAGTAATGTGAATGAAATTGCAATATATTTTACATTATTTTAAAGCGGTGAGAAATGGAAAGCAATGGTGCGGAGAATGCTCAGCATAAATATTACTTTGAATGCAATTGCTTTGCAAAGTGAAAATCGAGTGATAAGAAAGCATATTGGTTTGTGGGCAGGCTATGGAGGCTAAATGAAGGGGAAAGTGTTGTGCGCCCTCAGCTACTGCTATAAGCATCGACAGAAGTCAGTCGACGTGGGCTGTTGCAATGGAAGCTGATCAGAGTGCATTGAATCGTTGTTTTCTTCTCACATTTACCAGAAGCCGCTCTAAAGCAATAAGTTACCATCGGTTGAAAAATAAAATTAAACGCATTCACCGAGTAAAACAATGATAACGATTATAATAGCAGGGACAGCGGAAAGTGCTCTTATAATAATAGTACTAGGGGAAGGCGTTGCAATGTAGTCCCGTAATTTATGCCAGAGCGGGGTGTGGTGAGCTTAATTCCGATATGGATCGTTTGCTGTGTTCCAGACCGGTAGCCGGGCACCGATCGACTCCTGACTCCTGACTTCTGACTCCCAACTCCTGGAGCTCCAAGCAATGATTTAGAGTCTGCCAGGAAAGCTTCTCGGATTGCAAACCTCCTGCATCCACTGCTGATTCATATTGGAGCTTTGTGGCGAGTTAATCTTTCTAATTGAATTCCGTGACTTCCTGCAGTGGGATCTTCAGGTTTTTCTCTACTTCTTCATATTGAATTTAGATAGCCTCCTGTTGATGAAAAATCCTATGTACTATATTGCACAATACATGAATACTTCATATTGAATGAAATTTAGATAGCTTCCTGTGTATGAAACATCCCATGTTCTATATTGCACAATATTTTCCCACAATATCCATATTTTATGACTTACCCATCATAACATCCCTCATACAAAATACAAATATTATGACAAGTGTAAGGAAACATTTTCTCTAATAAGCTTTGAGAGATTTTTGCGAAGATATAGGCCGATTAATATAATCATTTATGAGCTACATCCACATTGACATAATTGGAGTTTTGTTATCACAAAAAATTATGTTATTCATGCTACATTATTATGATGAACAATGATTGTATATACCAAGGCTGTGGAAACGATTAGTACAGTAGACTAAGTTATCAGTACTCAGTTCAACTCAATTTCTCACTATTAGCCTACTCGTTCTTATTATTGTCCAATATTCAAGATATACCTAGTTGCTGTCATACATACCGTAATTTTATGGATTGTATGAATCAACCATATGGATTGTATTATCTTATTTTATTTCAAATATAATACAGAAAAATATCAGACAAACTCTTCAATTTATAATTTGCGCTCTGATAATAGCCATAGTCGTATTAAAATACTAGCCGTCAGGCTCGCTTCGCTCGCCATATCCGTCTAGCAAGGGGGCTCCGCCCCCTGGACCCCCGACTGGATCGTCCAGGAATGAGATCAGCAGGCTCGCTTCGCTCGCCTGCATTTTTCATTTGGACATTTTTATCATATGTTAGGACAATCCAGTCGGGGGTCCAGACTAAACGGCTGGCTAAACGGATATGGCGAGCGAAGCGAGCCTGACGGCTAGTAATATAATATTCCCAGGATTGAAGTAGCAGTGACCAATCAATTTTTCCGCGATAAATGCATTTAAATCTTCAACTTTGTGCCAACCTAACAAAGTCAACTCAACTTAATGCCAACCTGACAAAATTATTAATTTAGTTGCCAGTTAACAACTGTTTCGAAGAGGTACTCTATCTAGATTATAGTTCTATACTAACATATGATATGGAAATTTCAATTATAATTAAAAGATTGGGAGAAGAAGAATATACATGCTAAAAGACGAACTTTAAGCCCTTAAAAACCACCCTTAGAGTTGAAATATTGCCAAAAGATTTCTTAGTGCGCCTCTAAAGGGCCAACTGAACATACCTACCAAATTTGAACGTTTTTGGTCCGGTAGATTTTTAGTTCTGCGAGTGAGTGAGTGAGTGAGTGAGTGAGTGAGTGAGTGCCATTTCGCTTTTATATTATAAGAGCTTAAGTAATAAATAGGTTACCTGGCTTGTAATGTTCATAGGCCTATCCTCATTTGTGTCCTTATTAATGCCTTGTTGGCCAAAACTTTCACTTTTTTAACAAACACTTGACACTTAATCCATTTTTAAAATATGAGTCTCTTTTCGTCCACGCAAAGTAAGGTAGCAGACACACTGCAGACGGCGATAGTAGCGGAGATCGACGCTGAGGGGGGCGCGATGGAGTCCAACGCCCAGATATCTTCAATCACCGCCAAGAATCCTGTGAACAGTAATAAACCGTTAAATGTCTCCCAAGAAGCAATAAGGAGGGTTATAGTAGAGGGGATGATCAAGTCATTTTCTAATAGTTTAGAAAAAACAATGACCACAGTAATGAAGAACTTAAAGGCGGAAATGAAGGAATGCGGGAATCACTGAAGGATACATCGGTAAGAATGGGTAAGGAGACTGCGGAAAGAATAGATAACCTACCAGCACAAAACACTTCACAATTCATGAAATAGCTACAAACAGGAACAATAGTCAACTTATTTCCATAAATAAACAACAGAATAGTAAATCTACACAAATAGCTCACCTAAATTCTGATATAAATCAAAACAAAGTACAACTTAATTCATTGGAGACAGCCGTTGGAGAACAGCAATTATTTTCATCTGAATTAAATGCCGAAGTAGTAGATAATGAAACAGAAGCTTCTAGTCATTGGAAACAGGCCCAAGAGAAGTTGGTACAACTTGAAAGTCAAATACATCAATTTCCGCACGAGAATATAGAGCCTATTCCCATAGCAACGTTTGATTCACTACACAGTTTCAATGAATTAGGCCGTTTTGACAATACAGACCGCTATCTCCAACCTAAAGAATTTATAGATCAGATAAAACTAGTTCAATCATTAACACCCACCTCTTGGAATTTTTGGCGTCTTCGTTTGACTAGTTTATTGATTGGCGAACCCCTGATGTTCTTTCGGAGTAGAGCCCATGAATTTACATCATTGGATGAGTTTGTAGCTGTCTTCCTGGAACAGTATTGGAGCAGAAGTAAACAGTTGGACGTGCTAGCGGACATCATATCATGCGATTTCAACCCTAACTTAGACGGTGCATGTACCACTTTCGTCACTGCCCTACAGTTTAAAAATTCTCAATTGAGCGAGCCCATTAAGGAATCGGCATTAGCAAGTATTATTTTAAAGAAGCTACCGTATCAAGTTAGAATGGCTCTCGCCACACAACCCATTACTGATTGCAAACAGCTGATAAATCATTTATATGGCATACAGTCTGTGATGGCAATATCAAACCACCGTTCAGACCAGAGATACGCACCAAATCAACATAACTCAAATTAATCAATATAACAGCCAAAATTATGAATCAGTACCATATGATTGCTCACGACCTACTCCTCAATTTGAACACCGAAATGATCATAACACAATAATAATTGGAATAATAGAAGCTTTCAAAATTGTCAAACAAATCATTATCCACAGCAAACCTACAAAAGAAATTATTATTATGGCCGTGATCGATTTAACACAAATAATGATTACACTCAGAATAATTACAATAGAAATTACAAACCGCCACCTCATCAAATAAGTACAAACTACACATTAGAGCATGCGTCCAGATCAAATAAACCAAGACACAAGATAACCCACCACCAACGCAGAGAAGACCACAGCTAAAAATTACGAATACATGATAACCCCGATACAACCCACGCAAGCTCAGAAAAAATAGATAGAGAAAATAAAGATACTACAGCCTCATATACCACCTTTGTGAACGGTTTACCGAAAATATTAGAAAAACAGAAGTTAATACAAGATAAACCACCACCAAAAACCAGCTGTAAGCATCAATCCCTACTGAGCATCCTGTTTCCCACCGAAGAGCAACCCGCCACCAAAGAGTCACTACTAAATATAAGCAGTCACCAGGATCATGCCAACCTGACAAAATTATTAATTTAGTTGCCATTAACAACTGTTTCGAAGAGGTACTCTATCTAGATTATAGTTCTATACTAACATATGATATGGAAATTTCAATTATAATTAAAAGATTGGGAGAAGAAGAATATACATGCTAAAAGACGAACTTTAAGCCCTTAAAAACCACCCTTAGAGTTGAAATATTGCCAAAAGATTTCTTAGTGCGCCTCTAAAGGGCCAACTGAACATACCTACCAAATTTGAACGTTTTTGGTCCGGTAGATTTTTAGTTCTGCGAGTGAGTGAGTGAGTGAGTGAGTGAGTGAGTGAGTGCCATTTCGCTTTTATATATATAGATGTTGAGAAATTATTTCAGGAAAACAAATGAGCTGTAAGTGAACTGGATGCTACAACATTCAGTGGAGTGTTGATCGTTTCACGGTTATTATTATTTATTTATTTCCAATTATTTATTTAGTAGAATTGATGTCTCCTCTCCTAGTATCTGAAGAGATGATTGTACCCACAGCTTTCAACTGATATTTTTGTATTTTTTGTTGATTTTAGATTAATGTTACAGAAATTCATTATATGTACAGGGAATCTATGTTTGTGAAAATGATTAGAACTGTATAGTTTTTTGATACCAAACGAGGAAAGCTACTCTTTCTCTGTACTATGAAATATGACCATTTGATATGACTGAATTTTGACGAAGACCATCAAAACCATAAATCCATAGAACCATAGATCCATTTCATTTGTTGATGTGGATTAGTAGGCCCACCCAACCTGTAGAAATTTCGGGTTGCTCAGCATGATACAAGCCAGCCGTAGGCACTGTATCCAAATGATAGATGAACACCAACCCACTCAACATGTAAAAATTTCAAGTGTGAGTTCAGCTCAAGTCAATCGTTCACAATGCATTGCTGCTTGATTTATTGATCAACATTATATACTCCTAATTCAATTACCTCCCAAATAGTCTATCATTATGATATGGGATGTATCTATTATAGCTGCCTTCACGCGGCCGTGAAGCTAAATTCCAGTGTATCACCTTGCTTAAAACCTGATACTGAATATCACGTTATAAATAATTAATATCATAAGAACTTTCCGCGTGGGAAGGCTCCTATGTACTAAAATCAGTTCCTCAGTAATTTAAAACACGTTCTTACTGAAAGGTTATTCTGATGTTGATCATACAATGTGTACCATGGAACATCATATCCATACATCGTTTAATGACTCAAAACAAAAAATAACATGTTACAGAATAGCATGAACCAGTTTATATGAGTCTTTATCCAATAATGGGAGCTGTCCGGATCGAATTGACTCAACTGATTGACGTTTACCTTCTAGTTTTCCATTAATAAATAATGCAATCGGTGATGATTTATATTTCATAAATAAATCTCCAAGCATTCACTTAATATCATGTGAAATTCAAACCAACAACATCACAAGTTCAAACATGTAAAGTTACGGTATCAATGTTACTCATTACTTGAATAAATTGAATTGAAAATGACAAGAAAAAAAGGTTAGATAGTGAATATAATTCTATGATACTTTTTGATTCTATAAAAAGCATGATACTATCTCGATTGACAGTGACTGTCAATTTTCAAATTTCTTTCTTAGTTGGAGTTAGAAATGTCAAACTGTAGATTACATTAAATTGAAAATAAATTAAGATACATAAAAAATAAACTCAGTTTTGGACATCATAGATTGGTAGTTTTTGTAATATTCATTTACCCAGTATTTGGTGAAGTGGAATTTATGTTTATCTTGTTGTTACATCATTATACTGAGAAGTAGGTTCAAAATATTACTAAAAGACTGTGTTGTAGATATGATGGAAATATTATATTGTTATTATTAAATGAATCTATGATTGATAATTGGAAATTTAATATTATAAAATGTTTATTGTTGTAAGCCTAATGAGTTATAATGAGCCGAAATTAAGAATATTAGATGAAAATAATGAAAGGAAGATGAGTTAAGAGTACAGATTGATTGGAAAAAGAATGGATTAAAAGGAATTATCATAAATGAAGCTTGGAATTATTTAAAGGAATACACCAGATACAAGGGCTTTAAATTTATGATGAAAAATTATCAATAGGACAGCCTCACAAATCAACAGCAGATAACCTAGCCAGCCTACAACATCTACAAACAGAATGCAAGAAGATGCAAGTAAATCACAACATTTCCACATGCAATATCGTTGAATTTGAAATAAATATGATAAGAAATCAAGGAAAACATTATTATCAAACCGATTACTAACCTTCCTTAATAAATTTAATCTTGGCATAGGACCGCATGGCAACAATCCAGTGTTTTAATTCCTTCCAACCGTTAGAAGCCTGCAATAAGGAAAAGAACAATTTTTAAATATGTAATTAAATTATATACATCAGATAAAAAAGGACACAAGCGGGGATAATAAAATTAAAATTTGTTAATTACCTTTTTAAGAGAAAAAATTGAGCAGTTAGGTTAGTTATGAAAGTCGATAGCAAATTCTGATGTAACATGTAACACTATGAATTGTAGAACAGCGACAGCTGACCAAAGCCACCCAAATCAAATGAATGTAATGTCTGTTGAACATATGTTTATAAAAAGAAGTACTGTACCCAAAGAGTTATTTATTATTGTTATTTATTATATTTATTAATGTCGATATATTTATTTATATGTTTTTATATTTATTACTTTTAATTATGCCACGTTTGTTACCTGAAAAGACTTAAAGTGATACCAGTTACCAAAACCAAAGAGCCATTAGCAAAGAAAGTATTGTACCTGATGTATAGAAAATTATTTATATTAAGACCTAAGAAATACTATAAGATATAAGCCCAGAAGTTTATGAATCGAAATATTGTCTAAAAGGAATCATTTATGAGAATTATGAAATGTGTGTAGTTAAGTTGGCGGCCCTGCAAGCGGCGAATTTAAAAATTACTGTGTTGTAAATGTTGTCAGGAGGAGTGCGTTTAGAAGTTTATATTTATGATATTTTTATGTGTGTTGAGGAGGAGAATTTGTTATGGTTTTTGATAAAGGTATAAAGGAGATGCAGCAAATATGTCTGCGAAATGTGATAGAAGTAGGAGAGTATAATTTATAAATAAAGTATAGTGTATATCAATGTATTGAAGGGTGGGTTTTCATTAAAAACATTGTGATTCTCAAATATTTTGAATTCAAACCCAGGGGCGCGTGTAACATATTTAAATCTGGGTAGATGAAAAGCCCTAACAGAAATAGTAATAGGTCTAAAATAAGTAATTGGCTAATATCGCCAAGCAGATAATAAACAAGATTAGATAGCATCAGCTTGTTCTGGCTAAATGGTACAAGAACTTAAAAAGGATTTGAAGGAAGTTTATTGCTCATAAATAGATTATTATATAAAATATTTGAAGATTGAGGTTATGTAGATGTATTCACGGATCGGTGACCTAGAGATCGATCAACCGAAGAACGTAGAATCTGACCAAAACCCCTTGGCAGAGCTTTATTGCAATCAGATGGTGTGCAACATGAAAAAACACCCGTCCACGTGGCTAATTATTAGGTAGCATGGAATTAATATTAATGTATAGAATATTACTAGCATGCAAAGAGCATAATAAAAACCAAATAAAAATAATTTAATGTATTCAGGAAATAAGAGTTACCAGGCGCATGAATACCTAATAAAATTTGCATGCACCAATAGTAAAACGGCAGTTAATAGGCGGCAACTGTAGGCCAATTCAAAAATATTTATATATATTTATATAAATGTACTAGATTTTGTGTAAAAATTTGTGTAATCTATGTTATCAATATGGCTCGAATGCAAAGAAATTATTAATCATATAATCTAAGCAATATTTTGGCATTTTTTGTAAGATCTATTTGAATTTAATGGCGGAGGATTAAGATATTTAAATTTTATGCTAATTTGAAAGTCGGAAAGAGGATCTGTAAAACTTGAGAAGGAAGAACCAGCACTCGCCAGCCAGATGCCACCATAAGAGGACCCCAAATATTTTAGAGCGAAGTACCTTATTAATAATTTTGCAAAATTAAAGTTAAAGTAAATTATTAAATTTCTTAAAAGACTTCGTGATGCTATTGTGAAGCAGAAGTCATTTTTCATTTTTATTAAATTTATAACCCCTTGGAGGAGACGATTCCGGCTACCATATTCCCGGACCACATGGAGTTGGATCGACATCGGCGGCTTACAAGAAGATTTTCGACACGTGAGTGATTAAATTTGAATTTAGTGATGGGCGCCCTAGTGCTTCGAAATGATCTGATGATCAAAGCTAGCTCGCCGAAAGGGTTATTATAAATTAAGAATTATAAGAGTAATACTTGCGCAAGTAGAAATTAGTATTAAAGGTATTTAATTGAAAGAAAAATATAGATCAATATTTTAGAAATTTCTATTTAATCAAAGAAGTACGAAATCTAGGCTATCAAACGTATGCATACAATATTTAATTTTTTACAATACAATTTGCGATAATTTATCATAGTTCTAATTCACTAGACGAATGGCTCTACCTATTCCGTCAGGTGCCGAATCTTGCACCCTGAGATAAAAATATATATTCGATACAAATAAATCTACTAAATACTAGAGATTTTAATATATAGATATATTTGGATTATTAGTGGCTAATTTATCAAGCTGATCTTAGAGCACATATTTATGATTGAATTATCCAAGCAGACAAGTATTAGCAAGTACATGTCACAGCTACATGCCAAAGAATGCATATGATTTCAAGATAAAGGCACATGGTAATGATTCGTGCCATAAATCTAGAATATAAAGTTAGCCTGTGGTATTTTTATTGATTTCAAATATTGTTCTATTTTTATATTATATTTTTTATCGCTCTATATATATTTTTTGCCTCGACTGATCTTTGCATTATTTATGTAATATATGTGTAAAATTTTCATGGTGTGCAATTTATTTTATATTCCTCATCTCTATAGTATAAGTATCATTAATATATATATATTTATTATTATTGAATTACAAGAGTTATTGGAGAAGCCCATATCTAGGCCTATCAAGATTTTTTTTTTTTTAAGACTGAATACTAATAGAAAACCACGCCCTAATTATATTAAATCTCATGCTTTACCGACTGATGCCAAGCAGGAGGCTAATCGTTATTTTTATATAAAGAATAACGTGACAATGTATACCCACCGCACCTTGCACATTTCTGTAACCCACTCTAGCATTCAAATCTCCAGCATTGATCAGGTGATCCATTTTGTATTTATTGACATGCTTTTGTAGCTCTTCATAAAAAGATTCACTTAGTTCTTCTCTAATTCCTTCTGGAGCATAAATTCCTATTACACATAAGTATCCTCTTTCTATTTTGAATCTCATGACAATAATCCTTTCATTGATGTAAGAGTAAGACTCTATTTTATTTTTCCACTTGTCATCTACTAATATGGCCACTCCATCACAAGCTCGCTGATTTTGTCCTACACCGCTGTATGCCATCATATATCCTCCAATATCTTTTGCTCCTTGTAATTTCTTTTAGTTTCAGTTAAGACAGTGATATTGATTCCTTTTTCCTTCATAATTTCTACTAACTCAATTTCTTTCAAATGCAAACCTCCTCATATATTCCAAGCTGCTAAATTTAAGAAATCCGTTATTCCAAATCGTTTATGTTTGCTATTTCCATTTTTATTTCCAAAATTTCGGTCCGGTTTATATCCTTTTTGAAACTTGTGAGTGATAGTGAGATTCCCCTAAAGACGTTACCAGCGTCTAGTAGAGTAGTCCAATGGTGGGGCCGCCACCTTAGAGCATCTGAACACACTCTGGGCTTTCATTCGGAGATCCCAACTCCTAGGCTCCTCCGCCTCTTCAGCCGTTGGGAATTGATCCTCTTCCGCCTTCAGAGCCGTTGACCATCAACATTTCAAGGGAAAACAAAATAAAATGAAAATAGAAGAATATTCATAAGGTAGGGAGGACAGGATAGAGAAAGAGAGCAGCGCGCGACCACAGGATGACAGATTGACACCTTACCGAAGCAAGGTGCCCCCATCATCCTTTTAGCCGCGCTCTGCAAGAGAATGGCACAAAGCTGAGTCAATGGAAAGGTGCCATTCTAGAAATAATAGATCCAAGCATGTCGAAGATGAAGAAGGTAATAGGAAGAAAGGCTTGGAAAGGGGAGGTCCCTTTTAGTCGCCTCTTACGAACAAGCAGGGATTACTGTGAGTACAATTCTACTACCCCTACCACACTGGGGGAACTGATAAACATAATTATATAATTATTACATAATTATATGACTAATTATATAATTATTACATAATTATATGACTATTTATATAAATATTACATAATTATATTAACTTACAGTAGGGAAGACTAAAAATTATGGATACCGAAAAGTGAAGAAGTAATATAATTATTATTTGAAGCTGAAAATCTCTATATGGTGGAACTGACCTACCCTGGTTAGTTATTGGGAAAAGTCTTTCAATTATCAGAATTTGAGATAATGAACGAAGAGTTAGTAATGTGAATGAAATTGCAATATATTTTACATTATTTTAAAGCGGTGAGAAATGGAAAGCAATGGTGCGGAGAATGCTCAGCATAAATATTACTTTGAATGCAATTGCTTTGCAAAGTGAAAATCGAGTGATAAGAAAGCATATTGGTTTGTGGGCAGGCTATGGAGGCTAAATGAAGGGGAAAGTGTTGTGCGCCCTCAGCTACTGCTATAAGCATCGACAGAAGTCAGTCGACGTGGGCTGTTGCAATGGAAGCTGATCAGAGTGCATTGAATCGTTGTTTTCTTCTCACATTTACCAGAAGCCGCTCTAAAGCAATAAGTTACCATCGGTTGAAAAATAAAATTAAACGCATTCACCGAGTAAAACAATGATAACGATTATAATAGCAGGGACAGCGGAAAGTGCTCTTATAATAATAGTAATAGGGGGAAGGCGTTGCAATGTAGTCCCGTAATTTATGCCAGAGCGGGGTGTGGTGAGCTTAATTCCGATATGGATCGTTTGCTGTGTTCCAGACCGGTAGCCGGGCACCGATCGACTCCTGACTCCTGACTTCTGACTCCCAACTCCTGGAGCTCCAAGCAATGATTTAGAGTCTGCCAGGAAAGCTTCTCGGATTGCAAACCTCCTGCATCCACTGCTGATTCATATTGGAGCTTTGTGGCGAGTTAATCTTTCTAATTGAATTCCGTGACTTCCTGCAGTGGGATCTTCAGGTTTTTCTCTACTTCTTCATATTGAATTTAGATAGCCTCCTGTTGATGAAAAATCCTATGTACTATATTGCACAATACATGAATACTTCATATTGAATGAAATTTAGATAGCTTCCTGTGTATGAAACATCCCATGTTCTATATTGCACAATATTTTCCCACAATATCCATATTTTATGACTTACCCATCATAACATCCCTCATACAAAATACAAATATTATGACAAGTGTAAGGAAACATTTTCTCTAATAAGCTTTGAGAGATTTTTGCGAAGATATAGGCCGATTAATATAATCATTTATGAGTTACATCCACATTGACATAATTGTTGGAAGATGTGTAATTGGAATTTTGTTATCACAAAAAATGATGTTATTCATGCTACATTATTATGATGAACAATGATTGTATATACCAAGGCTGTGGAAACGATCAGTAGAGTACAGTAGACTAAGTTATCAGTGCTCAGTTCAACTCAATTTCTCACTATTAGCCTACTCGTTCTTATTATTGTCCAATATTCAAGATATACCTAGTTTTCATGCTGTCATACATACCGTAATTTTATGGATTGTATGAATCAACCATATGGATTGTATTCATATCTTATTTTATTTCAAATACAATACAGAAAAATATCAGACAAACTCTTCAATTTATAATTTGCGCTCTGATAATAGCCATAGTCGTATTAAAATATGTTGAGAAATTATTTCAGGAAAACAAATGAGCTGTAAGTGAACTGGATGCTACAACATTCAGTGGAGTGTTGATCGTTTCACGGTTATTATTATTTATTTATTTCCAATTATTTATTTAGTAGAATTGATGTCTCCTCTCCTAGTATCTGAAGACATGATTGTACCCAAAGCTTTCAACTAATATTTTTGTATTTTTTTTGATTTTAGATTAATGTTACAGAAATTCATTGTATGTACAGGGAATCTATGTTTGTGAAAATGATTAGAACTGTATAGTTTTTTGATACCAAACGAGGAAAGCTACTCTTTCTCTGTACTATGAAAATTTGAATATGACTGAATTTTGACGAAGACCATCAAAACCATAGATCCATTTCATTTGTTGATCTGGATTAGTAGGCCCACCCAACCTGTAGAAATTTCGGGTTGCTCAGCATGATACAAGCCAGCCGTAGGCAATGTATCCAAATGATAGATGAACACCAACCCACTCAACATGTAAAAATTTCAAGTGTGAGTTCAGCTCAAGTCAATCGTTCACAATGCATTGCTGCTTGATTTATTGATCAACATTATATACTCCTAATTCAATTACCTCCCAAATAGTCTATCATTATGATATGGGATGTATCTATTATAGCTGCCTTCACGCGGCCGTGAAGCTAAATTCCAGTGTATCACCTTGCTTAAAACCTGATACTGAATATCACGTTATAAATAATTAATATCATAAGAACTTTCCGCGTGGGAAGGCTCCCATGTACTAAAATCAGTTCCTCAGTAATTTAAAACACGTTCTTACTGAAAGGTTATTCTGATGTTGATCATACAATGTGTACCATGGAACATCATATCCATACATCGTTTAATGACTCAAAACAAAAAATAACATGTTACAGAATAGCATGAACCAGTTTATATGAGTCTTTATCCAATAATGGGAGCTGTCCGGATCGAATTGACTCAACTGATTGACGTTTACCTTCTAGTTTTCCATTAATAAATAATGCAATCGGTGATGATTTATATTTCATAAATAAATCTCCAAGCATTCACTTAATATCATGTAAAATTCAAACCAACAACATCACAAGTTCAAACATGTAAAGTTACGGTATCAATGTTACTCATTACTTGAATAAATTGAATTGAAAATGACAAGAAAAAAAGGTTAGATAGTGAATATAATTCTATGATACTTTTTGATTCTATAAAAAGCATGATACTATCTCGATTGACAGTGACTGTCAATATTCAAATTTCTTTCTTAGTTGGAGTTAGAAATGTCAAACTGTAGATTACATTAAATTGAAAATAAATTAAGATACATAAAAAATAAACTCAGTTTTGGACATCATAGATAGGTAGTTTTTGTAATATTCATTTACCCAGTATTTGGTGAAGTGGAATTTATGTTTATCTTGTTGTTACATCATTATACTGAGAAGTAGGTTCAAAATATTACTAGAAAGACAGGAGATGGAAATAATCAATAGAACAAACAATTAAATATCAAGTTTTTATTGAGGATAAGTTCTCTGCGATTGTTGATACGTATTCTTCCGAAAGAATGTGGGCAAGAAAGATGAGCCTAAGATAAGATAGTGAGCGAAGTGAGATTGAGAAAGGTGGAAAATGGATTACGGAGCTAGGAACGAGGATAATGATTTTGTTGTCGATTATATCGGATGATAGAAGTGGGACGAAGTTGGAAATAATGGAATTGAATCCAGTTCCTTGCAGAGCGAATTTCTAGAAAAGTATCCTGGATTACCACGTGAGTTTATGACTACGCGAAATTCGAACACAGCTGCATTATGGACTACTTGTGTGTAGGCTAGAAGCAAGCAAACACCACCTGATCGATAAAAGCCAAAGGAGAATAAATGATAATTCAGATTCCATGCGTCCAGACTCAGTGTCATGAATTTTCAATTCGAAATAGTTACAATGTTATCGTTCTAGACGGGAGAGACAGCATAAAATACAATCTACCAAGGAGAATTTGTCTCGGCCATGTTTCAGGAAACACGCTATCAAAATAAGAATATAAGGTGTATGGCAATAAAATCGAGGACGACGCTCTAAATAAAAAATTAGAATCTATAACCTTAGGTGTAGTGGCTAAGAGGTTTGGTGTCGGTGAATTGTTATTTACAGCGTTGAGCTAAACTGAATTGCTGGCGATCCACTCCTACGTCCGCGACTGCGACTCACTCTTCACCTTAATCTGTGGCCAAGTGCAGCGCGGATTAGGCATTCTGCTGCCAGACCTCACTGCTGCTGCTGCTGAATACACAATCAGCTTTCGTAGCCAATAACTTTGCCGGTTATAGCAGCTATAATGTGGACGCGGCTGGCGACGATGTTGGTGGCCACCGCATTGTGCAAATGTCCGTCTCACTTCCCATTCAGCTACCGGCCAACAACCAACAATACTCTGCTCTTCCTCCCAAAACTTACCTACCGAATAACAACTATTTAAATATCAACAGTGAAAACATACTCGTTGTCAGGACTCGAATTGGGAGAAAGCATGCGCAACATCCATTATTTGGCATTCCAATAAAATGATTTAAATCCTGGCTCAATGTATCTTTAGACGTTGTGTAACTCAATACACACAACTTACCGCAACTATCATTCTGTGATAAATAAAAACCTATGAAATACAACATCGATATCTTATTCTCGGTATTCTTCTCTCACATCTCTTCCATTCAGTTTTCTACGAATCTATGAAATACAACACTAATATCTTATTTTGGGTACCTATTTTTCTTCCACAACTCTCATATTCATATTTCTATGACTATGGAATTTACAACTTGTAATTGATTACCTAGTCACTAGAATGTTGCGTGTGGGCTAATCTCAAACCTCACCTGACCACGAAAGGGAAACATGCGAATACCGTGTATTGTTGCAAAAAAATGGGGAAAACTTCAAAAGACGTTGAGCTTGATAAGCAAAACCATTAATCAATCATTCAAGAAACATTACTCTACAATGACTGAAAAAATTGAAGCTTAATTCCTTGAACTATAAGAAGTGTCTGATCTATTTTATTAGAAGCAGGAAAATAATTGATAAGTTTTAATCTCTCATCAGTCATTTTTTTAGTCATCATGATATTGAAATTTCTAAAAGAATGTAGATTAATAATGGTGTGTTTCACCAGAGACAAAATATTTCTCGATTGGATCTTAGACACTCGTCACTCAACTGTATAAATATGGATATGTGAGAAAAATTAATATTTATGAATCACTTTTGGAACTATTTTTGATGACACGGAATTATGACATCCATTTATAACATTGCCGTCTTCATCTCGTTGTCATTGGCTGATAGCATTGGTCGGTTGGTATCATTGGTGTTGGAGAATTTATTTGAATTTAATATTAATCAATAATAAAATATAATATTTATTACTTTTTCAATTAATATTATTATTATTATTAAAAACACACAAAACAAAGACAAATCACTGATTAAGTGTGGAAACTAGCAGCTATTAGTATTGTAAGCTATTCATCAACGATGGACAATCATGGACGATCATGGTCCATTCTCATGTTAAACGTTTTTTCAATACAGTTATTAGTCTCCATGTGAAAATATGTGAAGGGGATTAAACCATACTCGACTCATTTCAACCCTGTAATCCAACAGAACATCATATTTGATCTGCCATGTTGCAGAATGTAATAAGTCATGATCCGAAGTGTTTATCTTGACATATGAATGAGAAAAAACCTGACCAATGTCAAGGATAATAGCCTATCAGCGAGTCAAGGTCAGATAGTGGGAAGTACGCTAACGTTCAAACGTTAAAAAGATTTATACGGTTGCCTTCCCTTATATGGCTGAGAACTCACATGTCCAACTTTTTTCTTAGACTGGAATAAATCAATAGTAAACGTCTTAATAAAGATCTTACATGAATAATATTAAGTGTTTTTCAGGTCGAAATTCACGAGTGCTCAATTGACATTAATCCGGAATGTTATCGGATTGAAATACAAGTTGTCTAATCGCTTGTGAAATACTGTAACACCTTAATATATTCTGTGGTATTTTCAAAAATATAATTATATGTGAGAGGTGTTGCATGTAGGCTATATCGATCGTCAATCATCGCTTAGAAATACGACTACAATGTCACGTCATGAATATCAACTAACTTATTTAATAAACAGGCTTCAAATATATTCATCATCTATTTACTTTTCAAAAAATGGGAAATTTTGTCAGTTGTGCTTCGAGTTAAAATATTCAAATCAATTCAATCATTTCGTAAAATCTTAACATGCATGAAAATCTGTGTATGATACTGTAAAGAAATGCTCTCATTCCAATAATCAAATTCCAAATCAAATTAATCATGTATTTTGTTCAATGACCGTAATGGAATCGTAACAATACTTGAAAAAAAGTTGAACAGCAAACTATGCTGTGTCGTACTTGTATTTCTGTTATCTGGTTACTGGCAGTAATGGTTCACAGCCCAAAGTCATTCTCGAGCAAGTAGAAATACTCCAGAAATCAATATAATTTATCATCCCTTATCAAAATACTTCACAAATAAACTGAAGAGTTTCTGATACTGTCACTCTCTAATTATTGATTCTTATTCATTTTCACAAAAATATTGTTTCAATTGTTTTTCTCTTGAAACTATCAAATCGTTCATGAAGAACAGAAGAATAAATTATCCATCCATTCTACTTGAGTTCCAGACACCAAAAAGCTAGGAACCTCATTATTTTTTATTGAATATAGGCTTCATAATTCAGTGCTATTAAAGTAAATTTTCATTCACTATAATCATCTCCATTCATTTCATTACTATAAAGTGGATTTCAATTCAATTTCAATCAAAAGAATTTCAATTCCATCGTTCATTTATAATCAGAAATAAGTTTCAGAATATTGTATTTCATCCCATGGTAGTCTAAATGTATTTAAAGTTGGTATTTCTCATTCCATGTTAGTTCGAATGTTGGTAGTAAGAAGGATTTATGGTTTTCATATTTCTGGTATAACCAAGTATTAGTATATTGTGAGCTTTAACGCTTAACGATTTTCAGATAGAATTGCAACCCTCTTGTGCAGACTTGCAGGCAATGCAGGCGTCGCCGACAGAAACCAGGGGGTCATTTTTCAACGGCCAAGTTAGCTGGAAACGTAAGACGATGAGACGTTTGATGCAGTGTCGTAAACGTCAATAGCGAATTATTGATAGATGGGATGGTGCCTGGCTGGTTCGAGATTTTTTTCGATGCCAGCTGTATCGCCAAGATTCGATAGTTGCACCTGAGGCCCGATGAGCCAATGCCTGGCTGGAGAGTGTGCCTCGGCCTGAATCACAGGTTACCCTTGAGAGGAAATTTGATAGGATCAGTGCACGCTCTTGACACGTGGCACTCTGCAAACACCTCCCGGGTGACACCGCGACTGCGATCATCACCGAAAAAATCAATTGCATTTGCTGAACTACAGAAGTAGGCGTGTGTGTATTCTTTCTGTCGTCCGTTAGAAAGTGTTTGTCTCATCAGGAAACAGATGCGACTGGCAGTCGGCCTAGTCGTTTGTCTCTCCCTGATTTTTATTTATCAAAGTTGTTGTGCTGCCGAAAGCTGCACAGAACAATGCGCGCGCGGCACAGGATACGCGACGACCCTTGACACCGGCTCAACTAGAAAAGACGCGCGTCCAAATTGCTCCCCTCTCCCCTCCCCCGGCCAACATTCATCTACTTCCTTCCGTATGTATTCTTATTACATCTAGTTAGACAGCTGCTTCGAAGATAATTTATTGTTCGGTACGAACTGATGCTTCCTGGTGGTGGAGTACAACAAAACCAAAATTAACTGTGATTTAAAAAAAAAAGAAACGGTGTAACGGAGTGAATGAGGAGTTGTGAGTGGTGTGGATTTTCTGGAACTGTGAAGAAAGAGGGTACCACCATATCGAGGATTTATTGTTGAAATGTCAGTTGTCGACTGCTACCAAATTATCAACAGTTAAATACTGGTGAAAAAATTCTTCCATTGAGCTAGTCAAAAATCAAGAGTCGGATTAAATGTCTCATTTTAAATAAGAGCTCAATAAAGTAGTTATGGTAGAAGTTGTCAGAAAAAAATTCTTTCGTGATGATTGTTCAAAGTAATAAATGAAGATTTACTCAGGAGTCATCAAAACATACTGGGATCATAGAGGATAAAATAAAAACATACTGGAATCATTCATGGGCAATCAAAGTAGACCTATATAACAAGTTACTCAATAATACATTAACAAATTAAATTGGTACCGAAAAATGTGAATTCAATTCAACAATCTGACCCAAAATCGTTTTGTTACAACCTTGTTTAGGAAGACTGTCTTTGAATTGTTTGTGTACAAAGACAATAACAGTTCGAGTTGATCAAATCAAATCAAATGTTTCTATTGTCGTTCACAATTATACATGTATTGACAAAGTCATAAAAACGGAGCATATAGTCCTTAGTCTAAAGCTGAGGTGAATAACAACGGAGATAAATAGAATTTAAACAATAAACATCAATTGATCTTTGCAAACATACTTGAAGGGTTATTTTTCCAAAAGTTACAGTTCCATATGATCAGTTTGTAAAGACTGGAGAAGAGAGAATTAATTATGTGTTTTAAAATTCAGTTGCGTTCTTGGAGAAATTGATAACTAGGAGAAAAATGAATTCGATGATTGATGATTTTGTATTATTATTTCTTGGAGTTGTATATCTAGAGACCAGAGAGTATTAAATGTGATTCATTACATTACATTCTATACACTCTAGGTATATCTTGTATTTTATTCTGTCCAATTTCAACAATTCAATATAATAATGTTGGTTAATAGATATGGGGGTTCCAATAACAGTCATTGAACATGACTCCCGCCATGTGTATAGTGTATAGAAGTATAGTGTAGAAACTGCAAAAATATGGAACAGTTCAAGATAAATTAAAACAACAAGAACAACTTGACATGCCTACTACTCCGATGTCAATTTCACGGAATCCCCAGTCTGTTCCAACTACTTCTTCTTCTTTCCAGGATTAGGCGTACACACCAGTTCCTGTTTCAAAGGATATAACTTGTACACTTACCATCTTTTTAGAATTCTACTAATATCACTTCTACCATAAGTTCTATATTTCATTACAGTTTTTTGGATTATATCTGTACAAACTATCGCTGCTAACTATTTAGTACACCCACGCTACCAAATATTTCATCTGCCAATGATAGTTGATGGTCTAGCTCCAGCAAATGCAATCCTCTCTAATTCAAGAAAAATATTGTTTAATGTGGATTATGTATATGAAAAACAAAGAGTATTTGAAATCAGACCTGAGCAAGAACTTGGCGTTACATTGAAAACAAGCCATGTTATGTATACAGTTGAGGAATATAGTTGCAGTGCGGTAGCATTTGGATGAAATAATTGATAATTGAGGGTTTGAGCTTGGGGTGTCACTGGCTGTGAAGAGGGTGCTGGGTGACAAGGAAGCAGATGCGCATTGCACGTGCCTTTACATGGAGAGCAGTACGGTACATCGCCGCGGAGCTCGAGCCCTTGCTTCGGGACTCCCTCGTCAAGAGTCGAATCGGTAACGGCTCTTTTTGCTCACTATTAGAAGAGGGAAGGGGGATAAAAATAGGATCCTTCGCCGATGCGATGCCTGTATGCCGACACCTGCCTACCGCCGCACCGGTATTGTGCATTGAGCGCACAGGAGGGTTGCAAAGTGAGTTTAGCTGCACAGATTGCCTGCAGCGCACAAAAGATCACCCCTCCCTCCCTCGCTCTTCGCCCCCACCTGGACTGCATGAATCCAGCACACACATTGTCTCGCCGTTTTGCCTCAACTTTAAATAGTGCGCCGATCTGTCGAGACAAGGCTCTGGTTGACACCTGCCCCCTCTGCTCCCCCCAACATTTGGCCCACAAATACGTGCCACGCGCCTGTCTAGCGCGACACGCGTGATCCGTGCTGTGGGAGGGACATGTCAAGATTCGACGTGAAGACAACACGAAAATTAATTACTGCCATCACAAACAGGCAAACTGATACGTTGAGTCCTATCCAGCTTAGTGACTAAATTCCCGTTTAGACTTCGATCAAGAAATACATTATACACAAAAACGGGAGTAAGCTGATACTTCATAGCATTGATCCAAGCAGAGAACAATATTTGGGTATTATACTTCTCAGCAGACAAAATTGACGTGCAGCAATCTCTTTTACTGATTATAATTCCATTAGAGACTTCTGAGACATCTGACGTGATGCTATTCCCGGTATAAAAATGTTAGGGATGTCACCTCCCGTCATTGTGAGTTGAGAGGTTTCTTCGTAAAAATCATGTTGATGTATATTGATTCATCCAGTCTGATTTCCAAATGAATTTGTCCTCATTATTTGTAAAAATAATAAATCCAAAACCATAAAGATCCAGCTTGTGGATTGTCACTGGCTCACAACTGAACAGCTTTCCTCAAAAAGTATATCATTCAGCTAACGTACAGTGCTCACCGTAAGTTAGTAGGATCGCTAGATATTTAAAGAATAGGGAAACGAGCTGCAAGACGCATCTTTGGACGATAACAATCCTTATTCACAAAACCAGCTCAACGTTCCATACTAAATATTCAATGGACCAGCTAGGCTATTTAAGCCAGTCCATCGCAAGTTTTCGAAATCTTCACAATAGTTTGTCCTAGAATACAGAGTTAACGAGATTATCTTGGGATGAACATTCTGAATGATCGTATGGTTATCTAATTAACGTTCAGATTTTTCTGTAAGAAAATTCTTGGCTAGCAGTCCTCATGCCTTTTCGAGTGTTCAACTAGAGGAAGAGTTGTATACCTTTGTGAAGATGTCAGGAGAATTGACGAGTGGTAATTATTTTGTGCGGACTGAACAGAGCAGAGCAGAGGGGTTTCATTCATCAGTTGCCAGTGCAAAGGTGTGAATTATTTGTCGGCAAGGCAAAGGTTGGCTCTTTGTCTTTCTTTTCTTGTACGGCTGACAGTTGCTTATACACAGATATAGAGGAATGAATGGGAGGTCAAGTGGATGTTTTTGTCGAAACGAAGAAAGGCGGAAAAGGCAGCTGCTGGTATTCACTGATTTCTGGAAGCTCTTTTAGGGAGTCCTGCTGGCTGCAGCCTCACCATTGTCAGCTGGGTCTCCCCCACGAAAGTGAAGGTAAGATGCAAACAGGTGTCTCCGTCACTTTCTTCAAGAAAATCTGTCTCCACATCTGATGCACTCACACAAATACACACAGACACACACTCACAAGATGTTCTTCCCCTTCTTACCATCCAGCCAGGTTCACTGGCCCGTATTTTATCGTAGGGTAGAGACGAACCATCTACTGTGATTTACTTTGTTTATGGAGCCCTGCTTTTCTCCGAGAAACCACAACTGTGATACCTGGGTATTCCAGCTGAGCATTTTCAGTGATAAATCAAGTGATTATCGTTCATTTATTCATTTTTACAATGGCAGAGTTGAAGTTGAAGTAATCATTGAGAAATTCCAAGAGTTCATAAGAAATTCGCTGTTTAGCCGTCCCCAGCGTCTGTGCTTCTATTTTCATAAAATAAGATAGAGAAAATTCCATAGTACGTGAAATTCAGTTTATCAATATTTACTGTTTTCCAATAACTTCCTTCTGCGACACGGATACTTTCGAGATTGTTTCAAAGTGAATCACATGCTATAAAGTTCAAATCACCAATAGCATAAACTTTAAGATAGGAAAGACGATTTCAAGTTCCAATCAAAAAGCTTTAGATGCGTGCAGACAAGTTAACATTTGATGAGCGTATGTGGTAAAGAGGATGAATAATTATAATAAAATAACACAATGGTGCAAGCAATCCCACATACGTCATTGTAGTGCTGTGGTTAGTGGGCAGCATGAGGCCAGAGTTCACTGTCACAGGAAGAGTTAGTCATCCATTCATCCAGTGAACCCTCCATTCAGTAATAGTCATCATCACTAAAACAATATGTAAATAGGATATTTTATGCGTTTAATTTCCTTGCAGACGCACAGTTCAAGTACCGCGCAACAAGGTATGATTGATGATCTTATCAGCATGTGACTCCTGCTTCATTCGCAATGTGCAACTCACATTCAAACCAAATTCTAGTAGGCGTTCATCAACATAATGCCTTTCTCATAACAACTATGAAACCTATATGGATAACGGCCTATGCAACATATCTGTTAATATGCATTGATTTTGCTGCTTATGGACATTTCATAATATCAGGTCTCTCCAATTCATTCATCTTGGGAAGAGTACCTCAATGCATAAAATTGCCAATAAATTCTCGTGAAAGAAGCTTTGATTGGAATGCCAACAGTGGAAATACATCCTCATTTTCATGATATTTTCTCATAGTTTTGAAATTGGGAAATGACCACTTAGTAAACTTCACTTTTATAATTAAACTGTATAAGATCCACATCGTTTGTATATTATATTGTCTTAAATTTAATGCTTGAAAATTTTAACAATCATTTACGTCTATTCACTCAGTTGATATGGGTATGGGCTTCTATGAATTAAATTTTATCGACGAGAACATAATAATTTGTCATCTTGAAATCTTCATTCCTCCTGTCGAATTATTATTGGGAGAATCAGGAAATGCATTGTCTTGTCTCTATCATTATGAATACTATCATTACCTACAAGATTTACCACCACGTTCATATCCAGAACTCTATCTAGTTCAATTCTATCCATAACTATATTATTATATTCCACCAATTCAATAAAATGAGCTGGTATGCCTGTCATGATTGTTTCTTCTGGTAATGGACTAATGGTATCACAATCACTTCAACAATCCATCATATTTATTCGTTTCTAATAGCAACAATAAACTACAACTTGAGAGCAATAATGGATTGAAGAGAATTTACAATGGTAACGTATGAATATCGTAAGCTATTAGTTAAGTTAATAAAATGTCAAGGACATAAAAACAGCTCTAGCCAAATTAAAACGTCTGCTTCTTGAGATTAATCAACCTATTGACAATAGAACACTCCTAACAATATTTTAAGAGTGGCTATTGTTATGCGTTTCACTCAGGAGAGCTTCCCAGTCGAAATCAATGACATCAATATGCTATCAATACTGACAAAATGATTCTTGCTTGACAGATATCATGCCTGAAGAATGGTTGACAGATGAATCTGTGAAATATATTTCAAGGGGAGTTGAAGAATTTGCATTTTCTACGATTGTTGACTTCAACCTGCGAAAACGTTTTGATTGGCGTTAACTGCTCTTCAAACGTTTGACAGAATGATCAAACTGACTGAACAGTCTATCTATGAAAACTTCTAACTTCTCCAAAGTACATGATACTAGTGCAGTTATCCCATCAGGAAAGTTTGTCAAAAAATTGTATTGTACTTACCATTTACTACTCCTATGAAAAGAGAAAAGATAGCGTAAGTAGAAATCCCATGGTTCATGATCTCTATGTGATATAGTCTATCACACAGTATAATTCATAATTATTCTAGAGTTCCAACGATGAACTAGAAAGCTGGTTCACAATTCATCACAAGATAGAGTATCAACTGCACAATGCTTTTTAAGGAAAGTTCTGATAAAAATAAATGTCAAATTAAAAGTACAGAGCACGCAATCAACACGATCACATTCAATTTCAATCGATTAAGAAACTCCAGGTTTCTCAACTGCCAGTCCACACAATCTCAGGATTATTCCTGGCAATAGTTCAGGAATCAATAAAAATATTCAGAAGGATAGGAAAATGTCAGTTCAGTCCTGTACAGGATAAAATATACGTACAATTGAATGCTCATTGAGAACTTATACTGCTGATGATTTTGATGAGATTTATTACTTTCGATGTCATGACATAGAGTCAAGTCAACTCCAGATCTACTCTGAACGAATTGCATCAATGTGACAAGTTAACTGGGCGTCTCGCCCGCAACATGACGCACCTTTCTAATTAGTCGGTACTCACACCTAGGAAGCCGGAAACCTTCCTGGCTAAGTAACAATCGGGCAACAAGATTAGTTTTGTCGACAAGTTATTAATAGCCGGGGCAGGTTAAGTAATTTAACGGTGGAAATTAAATTTGGCCGGCGTCATATGGACGGTAGTGCCCCATGTGCCGACTTCTCGGCTCCAATTATTGGCTGGTGTGTGCGCGTGGCGCGTGGGCAGAAGCTCAAGCAGGGCCTTGGCATTTCATTTCTTGCCAAGTGATTTAGTGGCGAAACGGAAGGAAAATTATGACAGTGGGGACGAGCCTGTGCCCTGTTAGCAGAAGTCGCGCGGCGCAAAATACCACGCCTCTTTCGCACAACCAGGGTCCGCGCCAATATGAAATATTGCGGGTGTGAACTGCTGCTGCTGCAATTGATGAGTCTGCTCCGGGGACTCGTGAGGTGTCGCGCAATATTGGCATGGCCACAATATGGCAACTTTGCATGTTCAACAATTCACCGGGAAATTTGTGGTTTCCTGAACTTGGTTGTTTGTGTTTCTGATCCAGATGTAACGAACCCTATTTTTGAAAGATATGGGAATAGAAGACGATACACAATATTGTGTTGGTTGTTAGTTGAAGCTGTACTCACTGATTGAATTTTCAGGACTGAACAAACATCCAAGCAAACAACTGAAATACGAGCAACTGAGTACTTGAGAGCAGCCAAAAGTCTGTGTTTAGATCGTTTTTTAATAAATTGATACAAGTAGATAGAATATCTCAGAAACAATTTAATTTATTCAATCCATGTCTTCACATTTGTCATGGCATTAGATGCCATGATTCTGATTAAATCATTTACCAGAAATTTGTAGCTGAAATTTCATCTGTCGAGTATGAGAAATAATTAGAGGAGTTTCACTAAAATATTTAATTATGGAATGACAGTTTATGATTAAATCATAAATGACAGTTGTGCTTCACAATAAAGACTTAGAGGAGTTTACAAGTTGATATACCAGGGCTGAGCTCTTGGTTGTTGAAATACACTACAACTCCAACTATCCCAACTCCGATTATCCGAATCGCTTTTAGAAAAAAGTAGTTCAAATTTATGCGAATTTCAAATATGTTCAGGAATTATTAACACCCTTCTAGCAAAGCTCACTTATACGGTAAAATATTTAACCGGGTTTAATTGAAGTAAATAATACTATAATCACATTAAACGGATTTTTTTTTAGAAATCTCCATTTTTTTGTGAAAACTCCAATTATCCGAACTGGGTCTGGTCCTTTTTTTTATTTGGGTAATTGGAGCTCTTTTGTAGTTTGAAATAGAAAAATATAAATTCTGTTAGTTTTATATCCTGAACACTTTGAATTATTGATATCGTCCGTTCACTATTTGATCCTAAGCACAAAACATGACAGATGACATAAATGCCCAGAACAAGTCAAATCACTACAAACAGTCAAGCGACCGTTAATATGCAAATGAGACACAAGGGCTGATTTTTAATTTGGGCGAACAAACGTATGGAATTCCATTGATAAAATGCGGATGGTGTATAATGGACGGGCTTTTGTGCGTGTATACGATTTCTTATTGTTGTTGGAGGAGGGGGCAGATGTGAGCTCTTTGGCTCGCGCCAGACGCGTGTTTAGAAATGTGGGGCTGATTCACCCCCACGATCTCCGTCCCTCCTCCCCCAACACCTCACCTTTCGCTCCTTTTTTCACCACTGCTGGGCAGGTGGTCCTCCACAATTCTCCACCCTCAATAACTTACAAACTGTGATTTCATTAACTCTACATTGCTGTTTTCACCTTTTTCCATGAAATATATCAATTTCAAATACCAGCAATCTTGGAGACAACAACTCATTTTCATCCTGTTCATGATAGTTCCAACTCAACTAGCCAAGTTGGTCCGGATTTTCATATTTCGATGATAAAGATAGTTGGAAAAGGAGAAATTTGCGATTTTGGTTAGGTGCTGAACATTAAACAACGATGGTAAATCTACAGTTAATAATTTCATGCAAAATCCCGTTCTTATGCGTATTTATGACACAGTCATAATGGTGTTTCCATCTACTTGCTTATGGCATAAACACCTTACTGTTTGGTGTTACTTATCAAAAGTAGATTCTTTGGAAATATTATACTAGGAACAGTAGACTGTGTTCAAAAATTGTCAATATCATCTACCTTCTACAAATAACGACACTTTGTGATATCTTCAATATGTATTTTATGCTGATGATTGATGTAAGTAGAATAACAAAAATTGATGGATAATCAACCGTTATAGGTTTCTTCCAAAGACTATCAGAAGAAGAATAAATTTATCACAATCATATTCATCTCACCCGGCAATCCGCTCCTCATAATAATATATATTCTATAAGTGGTATCCCTTTGGAAAGGGTGGAATTGTTCAAGGACCTGGGGGTGGTATTCAGCTATGACCTCTCTTTCAACTCACATGTTGAGTACACAGTTAATAGAGCCAATCAGCAGATGGGATTCATCTTGAGGACTTGCTCGCCCTTCAGTGATGTAGAGCCTTTGATACTTCTATATAAGTCAATTGTGAGAAGCCTGTTAGAATATGCATGTGAAATTTGGAATCCATATTATAATGAACAGATTTATCTACTGGAACGTTTACAGAACAAATTTTTGAGATGCATTTATTACAGAAAACACAATATCTTTTGTCCTTTTGATTATCCTTCCAATTCACTTAGAAATGAGTTCGATTTTACTTCTTTGAAAGTAAGACGCGATGTCAAATCACTTATTTTCCTTTATAATTTACTAAATAATAAAATTGATTCATCCCATTTGCTATCAAAAATTAATATATATGTAAATACCATTGCTCGCCGTTCTGGTTTTTCATTTCATATAGCGCGCTCTAGAACCGTAAGTCATTATAACTCTCCTCTAAATAGAGCTCAGAGAATCTTTAATCATTGTTCGGAGCACTTAGACGTCTTCTGGTTCTCCCCCTCCAAATTCCGTAAGATCTCATATAACTTGGTTGGGTAGCATGTGATCTGTCTTTTTGTGATTGATTTTATAAAATTTCTATTATTATTAATTTGATTATTCATTCTTGGTTTTACACAGACATCCTTTCTCTCTTCATTCTTTCTTCTTCTTTTTTTTCTCTTTTTATTATTACTTGATTCTATTTTGTTTTATAATTATTCTTATAATCAATTATTATTGTTTACAATTACTTCAATGATTATTTGTATTCTTTCATATTAATTGTATATTTCTTCATTTTTTATCTTTCCAAATTGTATAATGTGTTGAAAATATTGTATTGTGTGAAGGAGGCAAAATGGGTTTATCCTGTTGTCTCCATTAATAAAATATTATTATTATTATTATTATTATTATATTAATATATTACCCAAAAATCAAGAATTATGTGAACGACCGAACAAAACTACAATATTTTTCGTTTTGGAGGATTGATGAATGCTGGCTTCAATCATCAACAGAAAAGGTTGTCTTTTATTCTTGGAGTCAAAATTGAAGATCTGCACATCTTGAGTCTGGAGGTATCAAATTTTAAATGGGGACGTAACCACGATGGCAGCCCGTATCACTTTCAAAAACAAACAAGGATTGAATGAAAAAAGCTAAGCAGCAGTCAGTACGTTAGCAACAGTCCTTGTACTTCCTGAAGGCTGATATAACTCTGCTTATATCGCGAAACAATAAATCCGAATATCGATATCGTAAAACTGGCCATGACTCGCGTCTTTCTCCTTTTCTTGTCTTCTGTGGTACTTCTGCTTATCAAAGCGGTCATTCTGAAAACGGTACTATCGAGTGTCGAACACAGTGAGGTTGACCTCTGTGACTGCATGTATTTGACTGCCGTAAACCCATAATGTTTCCGATTCACAAAAGGTATCACACTTCCTGAATTAAGAACAAAGATTCAAACCTCCTATCGTGAACTTGAATAATTCTACAAGCTTCTCCAATATTCAATTCCAAAGGAAAACTTTATTAATCATCATTGCCTACTCAAATACTGGTGAACAGAATATATATTTATTGAAATTACCTTCTAACAAAAAATATTTTTCATTGCAATCTTCCCCGATTCTATAATCCCCTGAATCCACTTAATTTCCCCTGCTGTCCCTCTCTCTTATTTCTTCTTCTTCTATACAAAGTACAATAATTATTTTATTCTTCTCTGCGCCCCATTCATCATATTCTCTTCTTATTCTTTTATTTCTCTAATTCTTCTCATTTTTCGTATTGTCTTCCTTTTCCTCTTCCTCCCCCTCAGAGCCAAACTTTCCCCATAACCTTTTCCTCCTCATTCATTCTTCATCCCTTGCTATGCCACCATCCTTCTTCCTTTCTGATGCTTCAGGCTTCCACTTTTCCCCTCTTTACCATTCAATCATCCAGCATTGTAAAATATGAATACTAATGCACAAACTCAAGATGTGTTCAAGATACTCATCGAAAAGCATTGCGTAACGTTGGAAGGCAGAGGCCGACACAGATTCTAAGGTTTTTACACAGCTTATTAAGCAGATGTTTTCCTTTTTATTCAATAAAAACTGTAACATACAGTTCGAATGGAAGTAAAGGTGAGTGAGAGAGGAAGAGAGATTGTTGAAGAAGGATGGCTCTATAAATAGTTGGTCGAGATTTCAATTGAGGCGAGGACGTTACCCTTGAAAGGGGGTTGAGGTGTGTGGGGTGCAGAGATTCAAGGGCTAAGGGCACCACCAGCTCCTGCCAGCTGTCCTTCATCACCCCTCGAGTCCTCAAAAATCCAGGTGCACCCTGGGCGCTAGCACATGCCCATGGGGCTCCCCTTCCCCCCCCCCCACCAAGGCACATAACAGGTCTGGTTACAGGAGCCATCATACCTCAGCCCTGGCCTTTCTCTTTATTCAACCACACCAAGCCAACAACTCAACCATTGTAAGCGATTATCCTGTTCCAAAAACCTGTTTTCTGCACAGTAATTCACCATCTAGTACCACTAACCGTTTTAAATATTTCATTGAAAAACATACAATTGTTATACTCTAAAACCAGGCGTTTATGGTGTAAGTCATTGTGATCATGATTACTGTCAACGGCAATAAATTATCTACAATATTATGTTCCGGCTTTCAATGATCTGTTGGGCCTGAAGGGGGTCAGTATACTCTAGAAAATATTTCGAATTCAGCCTCAGAATGAATGTTTTGAAGCTTCTATGTTCTAATTGATTTCTTCAATCATATAATATGTTCTCATAACCTGATTTAGACTACTTTATTATCAAAATTAGGAAGAGCAGCAGTTTTGGGTTCATCCTGTTGATTTCATCCCATTCAGTAATTTGTTGTTGTGTTATTATCAAAATTAAATAAATAGATACATGATGGCTAACTTCAAGTTAGTAATTTTTTTTTATGACCGAAGAGGTACCGTTACGGCGATCGGCGCGTATCGTTACAAAAACAACACTGATCTTCAATCTTCACTAAATAGCGATATTGGCTTTTATTCCTACACCTTATTACAGTTGAATATTCAATTATTTCAATCAAGTAAAATACTATTCCATTTGAACCTCTCATCTCGAACTTAGATTTGTTACTTCAGCTCTTCGATATTGATTGAAATCATTTTTGGCCTTTCTAACCATCAAATAGTTTGCTGTATCAGATTGCTTCAACTATGAACTATCAACCATTCAATCTGATGATCAAAGTTCAGTCATGACTTGAGTTTTAAGTTAAGAAGCAATCATTTACTGCATTCAAAATTTCACAACTTTAATTGAACTGAGCTGTTGATTCAAACGAGTAATAATTTTTCAGTTCATTGCACATTGGGATTTCTTGCTGCTCATTGCAGTTCGTACAAGATCGTGCTTGAAAGGAGCGTCCGTTTCGTCAATACTTATAGCACTCTCATTTTATTTTAGGTTATGATAAAAATTTTGTTCATCAATTACTCACGGTTTGACCATCATGATAATGGTCGCGGACTCGAGTAAGCTGGGCTTCATGTCTTCAGATGGCGCTCCACATCTTCCAGCCAAGGACATTTTTCTATCACTATCCGGACTAACGAAATCCATTCTTTACCTGAACTTTTTCAAAAGTTGGATTGAACAGCTCCCTTCCCAAATTGATTTGCAAAATTTGAAATAACATTGGAGATTGGTATTACTTGAACTTAAATGTTAGCATGAGATTTCATGAAACTCTTAAACAAGAAAGGAACATATACATTTAATAGAGAACTGGAGCCCAGTATAAGCTGGACAACCATCACTTAGTCCTTACATTAGATTCGACTCCGATATCAAATGTATTTCTACATTAGAAATAAATTCATGAGTAGAGATATTTTGGACAAAATCTGTTTCCTCCCTTCAACACATCACCTCATACCTCCTCCTTTTACCTAGAACATTACCTAAATCGTTCAATTCGAGTATAGATTACAAATAAATAATGTATTGAATAATATCAGATACAAAACAGAAAAAACACAATATAATCAAATTTTCTTCGATAATACTCACTGAGATTGATAGATAGTAATGGTATATCAGAAGTGCACACGATAGTGTTTTGCTTTTTATTAAGAGAAATAATAATAATTGCTATTCATTTAATGAGGAACTCCGAAAATGGAATTGAAATAAATCATAGATGATTGATACTTGAAAGTACTTTCATGATATAAGTACGTTTTGTAAACTATTCCAAGGTAGTGATTATCTTACTGTATTCTTCATTCTTCAGGGTCTTAGATTTTACCATTAGAGTAACCATTAGATATTTCAGGGAATGGAAGATCATTGTAGAAGACTGGAACAGGTTTATTGGATTGACTAGTAGTGCCGCGGAGTGAGAACAGAAGTTTTGGTGGAATTGGGAATTGGTGTGGAGCCAGTGTCACGTGATCGGTGCATAACTTCGGAGAGCTGCTAATCGCGTCAAACAGAAAGAAAGAGCAATCCTTCGGCACGCACGCTTCATTGCCATTAGGCGCCATTAAACTGTCAGCTCACCCGTCCACTCATAAAACTCAATAAGCTGAATAATGATAGCGGCATTAATTCCTTTTTATTATATCTGCAGGTTATTTGTACAAGACTTTGCTCTGCGTTGCCTTCGTCTCAACTCATCAGTTGCTCAGTACGGAGGCCACGGAACACTTCAAAGGCAGCCGGTAAATCCCATTTGCGTCTGCACTCTCTGATGGATCGAACCTCAGCATAAAATTCCATGTCGGTGGCCTATGAATTTCATTCGGTGAACAGTAGAATGTTGCACGATGAATGTTCAAATAAATGCTGCCGCTCTGGCCGTGCTCATTTATGAAACAAGAATGGTAAAGCACAGTAGTAGCTCGTATTTGATAGAGGATAGAGGTGGACACCCCGGAAGTTGCAATTATAGCAGGCAATTCAATCTAGCTCGAATATATATCCGACAAAGTTAGTTTTTTTAGATTTCTATTGTGAATGAGAATTCCACACTGATTAAATAAGCGCATAATAAGAACACAAATGAAAATATTTTTTTAATTTTTAAATTTCGATAGCGTTATTTTAAAAATTATATTCATTCCCGTTTATTTTATTCCCATGGCTTCTTCATGCTTTAATATTCCAATTCTTCACTTCAAAGAAAATAATATTTTGGAGGAAATTGATCAGCATGATTTTCATTCTAATAACATTGAGAGTAATATTCATATTATCATTCTAATAACATTGAGAAAAATATTGAAAATTAAATTGAATAAACAGGATAATACTTGTACTCCAATATTCTCAGTCCAATCCTTTTTCCAATTGCTTCTTTCACAGACTTATTTCAACATGAGTGTCAATAAACATCTCAAAGTCTTCTCATCTAAGCTGAAAAGTACCAGTTCTCTCAGTCCCATATCACTGTTTCCTCTACGAACTTTTTAACATTGGTTGAGAACAATCATATGAATATGGAAGAATAATTCTATAATCGAACTTCTAGAAATAGACTCCAACTCGTTTCTACAACTACTTTCAAATCTATATTGTATACTTTCCAAGTTTATATTTCTTCGAGTTTTCATAAGAATAATGACATTTATCGATTTATATTGAACCCAAAGCTGGTATGGGAGCAGAATAAGCAAGTCTGATTATTTTATGAATAATTATTATTCTAATCAAATTCACAGACTATTCGATTTTGAAAATCTATTGAGTTTTGAAGAATTTATCGATTTATAGGAGCCCACTTGAAGTCATGATTCTGATGATATATAAAGATTTCCTATCCAATCATTTAGTTTATAGTTTCGAAGGTTAATACACCTAAGTGTGTATTTGAATTCGAATGTATTGTTGTGTAATATTTATTGTTATTCTTTTTCAAGCATAATAAGCTCTCTAGTTAGACTATGTTTGTGGCTTATAACCGATACAAGACTGGAGAAGGGACCGATTAGTTGAATGAAAGCAGCTTTGGCCCACACATGCTGTATACAAAACCTGTAGCATTATTTATAGTCGAACGCATTTCAGTTGATTTTGGCTAGTTCGCCAATCAAGTCTCTAAATTTCACACGTACAAGTGCTTGAATAGCAGTCATTGATTATTTCTAACATTTTTAGTATGTGTCGTATATTAAAAAAGACAAAGCGTTGCATTACCTCCCGCTATTGTTTCTTTTTGCTAGGCACAAAATATTGTTTATAACGTTACAGAAAATTTTAATTGGTGGAATTAATGATACAACTTTCGATTCAGGATCGTTCGGCTACAGATTTGGATCATTCACTTCTGTATCATACATGTAGGCCTACGATACTTTCTACATATTGTGCGATTGTGGACTAGAAAAATATTATGTGGTTATTTTTCATAATTGTTCACAACATTATGCTACAGTTCCAACATTTCCCAATCACCAATCCTATTTGCATCACTGTCCTACTATTGCTCATTGTCATGACTGATAATACGCATATGAGTTTGATAATATATTTCAATATTTCTCAATTCCCTAGCTTATTGTTCAGAAGTGAGAATAATAGGATTTAGCGGTATTTTCTAGCTATTGTGATATTATTTTGATAGCCTGATTTATATATATCTCATGAAATCTCGAATAGGAAACTCAGCACACAATATGTAGCCAATACGTCGTCTTATGATTTACCGTACGCGTTTATCAGAACCCTTTTGAAAATTTCATGGCATGAATATTATTATTGGAAGAGTTATTATTATTATTAGAGAAGTACTTGTACTACTTTTTTATCCCTCAATAATTTCATATGTTTAAACATATTCAAATAATGGATTGAAGGTTTCGAGATGTTTTACTTATTAGGAGAACTATTCTCAAATATGTGAATATTTTGATGGTTCCATTGATAAGAGCAGGAAGAGACGAGTGCTCTCCTGTGTTCGTTTGCAAAGGTGGAAATAATCAATAGGCCTGGAAAGAAGCTCAGCTATTCATGTTGTTATGAACTTCTGACTAGGATTTAAGTGATGCATACTTTTATAGTTCTCTGTATCAATCAAAAGAGAATATCACAATGATCATTTTTTATTCGGCTTGTCAAGACAGAAACATGCCTTCAAGATGAATGGTAGGCGAAGCTCGAGCAGGTACATTACATGACAACGATAGTCGATCTCTACTTTCTAGTTATTCTGTATTGGCTGAGCATCAAGCATTGATGTTTCCTTTCGAAATTTCACTCCAGTGAACAATGAAGATATTAGCCAGATACGACATTTAGCTCGTGTTCAGAGCGCACATTCCTCATTTCAATCACAGACAGATGATGGACGACTTCGTTCCACAGTCACATTTTCCCCTCTCACGTACCTCTCTTCACTCGTTCTTCCTCCATCTGCGAATGATCACATCTCTCTTCTGCACATTCTCGAGTTGTCTGTCCAACTCAAACACCCACTCAGGTGAAACATAGTAACAACATCAGTCGAATAGCATTTTATAGTCATCTTATCGCGGAGGAGAAATCTTTTTAAAATATTCCACGAAAAGTGGCTGTGTGCAAAAATCGAGTTAAGTCCAATGCTTTAACAAGATGGATTTTGTATCATAGTATTATTATAGTACATCTATATCTATAATAACATAGATTATTCTCAATAATTTAGTTTATTATGTTGGAAATATTATTTTAGTGAAGTGAAATTATGATTGCAGCACTAATGAGTTCAACATTATTGAACTTCCTCCTTTATAAACATGAATACTCCAATGAATGCAGGATACTTTCATTTAGCTCCTTTGAGGGCGTTCAGAGTTTAGAGTGAATTCAGTATGCAGTAGAAGTGGATTGCTGATTATTACTCTTAATTCCTTTGTGGATTTAACAGATATTCATTGTAGTCAGCCTCCTGATGAGAATGGGTATGTAACAAACATGACTCTTTCGAATTACTCTCACAAATTGAGTTTGAATCATTGCTTGAATGAAGAATGCATTTAAAAGTTTGAAGACATGAATCTCATAATAAAAAATAAAAGATTAATGATCTGTTATTGAGTTTTATCGTTCAGGTTCAGATTTATTTTTAAAGATAGCCTGATTAAATAAAATTCTTGGAGAATTTCCATTTGGTCAATGAATAATTTTTAATCCATTAGGAATCAAATTTTGTTTTTTTTAGAGCTTAAAGGATATTCTGTTATGGCGAACTAATATCCATAAGCAATTATTCTGTTGTTATTATTATATTTTTGTGCTGTTATTATATTTGATAAGCTGTTGAGTTATATCACTTTGATGTTATTATAACTACTAGTCCTGTCAAATAGTTGTTTTTCAGGAAACAGCCCCGAAATAATTTTTCTCGACGGTTCTATATGTATTTTGGGGCGCTGAATTCGAATCCGAAATTTGCTGACACGCCAGAGGGAGGCTTCACCCCCAAAACCCTCAAAAACCCCCAAAATTCCGGACTTTTTTCGAATTTCTCATTCAATCTCGAAAACCTTGAGTTTCTCGAGAAAAATCATGCTCGACAAAAAAAAAAGAAAATAGAATGTCCAATAGATTGAGTGGTCCCGTAGGACTCTACCATTTTTGGTTCCGGAGCTACGAATTTTCAAAAAAGGGCATTTTTTAAGGGTTTTTCAAAATTATGCAAACTCACCACTTTCACCCTATACAACTTGGATAACTCACTAGTAATGATGAAAAACCACACATCACGTGGAAGAGCAATTAATTCTGAACAGGATTCCTTAGGAATTTTTATATTTTGTAGAGGGGGAGGGGGACACCGAGAAATAGAAAAAAATCATTCAGTAAAAATACAAATTTTTCATTATAATACCTTTTTTAGGCCTTCCTAACAAAAAAAAAACATATTTCGGCTGAAATCATCAGAAGATTGTTATTTTCTATGAGAATCACCCGTTAGATACTCTTAATTCCATTATTTCCGGGTGGGGAGGCACCCATAAGGATACGTCAAGGATCAAAACTTTAAACACTTATAACTTTTGACAGAATGGTCAGATCTCATTGTTCTACATTCTTCATTGTTGCTCATTCTTCTCAGCTCGTCAATGGGCTCAAAATCATGTATAATAACTTAGATTTGATAAAAAAATTTCTCTATTAGTGTATTTTAGCCCATACTTATTTTAATACACAGAAAAATGCCCAATTTCTATGTTCAAAACTGTGTATGTCGGTAACCTGAAATGATAAAAAATGGTACTTGGTCTTGATTTGAAGAACAGAATCTCCTCGTTCATGTGAGGTGGATGAATTTCGTAAAAATATAGTCATGAAATAAGATAAGTTTGTTTCAAAAAGTCAAGAAATTTGCGATATTTTCCTCATTTTCACAGTCTCGACAGTTTTTCGATAATAAACAGTCATGCAAAATGGATTTGAGGCAACGTTGCTTATAGAGCATGTCTTTCCTATGAGACCAATCGCAAGTTTCTATCATGTATCTTACTCGTTTTAGAGACTCTTGAATAACAGTGAAATCGCAGAAAAAAATGAGAAAATGAAAATAATCATTTTTTCAATTGGTTGTAGCTTTTGAACGGTATTAGAATCAGAAAAACGATTGTAACATCTTAAATTTGGGTAGATAAAAAGCCCTAACAGAAATAATAATAGGTCTAAAAATAAAGTAATTGGCTAATATCGCCAAGCAGATAATAATCAAGATAAGATAGCATCAGCTTGTTCTGGCTAAATGGTACAAGAACTTAAAAAGGATTTGAAGAAAGTTTACTACTCATAAATATATTATTTATAAAATATTTGAAGATTGAGGTTAGATAGAGGTATTCACGGTCGGTGACCTAGAGATCGATCAAACCGAAGAACGTAGAATCTGACCAAAACCCCTTGGCAGAGCTTTATTGCAATCAGACGGTGTGCAATGTGAGAAAACACCCGTCCACGTGGCTAATTATTAGTTAGCATGGAATTAATATTAATATATAGAATATTAACTAGCATGCAAAGAGCATAAATATAAAACCAAATAAAAATAATTTAATGTATTCAGGAAATAAGAGTTACCAGGCGCATGAATACCTAATAAAATTTGCATGCACCAATAGTAAAACGGCAGTTAATAGGCGGCAACTGTAGGCCGATTCAAAAATATTTATATATATTTATATAATTGTAGTAGATTTCGTGTAAAAATTTGTGTAATCTATGTTATCAATATGGCTCGAATGCAAAGAAATTATTAATCATATAATCTAAGCAATATTTTGGCATTCTTTGTAAGATCTATTTGAATTTAATGGCGGAGGATTGAGATATTTAAATTTTATGCTAATTTGAAAGTCGGAAAGAGGATCTGTAAAACTTGAGAAGGAAGAACCAGCACTCGCCAGCCAGATGCCACCATAAGAGGACCCCAAATATTTTAGAGCGAAGTACCTTATTAATAATTTTGTAAAAGTTAAAGTTAAAGTAAATTATTAAATTTCTTAAAAGACTTCGTGATGCTATTGTGAAGCAGAAGTCATTTTTCATTTTTATTAAATTTATAAACCCCTGGAGGAGACGATTCCGGCTACCATATTCCCGGACCACATGGAGTTGGATCGACATCGGCGGCTTACAAGAAGATTTTCGACACGTGAGTGATTTAAATTTGAATTTAGTGATGGGCGCCCTAGTGCTTCGAAATAATCTGATGATCAAAGCTAGCTCGCCGAAAGGGTTATTATAAATTAAGAAATTAATAAGATTAATACTTGCGCAAGTAAAAATTAGTATTAAAGGTATCTAATTGAAAGAAAAATATATAGATCAATATTTTAGAAATTTCTGTTTAATCAAAGAAGTACGAAATCTAGGCTATTAAAACATATGCATACAATATTTAATTTTTTGCAATACAATTTGCGATAATTTATCATAGTTCTAATTCACTAGATGAATGGCTCTACCTATTCCGTCAGGTGCCGAATCTTGCACCCTGAGATAAAAATATATATTCGATACAAATAAATCTACTAAATACTAGAGATTTTAATATATAGATATATTTGGATTATTAGTGGCTAATTTATCAAGCTGATCTTAGAGCACATATTTATGATTGAATTATCCAAGCCGACAAGTATTAGCAAGTACATGTCACAGCTACATGCCAAAGATTGCATATGATTTCAAGATAAAGGCACATGGTAATGATTCGTGCCATAAATCTAGAATATAAAGTTAGCCTGTGATATTTTTATTGATTTCAAATATTGTTCTATTTTTATATTATATTTTTTATCGCTCTATATATATTTTTTGCCTCGACTGATCTTTGCATTATTTGTACAATATATGTGTAAAATTTTCATGGTGTGCAATTTATTTTATATTCCTCATCTCTCTAGTATAAGTATCATTTATATATATATATTTATTATTATTGAATTACAAGAGTTATTGGAGAAGCCCATATCTAGGCCTATCAAGATTTTTTAAGACTGAATACTATTAGAAAAACCACGCCCTAATTATATTAAATCTCATGCTTTACCGACTGATGCCAAGCAGGAGGCTAATCGTTATTTTATATAAAGAATAACGTGACATAAATACATGTCGTGCCAACGTGGGACTGATGATGAGAGCCAAGCTCATTGAATAATTACTTGAAATTAGGTCAATAACCATAGTGAAAATTATAGATAACTTATACGAGTTGTGAGGAAAACTGGCGAAGGAATATTTGTATTACTTTTTGGGGAAACAAGAGCTTTAAATAGAGAGAAATTATATGTTTTAAAGAAAATTTTATATTATTAGTACTGTGAAAAATTACATGTTTATAGAGAGAGATTATATTTTATAAGCCTAAACTGCTATTACTTTCTAGTCAAAAATATATTAGGTGTTTAAGCCGGTTGGAAAATAAGTCGCAGCCTGTAAACTAGCCAAGAATAAATCAACAAAACATTGAGGGCGCTAGAGCATTGTAAAAAACTTAAGTATAAATACCTGGTTGTAAGAGTATCCAAACACATTACACATCACTGTTCACTGTAAGTCCCGGTTGTGTCTCTTTTTTAAGCATTTTCGCTTATCATTTTTATCACTGTTTAATTAGCATTTATCACATTTGACATAATGAATCACACTCCCGCAAACTCTGAAGTTTCATATATGTACGGCGGTTGCACAGATCCCACTTTGTCGACTCCGAGCACATCAAACCCCACCACGGTAGATGCCAATACGCCACGAGAAAGGGAACCAGGAAGCGTCGGGTCGATAATTTTCGATCCACCAGGTCTGCAACCTCTATCCTCCACTCGAATCGACGCCGCTGACACACCATTGAATCAACGGATAGTAGAGATCAATTTTGAAGGGGGCGAGGAGCAGTCTGCAGAACCCGCATCGCCGGAGGCCGAGTCACACCTGGGCAAACAGAGTATGTTTTCAACCACAGAACTAGATCCGCTTCAAAAGGTAATAATGGAACAAACGAGTAGCACTTTCAACATTATGTTACAAAAAACAATGGATAGTATGATGCAGGAAATTAAAAAGGAGATTGCTACAGTAAAAGAGGAAAATAAACAGACAGTGGAACAGGGCATGAAAGAGACCACAGGCGCTATAAAATCAGTAGAACAACGGTTGGATAATATTGAAACTAAAGTAGAGAGTCATAGGGAAGAGTTAAAAGCAATGATAACCCTACAAAAAGAAAGTCAAGATAAAGTTACGGCAGGATTATCGGAAAGGTTAGATACGGTTACATGTGAACTCAATGAAAGGATAGACAACTTAAATACACAAATCACTACACCTATTCAGGATATAACAAATAACATTAAGGCCGATTGCCACCAAGAAATCCACAAACAAATTACCGTTGCCAATCAAAACTTAACAACTACAGTTGACAAAAATATTAACAATATTAAAGAAATACAAAACAAACAGATTAATATGTCCACAAAAATGAACCAACTGCAAGGTAGCATCAATCAAAACACTGAAACCTGTAAAGCTTTAAATGGAACTCTACTAATTCAGAAATCCACTCTGACTCAACTAAATCAAGAAATAAACGCAAATAAAATTACACATGATAGTCAATGGCAGATAACACAGGAAAAAATAATAGCATTGGAAAATCATATTCAACAACAACCTCAAGGAATTCAAACAGACAACCTCAACGTACATAGTATATTACAAGGACTAGGAAAATTTGATAACACTGATCGCCATTTGCAACCTCAACCATTCATTGATCAGATAAAATTAGTACAAACTCTTGCACCTACCTCTTGGAATTTTTGGCGTCTCCGTTTGACTAATTTATTGATTGGCGAACCCCTGATGTTTTTTCGGAGTAGAGCCCATGAGTTTACATCATTGGATGAGTTTGTCGCTGTCTTCCTGGAACAGTATTGGAGCAGAAGTAAACAGTTGGACGTGCTAGCGGACATCATATCATGCGATTTCAACCCTAAATTAGACGGTGCATGTACCACTTTCGTCACTGCCCTACAGTTTAAAAATTCTCAATTGAGCGAGCCCATTAATGAATCGGCGTTAGCAAGCATTATTTTAAAGAAACTACCGTATCAAGTTAGAATGGCACTCGCCACACAACCCATTACTGATTGCAAGCAGCTAATTAATCATTTATATGGCATACAGTCTGCAATGGCAATATCAACCCACCGCTCAGACCAGAGATACGCATCGAATCAGCATAATTCAAAATTTAATCCGCATAACAGCCAAAATTATGAACCGGTATCATATGATCGCTACCGATCTGCTCCCCAATTTGAACGCCGCTATGAGCACAGGCAAAATGGTAATTGGAATAATGAAAAATTTCAAAATCGTACAACCAACCACTATGCCCAGCAGAGCAATCGTAGGAATCACTATGATGGCCGTGATCGATTAAACTCACATAATAATAATACACAAAACAGTTACAACAGAAATTATAAACCACCACCTCAACAAGTAAGTACAAACTATACACTAACACATGCAATAGGTTTGAATCAACAAAAAACCCGGAACCCAACACCCAACGACCCGCCACCAGACATACAGAAAACTACAGCTAATAAACCATGACTATATGATACCCCCGATACAGCAAGCACAAACTCAAGTGAAACAAACCAAGAAAAACAAGACATCTCAACATCATACACCACATTCAGAAATGATCTACCGGAGACTTTGTTAGAAGAAACGGAAAAAGAAAGCAGGCTACCGGATATACAAATGCAAGCGTATATCGATATAGAAATATATGGAATGAAGGTTCAAGCATTAGTAGATAGTGGTTCACAGTGTAGCCTCATACAAACAGACTTATTCCAACGTCTGAAAGAAAAAACAAAATTAGCTACTCTACCGTTAACCAACGTATATGTATCAGGTATCAGTCCAGGACGGCGAATACATATAACTACTCAATGTTTACTGGAAATAAATCTTCAACAACAACGATTCGCATATACATTTCTTGTATTACCTGTTTCCGGTCCGCACATAATAATAGGTACAGATTTCCTACAACACTTCCAGGCCTGTTTAAATTTCCAAACCTCGAAATTTCATGCATTTACCGAAACCGAAGCATACGAAGTCATAGTTCCCCTTGATCTGAAGAAACGTACTGAAGGAATCGCTGAGGTACATTTCGCTCACTACATGGAAGGCGTGCCGAGGGAGTGGGGTATCCACGAAATGGAAAATGCTATGGAGTGTATGGAGGTATTAAGCCTAACAACGAAGGACCGAGCACCGTCAAGAGCCGACTCTAGTACCGAAGAATTGTTAGAGATACTGATAAACAGAATTCATCAACGTACCGATTGGCACCCTGACACTAGACAGGAAATAATTCAAGTATTCCGCAAAAATGCAGACGTTTTTTCCGAACAACCTGGCCTAGCTACTCACTTCAAATGTTCACTCAACGTTAAACCACACGACACGTATTACCGCAAATCATACCCCATACCCTTCACCTATCGATCCGCCGCCATAGCAGAAATATCTCGCATGGAACAACTAGGAATTATAGAAGAATCCACAGCACCCTATAGTTTGCCGATTGTGTGTGTAGCCAAAAAGGATGGAACCGTGAGACTCTGTCTGGACGCTCGCGCCTTGAACCGCATATTGGATGATGACCGAGAAGGACCAGACCAAATTGAGCAAGTATTGCAAACCTTCCATGGCAAGACCATATATTCAACGATAGATCTGAGCGCAGGATATTGGCAAGTCCAAGTAGCGCCGGAATCGCGCGATTATTTATCTTTCCTGTTTAATGGACGCAATTATAGGTTCACTCGTTTAGCGTTTGGATTAAGAAATGCTATGGCTATATTCATACGATGTTTGAGACAGGCGCTAGGAGACGATATCAGTGACTACTGTACATTATACGTGGACGATGGATTAATAGCCTCACAGAATATACGTGAACATTGCCAACATTTAGATATAGTATTTGATAGATTGATAAATTGCGGATTGAAACTCAAATTATCTAAGTGTGAATTTTTTGCGAGAGAGGTGAAATATCTAGGACACATAATTACACCCACTGGCATATCACAGGACCCGGACAAATTATTAGCCATCAGACAATTTCCATCACCAACCAACCGTAAACAATTGCAAAAGTTTATTGGATTTTTACAATTCTACCGCCGTTTTAATAAACAAATGTCACACTACACTGCTCAACTCAGTCATATACTGTCTAGTACCAAGCCCTGGATTTGGACTAACAAAGAAGAGATTATATTCCAACAACTAAAAGAAGCCTTCCTAAATTCCGTCGTGTTGAAACACCCTAACCTAAAGAAACCTTTCTTCTTGAATGTCGATGCATCAGATTATGCGATAGGCGCAGAGATTTTCCAAGAAGATGAGCAAGGAGAGAAAGGAGTGTTAGCATTTTTTAGTAAGACACTTAATCCAGCCCAGCGTCGTTATTCTGTGACCGAAAAAGAGTTGTTGAGTATTGTGGAAGTATGTATTAAGTACCGGACATTGTTACTCGGCAATAAGATATTTATCAATACCGACCACAAAGCCTTAACATTTTTCAAGACAGCCAAATTGAATCACAACCGCTTATCTAGATGGTTTCTTGCGCTTCAAGAATACGACATCGAATTGACCCATCTGCCAGGAAAGAAAAATCAGACCGCCGACTTTCTACCCAGAGAAATAGACGCTACATATTGTCAAGATACCAATCTAAGATGTTTTGCCGTAAAAAGTGGAGAAAGCATACCGTATCCTCCCAATATCCAACCACGAATTCATACCGCCATGTTAACACCTGAAAGAATCCGTATCGCCCAATATGAAGACCCAAGACTGTCCCGGATCCGTGAACTGATGGAAGAAGGAGCTGCCGAACCGCCCGACTACCTGCGACAGTATACCCGCTACAAAGGATTTATGTTCCACCGACCGGTTAAAAATACTTACGACTGGCGCCTAATTATCCCCGCTAATATGGAAACAGATTTGATAAAAGAAGCTCACGAACGCATTGGACATTTTGGAACTACAAAGACCCTCCACCTACTAAAAGAAAGCTGTTATTTTAAAAGCATGCATAAAAAAGTGGCCAAAATAGTGAAAGCCTGCGATATATGCCAGAAAGCCAAATACCCGCGATACCATATCAGAGGTGAAATGAATCCCATTCTCCCCAGCGCACCATTGGAATTGATATCAGCGGATATATATGGTCCATTGCCCATGGCGCAATACGGAAAAAAATACATATTCGTTCTTACATGTGTTTTTTCAAAATATACCATGCTATTTCCCATAGGCAAATTGACCGGAGAAGTTTTGGCCCGATGCATAACGGAAAGATGGACAAGTGAAGTAGGAAAGCCCAAACGAGTACTATCAGACAACGCAACCTATTTTTGTAGCAAGCAGTGGAAAGAAATACTTCACCTGGCTAATATTAAATGGTCGAGGACATCTCTTTACAGCCCCAGCGCTAACCCAGTGGAGCGACGTATGGCAGAAATCTCTCGTTTTATGCGGACGTACTGTAATGAAAAACATCAACAATGGGTTAGGTATATACCATTTTTAGAAGAATGCTATAATAATAGCCTAAATGAAAGCACCGGTCGTACGCCTTATGAGATCATATTCGGTAAAAGGAATAATACATTTATCGAAAAATTAATTGATTTTCCAAGATCAGAAGTGAGTAAGTTAACAAACCCCAATATCCATCATCTGGTAAGGTTAAAGCTAGAGCAGAAGGCAGATAGCAGAAAGAGATTCCACGACCGAGCCTATAAAATATTTTCATATAACATTGGAGATGAAGTTTTAGTAAAGAGCCACAGGTTATCAAATGCTTTAGAAAAAGTAACTCGCAAATTCTTTTTAATTTATTCAGGGCCATTCACTATAGTAGCCATATCGCAGCATAACACAGTTCAGTTACAAGAGAGTGAGAACACGCACATTGTTTGGTGGGAAAATGTAGCCAATATTAAGCCATATCACAGAATTTGAAATAAATATGATAAGAAGTCAAAGGAAAACAACACTATCAAGCCAATTACTAACCTTCCTTAATAAATTTAAAATTGGTATAGGACCTCGTGGCAACAATCCAATGTTTTAACTCCTTCCAGCCGTCAGAAGCCTGCAATAAGGAAAAGAACAATTTTTAAATATGTAATTAAATTATATACATCAGATAAAAAAGGACACAAGCGGGGATAATAAAATTAAAATTTGTTAATTACCTTTTTAAGAGAAAAAATCGAGCAGTTAGGTTAGTTATGAAAGTCGATAGCAAATTCTGATGTAACATGAAACACTATGAATTGTAGAACAGCGAACAGCTGACCAAAGCCGCCCAAATCAAATGAATGTAATATCTGTTGAACATATGTTTATAAAAAGAATTACTGTACCCAAAGAGTTATTTATTATTGTTATTTATTATATTTATTAATGTCGATATTTATTTATATGTTTTTATATTTATTACTTTTAATTATGCCACGTTTGTTACCTGAAAAGATTTAAAGTGAATACCAATTACCAAAACCAAAGAGCCATTAGCAAAAAAAAAGTATTGTACCTGATGTATAGAAAATTATTTATATTAAGACCTAAGAAATACTATAAGATATAAGCCCAGAAGTTTATGAATCGAAATTATTGTCTAAAAGGAATCATTTATGAGAATTATGAAATGTGTGTAGTTAAGTTGGCAGCCCTGCAAGCGGCGAATTCAAAAATTACTGTGTTGTAAATGGTGTCAGGAGGAGTGCGTTTAGAAGTTTATATTTATGATATTTTTATGTGTGTTGAGGAGGAGAATTTGTTATTGTTTTTGATAAAGGTATAAAGGAGATGCAGCAAATATGACTGCGAAATGTGATAGAAGTAGGAGAGTATAATTTATAAATAAAGTATAGTGTATATCAGTGTATTTGAAGGGTGGGTTTTCATTAAAAACATTGTGATTCTCAAATATTTTGAATTCAAACCCAGGGGCGTGTGTAACATCTTAAATTTGGGTAGATAAAAAGCCCTAACAGAAATAATAATAGGTCTAAAAATAAAGTAATTGGCTAATATCGCCAAGCAGATAATAATCAAGATAAGATAGCATCAGCTTGTTCTGGCTAAATGGTACAAGAACTTAAAAAGGATTTGAAGAAAGTTTACTACTCATAAATATATTATTTATAAAATATTTGAAGATTGAGGTTAGATAGAGGTATTCACGGGTCGGTGACCTAGAGATCGATCAAACCGAAGAACGTAGAATCTGACCAAAACCCCTTGGCAGAGCTTTATTGCAATCAGACGGTGTGCAATGTGAGAAAACACCCGTCCACGTGGCTAATTATTAGTTAGCATGGAATTAATATTAATATATAGAATATTAACTAGCATGCAAAGAGCATAAATATAAAACCAAATAAAAATAATTTAATGTATTCAGGAAATAAGAGTTACCAGGCGCATGAATACCTAATAAAATTTGCATGCACCAATAGTAAAACGGCAGTTAATAGGCGGCAACTGTAGGCCGATTCAAAAATATTTATATATATTTATATAATTGTAGTAGATTTCGTGTAAAAATTTGTGTAATCTATGTTATCAATATGGCTCGAATGCAAAGAAATTATTAATCATATAATCTAAGCAATATTTTGGCATTCTTTGTAAGATCTATTTGAATTTAATGGCGGAGGATTGAGATATTTAAATTTTATGCTAATTTGAAAGTCGGAAAGAGGATCTGTAAAACTTGAGAAGGAAGAACCAGCACTCGTCAGCCAGATGCCACCATAAGAGGACCCCAAATATTTTAGAGCGAAGTACCTTATTAATAATTTTGTAAAAGTTAAAGTTAAAGTAAATTATTAAATTTCTTAAAAGACTTCGTGATGCTATTGTGAAGCAGAAGTCATTTTTTCATTTTTATTAAATTTATAAACCCCTGGAGGAGACGATTCCGGCTACCACATTCCCGGACCACATGGAGTTGGATCGACATCGGCGGCTTACAAGAAGATTTTCGACACGTGAGTGATTTAAATTTGAATTTAGTGATGGGCGCCCTAGTGCTTCGAAATAATCTGATGATCAAAGCTAGCTCGCCGAAAGGGTTATTATAATTAAGAAATTAATAAGATTAATACTTGCGCAAGTAAAAATTAGTATTAAAGGTATCTAATTGAAAGAAAAATATATAGATCAATATTTTAGAAATTTCTGTTTAATCAAAGAAGTACGAAATCTAGGCTATTAAAACATATGCATACAATATTTAATTTTTTGCAATACAATTTGCGATAATTTATCATAGTTCTAATTCACTAGATGAATGGCTCTACCTATTCCGTCAGGTGCCGAATCTTGCACCCTGAGATAAAAATATATATTCGATACAAATAAATCTACTAAATACTAGAGATTTTAATATATAGATATATTTGGATTATTAGTGGCTAATTTATCAAGCTGATCTTAGAGCACATATTTATGATTGAATTATCCCAGCCGACAAGTATTAGCAAGTACATGTCACAGCTACATGCCAAAGATTGCATATGATTTCAAGATAAAGGCACATGGTAATGATTCGTGCCATAAATCTAGAATATAAAGTTAGCCTGTGATATTTTTATTGATTTCAAATATTGTTCTATTTTTATATTATATTTTTTATCGCTCTATATATATTTTTTGCCTCGACTGATCTTTGCATTATTTGTACAATATATGTGTAAAATTTTCATGGTGTGCAATTTATTTTATATTCCTCATCTCTCTAGTATAAGTATCATTTATATATATATATATTTATTATTATTGAATTACAAGAGTTATTGGAGAAGCCCATATCTAGGCCTATCAAGATTTTTTAAGACTGAATACTATTAGAAAAACCACGCCCCAATTATATTAAATCTCATGCTTTACCGACTGATGCCAAGCAGGAGGCTAATCGTTATTTTATATAAAGAATAACGTGACACGATTTATGGGGGCGGAAAGAGGAGAAAATATTCTACAACCTTGACTCCATTTTGGATTATCTTTTTTTATCTGGAGTATTTCACAAGATACGCCACTTTGAATAACTTATGCAAAAAAATTGTGATACGTTAATCATTTTCACAGTCTCGAATATATGTGACATATCATGTGAAATACTTCAGATAAAAGTTCCAAAAAGTAGTCAAGGTTGTAGATTATTTTCTCATCTTATCGCTCCAGTAAATCGTTTTTCTGATTCTAATACCATTCAAAAGCTACAACTAATTGAAAAAATGACTATTTTCATTTTCTCATTTTTTCTGCGATTTATTTTTTCATCAAATTTAAGTTATGATACATGATTTTGAACCGCCTTGACGAGCTGAGAAGAATGAGCTGTAGTACAAGGAGATCTGACCATTCTGTCAAAAGTTATTGTTAAAGTTTCATTCTGTCAAAATCATTATGTTAAGTATTTGATTGTATGGTATGAGATGTTGTGATATTTTTCCATAATTGAAAGAATAAGACTTTGATATTGTCAATATCACTTTTAATTATTCGAAAATTAATTTTCGAATAAATAAAAGTAATATTGACAATATCAAAGTCTTATTCTTTCAATTCTGTTAAGTGTTAAAGTTTTGATCCTTGACATATCCTTATGGGTGCCTCCCCACCCGGAAATAATGGAATTAAGTGTATCTTACGGGTGATTCTCATAGAAAATAACCCTCTTCTGATGATTTCAGCCGAAATATGTTTTTTTGTTAGGAAGGCCTTGAAAAGTATTATAATGAAAAATTTGTATTTTTACTGAATGATTTTTTTCTATTTTTGGGTGTCCCCCCCTCCACCTCTACTGATGTGTGGTTTCTCATCATTACTAGTGAGTTATCCAAGTTGTATAGGGTGAAAGTGGTGAGTTTGCATAATTTTGAAAAACCCTTAAAAAATTCCCCTTTTTTGAAAATTCGTAGCTCCGGAACCAAAAATGGTAGAGTCCTGCGGGACCACTCAATTCATTGGAAATTCTATTTTATCGAGAATGATTTTTCTTGAGAAAATCAAGGTTTTCGAGATTGAATGAGAAATTCGAAAAAAGTCCGAAATTTTGGGGGTTTTGGGGGTGAAGCTGCCCTCTGGCGTGTCAGCAAATCTCGGATTCAAATTTAGCGCCCCAAAATACATATAGAACCGTCAAGAAAAATTTTTTCGGAGCTGTTTCCTGAAAAACGACCATTTGACTGGACTTTTCTGTGAACATTAGTTTGTTGATAAGCTCAAATATATTTTCAAAGATAACTTTAGAAAATCTTAATTTTCAAGACTTTATATTTGGTTCATAAATATCATGAGAAATTGAATGAGAATCAAATTTCTGGTTGCTCAAAGTATTCATAGCATTAAGAATATTATGTTGGGTCAAACCAGTATTTATGGATCAAACCACTTTGTTTGTTTCGGTATGAAGCCCTGAAAAGGCAGCTGAGATGAGTTGAGTGGGGCAGTTATTGGTAGCCGCCCTCTTAAAATAGCTGCAGCAATCAACGCAAAGGGGTAGTAGTAACAGTACCACAGGCAAGATAGAGACAACGATGTGTCTCTAGTGAGTGCGCTATGCGGTTGTGTTTATCGAGTCGTTAAAAACACACTACACCATTGCATCTGCTCCCAGGTGGTTGCGGGTGCGGGTGCTGTCCCGAGGCTCACCTTCTTCAAAAATCTTTTCTGCGGTTGAAGAAACTGCACAAGGTAGTCTTTACCCTGAACGGCGCGCTTTTTTGGAAATGATTAATAAGATATTATTAGGGGAAGGCCGTTACTTTTATTACGATGTGTCGGTTTCACACCTTGTTGTGGAGCACCTTACTGGGCCGGCCGACACCGCATATTACTGTCGGCAATTACTGTTACAGATAGTGCAGACCTTTCCTATTGCAGAGCAATTCGTCCGCTAATCGGCATCTGGTTTTTCATCGTCTTTCTTCTCTCTGTTTCTCCCCTTCCGGCGTGCGTCACGCTTAAGCCTTTCACTTTTCTTTCCTTCTCTTCTGCTTCGATGTGCTTTTCCTCCGAGGGAGCAGTGCAGCTCGGGGCAGAATGCGACGAGGAAAGAGAGCTGCTGCAGGTAGATGCTCCATTCCGTTACAGCTCACGATTGCCTGATTATGATCTCGTCCGATCTGGTGGGCGATGCCAGACCTCGTTCAAGTTATCTTCCGCGTACTTTCATCGCTTGTTCCGCTAGTGAGCTCTGTCATTTTGCACTGGATTGAGGAGACAACAACGAAGAAAGTTACGGATAATTGAGATTTTAGCGTGCAATCTGTCCAAACTGTCAAAAACGAGGTTCAGCGAATCAGGAGAGAGATAAGAAATTAATGAGCGCTGTAAATTCCTTAGCTTATTGTTGGAACCAGGATGAGTACGTCCATTCAGATGTTACGTGATCAACACTGTTCGTCTTGGAGCGGAATGACACAGTTTCCCAGCCGCCAATTTCCACCCCCTGCCCAGTACACGGTTATTGAGCCGTCTGCTGTCTGCTGCACTGCCCTGCACTGCGCTCAACTCCTTTCGCTTTCTTGCGAGAAGCGTACGCTACCATTTTCCGTGCACCTCTTATTATCTATTCCGCGTGCTCGCCGATATAAATCAGATACAGAGACTCTTTACTCGGCAAAAACATGTAGATGGAGCTGGAAAATCAGGAATTCACGATCGGACGAATGCTTGGAAACACTGAACACCATTTCTAACGAGTCCAGCGATAGTCGCCCGGCCAAAGCAATGATCTTAAGATAGCCGATCTAAAAATAATGTAAAAGTACACTGAGAAATGGATGGTCACCCCTCACCCGTCACGAGTTGCTGCTTCAAGATAGCTTATCGGAATACAATCGAATACTTCATACTCTTACTGAACTAGGAAACGGTCCTTCCATACATAGACTCATAAATAAACAATAATTATTGAAGATTGCGAATCGTATTACTCAATCTATCATTCTAGAAAAATCTCCAATTTATGAAATCGTAAACCATTACGTAATTGTCTAATTGTTTGATTCTCATTCAAATTTTGAAACTGATATCTACGCTCAGTCATTGGTTTGATTGATGCTATTAAATTCATCAGACATTGATGCATGATACAAAATGATGAATTTTGGTGTTGAGTACCACCCGTAAACTATGAATGAGTTCGCTTGATTATCCTCTCATAACGTAGCATTTTCACTGACCACGGTTCAAGTTTTCTACTTCGTTACTCATTTGGGTTATTAGAACAAGCATTAAATGAATTCAAGAGATTGAATTTTCCAAAACGTTTTGTTCAATACCACGTGTGGACTATGCATCTAAGCATAGTATTCCAACTCTTATCATTTTTGTGTTAGTAGTATATAAACGTCACCTGGATAATAAGATGTTTGTAGAGAGACTTCTTCATTCACTTATAGTATATGCTAGTACAATTAGAGGAAAGAGAGAGAATAATTTGATTATTATAATGAATGCATTGGGTAATAAATAAGTAATGTAATGCAAGTAACGCTACAAAAACAATACAACAGACTAAAGATCTGCAAACTTACAATTTGTTAAATAATTTTCTTTGCTCTATAATAGTTAGGCGTGGGAAAACTATGAGAATTCAAATCTCAAAACAAGTACACGATATTCCTTTACTTCGCCGATTCAGGTTACTGGGATAACAGCAACATCAATAATAATTCTTGTCGGAGGTGTTAACTAATACCAGCCTTTGGAAACACTTAGAAATCATGTCCAGGGAAGAAGATCAACGGAATTATGGACTTGTCCACAAGTGATGCGATTACCACTCTCGGATCAAAGTACAAATTATGATTCAGCGTTGTTACAAGAGTCATGAATCAACTGTTATTTGAAGGGCTGGAATTATAGTGTTTATGTTGACTAGGCCACACGTAAGCTGTGCCGCGCTGTGTCAGGTCCGCGAGACAGTTGATGAAGAACATTAAATCGGAAAAGACAAGGGGATGATGGATGGAGAAGTGGAGAGTGAAAGTGATGGAATGGCGGAGATGAGCTGGAACACAGGTGAGGGTGGTAATTGCCAGGTTAGTAGACTGGTAAGGACCCCCAAGGTCTTACTCTTATTTTCATCAATATCTCTGATCTACGCATCCGCAGCTGCTGTGATTCCGTCAAATTACTGACAGTGATCTATGATCGAGAAATTGTCTATCTTTATTTTTTCACAATAAGTATTTCAATACGCAGTCCTTAGTCACACTTCAAATGAACGTTCCAATCGAAAACTGCATTCACAAGAGAATATCTCTTTATTCATGTAAAAGTCGCATTCTGAGCTTGCCTTCATATAAACTGTGGCTACAAAACACATTCATTTCCCAATTCGTAAACATATTCACAAAAGCATAATGCAATGGTATCTTTTATATATTTTTTCTCTGTGGCATGCTCCAGTCACGTTAAGAGAACTCTTGAAAAGTATCCAATAAAGTATTTTACAAGCACAGCGTTATGTATTCATATGCCCATCATTTGAATACTATATTTGTTGATGGAACCTCACGGTTTTTAATTGATTGAAATGCAGTTGAATAGAGAAAAAAATCTGTAACAGAATATCAATGATTGGAAAAAATACATTAAATATGAAAATGAATATTATGAACACCATAACAATAGAATCAGAAAAGTTCGAATGAATCTTCAAAGGGTCGAGCTTTATTTATCTTAGTTCCGAGAAGATAAACTTCTATGAATAGATGATCTCTCTGATAGATATTGAATGAAAGCCGTAGTGCAGTACAATGAATACACATTCCCAACACATACTGATAAAGTAAACGCTCGTTTTTCGCGAGGATCATGCAGTGGAAGAATAATTCCCAAACTATTATTTGTGAGAAACAATATGAGTTCGAATATGTCTAATAAAAGTTTTATCCGTTCAGATTGCAAAAACTAAGAGCCGTATCAACTAACTTTCCAACATTATACACGCGTATAATTCAAAGTAATAAAACGAAAGTGTTATAATCGCATTTCTCGATAATTCATCCATATCGGCTGCTACGAGTTTCAAAATCGATTACTGCAAACACATTTTAAAGTTCAACCGACGATTAAATATTATTCTACCTGCAGTCGATTTATAGTCATCGCTCATATATAATCTACACACCAATATCAGAGACGCTATTGAGTAAGCAATGAGAATGGATTAGGCAAAATTCCAAATAAGCTTCCTATGACAGTTCTTATTTTCCTTCCTCATGGTTAGTTAACCTTAATAAAATGAGAAAGTTTTGCTCAGTCATAGCTACTATCTCACAATAATTGTTTTTATTAAAAAGTCCAATCTCTTACCACTAGAAGGCAATATAAACATTGTCACGTTATTTTTTACAGTTAAATAACGATTAGCCTCCTGCTTGGCATCAGTCGGTAGAGCATGAAATATTTTAATAATTATAAAAATCAGGTCGTGTTTTTTTTATAGGATACAGTCTCACTTTAGTACGACATTTTTTTTTCAATTCAATTCAATTTATTTCCACATGAAATTACAAATTTGTAAATATAGTTAAGTTACAATAAAGCAATAAATATAAAGATAAATTACTTTACTATTTTATTTAAACTTGCAACATTATTGAAAAGTGGAATCCCCCAAGAAGACTATACATCTGTGAATGGGGGAGAGTTCCTATGAGCAAGAATATAACAAAAAGTAAATTAAGTTTGAAATAGTTATAAGCAAAATAATATACATTCATAATACTAAGTTAACCTAACTTATATGCTAGTATGATAGAGTGCAATCTACAGACTATTGCACTTCCCTACCACTGTTTTTGTGACCATTTGTGAAGAGTGCTTAAATGGAAAGAAAGAGCTAAAAAAAAAAAAGAGCAAGAGGACTCAAGACTGTGACAATTTATTTATTAAATTGTAGAGATTTAAGAAGCATAGGAATGAAGTAAGCCCTCGGTTCCAGCCCAACCTATGCCAATCAACCATTTAAACAGCTTCCTTTTATACACCACATCGCTGCAGCTCTCAGCCTCCCTGATATCATTGGGCAAATTTCTATAGACGATTTGTGCTAGATAGTGAGGAGACCTAAGTTCTATTCCGTGATATAATTGAGGTGTTGAATATCCATGGTTATTTCTGTGTCGAGTTTGATAGTTATGTTGAATATTGCTGAGTAGTTCTATTTTGTGTTTCCTGATATATGTGAGAAGTGTTTTAATATACAGTTGTCTTAAATTGAGCACAGGGAAGTCCGAGAACAACAGCGACGTGGGATATCTGGGTTCTTTTTTAAGAATTTTTTTATAATGGTGCGCTGGGTAACCGAGAGAGGCTCCAGGCTAGCAGATGACACCCCTCCCCAGACAATGATACCATACTGTAACACTGACTGTGCATAAGCATGGTATACTCTTTTACTTAATCTGGTATCAAGTACTTGGCTCAACTGAGATAGACCATACAGCATCCGTCGTAGCCTTTGCTTGACACACTGCATATGTGGTGCCCAACTCAGCTGATGGTCAAAAATGACCCCCAGATATTTATATTGATCCACTCTGTCAATTACCCCGCAAGCACATGATAAAGATCCAACATCCCCACATGAGTGCATTTTCACCTGTCTCAGCCCTGGGTCTGGTTGGTTTCTTGTAACAACTGGCAAGTACTTGGTTTTGCCAAGATTCACAGTGAGGTTATTATGGTCAAACCAGTTTTTTATTTTGGAAAGATCTTTAGTGGCATTTTCATAAACTTCTTCCCATTCCCTACCTGTAGAAATAACCACTGTATCGTCAGCAAATAGGAATATCCTGCTTGTAGTATTGAGCCGGGAAATATTATTAATATATATCAAGAACAGTACTGGACCCAGCGTACTACCTTGAATGACGCCATAGTCTACACCATTCCTATCACTGTCTTCACCATCAATCTGAACAAATTGTTGGCGTTCACAAAAATAACTTTTGAACCACTGGAGAGAAGTGTCCCTAACTCCAATAGCTTCAAGCTTATTAAGAAGCTTGTCTCTATCTACTGAATCAAACGCCTTAGCCAGGTCCAGGAATGTCATGATAACTTTATTTTTAATTTTAACTGACTCTATTATGTATTTGTTTACCTGAAATAATGCATCATTGGTGTTTTTATCTTTTTGGAAGCCGTATTGGTTATGTGCTAGAATGTTATTTTCTTTCAAATATTCCATTAACTGTATTTTAATGCATTTTTCAATGATCTTTGACAGAGTAGATAACAGAGAAATGGGTCTATAGTTTGTAGGTTCGTTTTTGGGTCCTGATTTGTGGATTGGAATGATCTTCGCTATTTTTAGGTATTCTGGGAACTGTCCTGTCTGAATGCTAAGATTCACTATGTGGTGTATTGGGTTTATTAGTGTATGAAGGCTGTCTTTAATTATCCGTGTTGGAATACAGTCATTCCCGGGAGCACTCCTGCCTTTGAGGCTATTAATTACATTTGATAATTCCTTTTTTGTCACCTCTTTCAATTTGAAGACAGCATCAACCACGTACTCTTGATCTCTGATCTCTGATTGCCCTACTGGATTCAAGGAGCTAGTGAGTAGGGACCCAACTGATGTGAAATACTGATTAAAAGTATTCCCAATGTCCTTAATGTTAGGTTTTGAAGTAGGATCTCCTCTTTGGGCAAAAGCGTCGATTGGGAATGAATGGGGTCCTTTGGCTTTTCCAGAGATTTCTTCTACTACCTTCCAGAACTTGTGTGGGTTATTTGAAACTTCATCGATTTTATTTTTGTAGTAATTATGTTTTGCTTGTTTTATAGTCGAATGTAGCATGTTTCTAAAACGAGTAAATTCAGTTTTCAAGGAAATACAATAAGGTTGTCTATTAAGTTTTTTTCTCAATTTATCGCGATGGCGTATGGAATTAATAAGTCCTCTAGTAATCCATGGTTTTATTTTTGTATGTTTAGCTGATATTTTAGTTTTTGTTGTCATTTGTTGAATAATATTCTGTGTAGTTTGTATAAATGAATTAGTTGCAAGATTGATATTATTTTCGTTTGTGACATGGTTCCAATTCTGCAAAGACAAAGTGTTTTTTACGCTATTCCAATCTATTTTCATGTAATAATTATCTCTATTGGGCGGTTTTTTGTTAGGTGTGAATAATTTCATGCACACGGCGTAGTGGTCGGTAATTGAGGTTTGTACTATAGTTGTAGCTGCTTCGTACAAGGGTGGTAACTTAACAAAGTAGTGGTCGATGCATGTATTACTAGCTGGCCTAGTAACCTTGTCGACACAGCAAGCGAGCCCCGCATCGTTCAACACATCCAAATACCTCTCTTCAAGCGTATGAGGATTGACATTCAAAAGGTTACAGTTAATATCTCCAGCTAAAATTTTAAAACAATTACTATTATTTGTTTGCTCATTGAAATATGATTCAATAGAGTCTGTAAAAATGCTAAGACTGGAGTTAGGGCTACGATAGATAGCCAGAAGTTCACAAGAAACACCTGCCAATTCAAAGGTGAGGGAGAGGCATGTCGCTAAACCCCCCAGTTGGAGCTCGCGACAATTAGCATCTATTTCTCTGTCTATGTATATAACAACACCATCGCTCTGATTTAAGTTTTTGTATGATCTATACAAATTGTAACCAGGGATTTTCATTAAATCGCTTTCATCATTCAACCAAGCTTCTGTTAGAATTATGCATGAGAAATGATAATCGAGGCTTTGCAATACTACTATGAATTCATCAATATTTTTTTTATAACTTCTAATATTTTGTTGTATTAGAGTGAAGTTATTTTGGCCTGCACAGTCACGACTCTCGAGCCCCCCGCCCTCTATAAATATACTACGGAAATCTTTAATATCCTGACACTCTGCACATTTAATTGGTGAAACGTCCAAAAGGTCCATAGCACTTCTTATCATAGGAGAAGAAAATACTATGAAGTAAACAACGGCAAGCACATGTTCTTGTCATCATACACTAATGGGCTCATACAGGAGCTTATAAAAATAATACTGATAATTTATTAAAAAATATATATATGGTACTTATCCTATAGTATTGAGGAATAAAAATAAATCGCACACCATAAACAATTGATACATATATTAACAAATATTGCAAAAAATATAACAATTTGATACATATATTAACAAATATTGCAAAATATAATATATTATAATATAATATATTTTGCTCTGATTTATTTTTTGCAATATTTGTTATATATGTATCAAATTGTTTATGGTGTGTGTATATTATAATATATGTATATTATGTATAATGTATATGTATGTATGTATGTATAATGTATATGTATATGTAATGTATATGTATATATGTATATTATAATATATAGGTGTATATTATAATATAATATATTTTGCTCTGATTTATTTTTTGCAATATTTGTTAATATATGTATCAAATTGTTTATGGTGTGCGATTTATTATAATAAATACTGTAATATTACTGTAAATATTAAAATATTAATAAAAATACAAATAAAAATATTATATTTAAAAAAATATATATATATATATATATAATATATATATATATATATATATATATATATTAATATTATATTTAATAAAAATAATATATTTTATTAAAATAAAATATTAATACTATAAATATTACAGTAATATCTAAATATTACTGTAATATTTTATTGATTTCGATTATTGTTCTATCTTATATTATATATTTTTTATATATAGAGCGATAAAAAATATATAATATAAGATAGAACAATAATCGAAATCAATAAAATATTACAGGCTAAATACTATTCTTTAATTTTATAGCACGAAACGTTACCATGTGCTTTTATTTTTATGATCATATGCATATATTTGCATGTAGCTGCGATATGAGCTTGCTAATGCCTGTCGACTTGGACAATTCCATTAAAACTAAATTCTAAAATCAACTTGATAAATTGACAACTAATAATCCAAATATATATATTAAATTCTATAGTACCTAATAGATTTCTTTGTAATAAATATATATTTTATCTCAGGGTGCGAGATTCGGCACCTGACGGAATAAATAGAGTAATTCATCTAGTGAATCAGAGCTACAACAAACTATCGCAAATTATATTGCAGAAATTAATGATCATATGAATGTGTATTAACAGCCTAGATTTTATAATTCTTTGATTTATAGATCTTCTGATATGTGGATTGATTCGTTACTTTCTAATAAAATACCTTTAATACTACATTTACTTGCGCAAGTATTTTCTACTAAATTCTTAATTTATAAGAAAACCCTTTCGACGAGCTAGCTTTGATTCTTATGTAATTTCGAAGCACTGAGGGCGTCCTATCACTATTTCAATATTTTCCACTCGGAATTTTCTTATGAGCTGCTGATGTCGATCCAACTTCTGGTGGTCCTGGATTATTGTAGCCGGAGTCGTCTCTTCCAAGGGGTTACAAAATTATTTAAAAATGACTTTTGCTTTATAAGAGCATCACAAAGTCTTATAAGAAGTTTAGTAATTCAATTTAACTTTAAATTATTACAAGATATAGCAAGGTATTACGCTCTATAATTTTTAGTGACCTCTCATGGTGGCAGTTGGCAGGCGAGTGTCGTTCTCGTTTCTCAATTTTACAATTCTCATTTCCGATTTTCAAATTTGCATAAAATTTGAATGTTCTAGTCCTCCGCCATTCAAGGCTCAAATAGACCGTGCCAAAATATTAAACTATTACTTATGTTATATATATAATAATTTCTTTGCCTTCGGGCCATATCCAAAACATAGACTATATAACAATTTTTTCATAAACTCGATTTATTTGTAGAAATATATACAAATATTTTTGAATCCGCTCACTATTGCCGCCTATCAATTGCCATTATTTGATTGGTGCATGCAAATTATTACAGTATTCATGCGCCTGGTAACCTCCTACTTCCTTAATACATTTAATTATTTTTATTGGGTTTTTAAATATGCTCTCTACATGCTAAGTAATTTTTTATAGGTTATTATTTGTTTCATACATCATAATAATTAGCCACGTGAGACCTTTAGTTCCTCCAATTGCATACCGTTTTGCCACAATAAATTTCTGCCAAGGTGTTTGGTCAGATTCTACGTTGTATGGCTCGGTCGATCGTTAGGTCGCCGATCACTAAATGTTTATGCCTAACCTCAATTTTCAATATTTTATATAATATTATATATTAGCAAAAAATTATTTCCATTCCTCTTAGGCTGTTGTACAGTTTAGCCAGGACGTCTGATATTATCTAATCTTTACGTTATCTCTTTGGCGATATTAGCCAATTACTTCACTTAGACCTATAAATATTTTAGCTAGGGATTTTTATTTATCTATCCAAATTAAAATATGTTACAACATGACAAGTGACTGTGCTTTGCTGTTGTGATCTAAGGGTGACTTTGAATGAGATCGAGAACTACAACTTCTCATAGAATGAGGTTCATTTCCACTGATTTATGGTGTACTGAAGTTCAAGGAGATAGATCTGGCAACTTAGCCTTATCCTGGAATATGAACAACTTCAGAATTCTAGGTATGATGTCCAGCTGAAATTCAACAAGCTTTCTACAAATGTTCTTCATTTTCATCTCTTATTCTCAAAAAACATTTTTCAAGTTCTTCTACCTATAATTACCTCAAACTTAGTTGATTTATTTATTTCTCCAATCCACCCTTAGGCTGCTTTTTCACATGTTTCAAATGCACTTTGAGATCATGGGATTTATTGACCAAGCGAAGTGACGTCTAAGATTCTTGGTTTTACATCTGCATTTCTCTTCATGTTAAAATGTTTATATGTTTTATATGTTGCGCACTTACGGCGAAACGCAGTAATAGATTTTCATGAAAATTGACAGGTATGCTCCTTTTTAAATTGCGCGTCGACGTATATATATTGATTTGGAAATTTTGAATTTCAAGGATAATATAAAAGGAAAAGGAGACTCCTTCATACGCCAAAATTAGAGTAAAAATCAGACTATAGAATTATTCATCATGAATTAGCTGTTGAGTGGATTATAAATTGCATCTCAATGTAGCTTGGTAAAAGAATCAGCTGCTGTGTGGACTTTTAATTGCATGCCTGATCGAATGCAATTTTTATGCACTATTAAATGAACTATTGATTGCATGCGCAATAGCGCATGCAATTAATAACTAAAATAGCATAGTATTGTCTCTTTACTTTCCTCTGCTTTGAACTCGGGCTGACCTGTTGCCAGTACGGTATTACTATTAGGTATAATTCTTCTATATACCGTGATTGCCAGTGTGTCTTGAAGGAGATTAGCCAATATTAGAGTAAAAATCAGAATTAGCTTTTGATGTTTGCATTTTTGATACACCAACCCCAACAGCCATTAGCCGTTTTCACACCGACATCTCGCCGACACGACATACAGACAGGATTTACTCTGATGGACAGTATAAGATGAAGCTGTGGTTTATAACTGCGCGAAGTCTACTGTTCACAGAACTACTAGTATTTATGAGATTTGACGCTGCATATAGAATTATAGTATTATAATGACTTATTTATATTATAAAACCGTTGAAATCTGATTTTCAATGAATTTAATCACTTTTCAAACACATTCAGCTATGAAATGATTATTGATCTTGGATTTTTGTGCTGTCATATTCGATCACACTCTCATGAATAGACAGTTATGTTCTCATGATTATTGTAGCTGACGAGACGGCTGGATTATGTGAATCTTGTTATCAAACTTTTCCGTTTCTACAAATCACCGATTCCGAATATAATTATGCAACAAATTACGAGGACAATAATACGAAACATAATACCAGATATATTTCACAGGACGAGATTAATACTAGGTATAATGCCATATAATGGGATAACAATGGGTCCTTCCATATAAGGGAAATGACCGCAATAAAGAAGGTGGGATTTTCGAAGGAAGAAAGCATGAGACAAAGTGAGAGAGAATAATAATTCGTATCTGTCTGATGGCTTTTGTCGGAAGCGTGCAAAACGAACGAGCTTTGCCGAATCGAAGCCCAAAAGCATGGATGGAAGAGGAGCAAAAAGAGCCGCCCGATGGCCGACACTTTACAACTGACCAACTCCATAAACTTGGACGCGACGCAGCGATTTCGGGCGCGCACACATACACACACATATGCGCCCACCGGCTTCGCGCTTGTTTCCGGATCGATCATCGACTCCCCGCTGTCGATTGATCGCCATCGATATCTCGAATAGACTCTACCAATATTGTTTTCTACCGAGATGAATTACACCGTATGGAGTGCAGTCAGCCGACTTTTGATTATAAGGCCTTGAACATCATTCTTCGGCAAACTCATTTTCACCCTCACCAACCGTTGCCATTACAAGTTATCACTCTAAAATACCTGACTGCTGGCTGAATGGGTTCATATTGAGTTCAACAACTCGAGTGGAGCGGTATTTTCTTTTAATCGTTACAGTAGCTGAATCTTGATATTCATCTATGCTATTTCTCAAATCTTTGATCATAAAAATATGCATTTTGAATGGAACAGATATCAGATATCCACCAACAGTCTATCAGATTTCGAAGGAACAATAATTCTTAATGGCCTATCAGATTTCGGTAACCATCCACTGAACGCACATTCAGAGAGATGAACTAACTGAAACATATTAATTAGGTACTATTGAAATAATAATGACTCTGGAAATAGTTTCCATAATATCAAGACTGGACAACAGGTTAAAAAAACGTTTACTCGTGATATTCTTCCAAGTTTCATGATTTGGAATTATATCAAGTTTCCAATATAAATGATTTTTCCTATTATACTTCGGAAGGATTAGATTGGATTTCTTTATTTATGTATGTTACAATATTTACTGGCTTATACACTAATTTACATTAAATGACAATAATGCTAGTTATTCAACGAATTCCACAAAGTATAAATAATTAATCAATGAGAATAATTAATATAGAATGCAATTAGAATAACGATAATATAATAATGTGATGTAACTTCATAAATCGGCGATGTTTCAACAAATAATTGTCGATTCTCCAAGAAGGATATAAAGTATCACGAAGATATAAAGATATAAAGTATAACGAATTGGATATAAAGTATGTGATTTACACACGTAAATTAATTGTGATGAATTAGAGCTGTTGGGAATTATAACTCGAAGTAGCCTAATGCTCAACAAAGAAACTCTACTTAATAGGGTAAAAACTAGTTGATTTGAATCTTAGAATTATGGGATGAATGGATAAAATTTCAGAAATTGATTGAGTAATATTGACAATAATTATACTATACTAAATAACAGAAAATCTTGAGATGGGAAAATGAATATGTATTATGTAGAATGGAGATGGGATGTGGAAAATGGATGAATGAATGGAATGAAGAATGGAAAGGAAGGGAGATTAGAATATTTGGACGGTGAGAGATATCGTCAAAATTTCAAACTTTTGAAACAGATCTTTTCAAATTTGGTAAGAGATGAATAATAACATTTTGAGGATACATTCTTCATGGTATTGTTAATAAAAAAATTCTTCTGAATATATCAATTTTGAAAAAAGTAAATTTATATCAGCCTTTTTCTCAGATTTGAAGGATTCGTTTTTTATGGCCCATTAGTTTCATCCACAGATATTGAATATGAAGAAACTAATAAAGAAATCTTTGAGCTAGAATCCACTAAACCTTGTAATGAATAAACCTAGAAGCGAGAGCCAAGAAACAAGAATAGAAGAAGTGAGTCAACGAGAAATTTGCACGTGAGATAGGCACTAAAAAGCTCATAATCCTCTTTTGAATCAACCTTTAAAACCATTTGAAGTTATCACAATTGAAAGTACGCTCCCTAATCTTTTACCAGTTTTTATTTCCAATTCCAAACCTTTGATCTATAATCTACATAATAAGATTCCATTCGATTTGAGAAATCTCACAATCATCCTCACTCACTCAATCCTTATCAACTTACACTATCATTGAACTCACTTCATAATTTGGAATACAATTTTTCAAGATGATTCTCGATGATCAATCCAATACATATCATGTCAGATTTTGTCTGTCCTTCAGAGCGATATTTCTTAACACCTTCATGAGTTGGCCTTCTACTAAATTCACACCACATTCTGGGAGTGCTGAAACTGAAACAGATAAACGAATTGGAAATAAGTTGGTTACTAGGTGAGATTTGAGTCAATCATAGGAAAGTTACGGAGCTTCAAGATTTAGCAAAACCTCCAAGACCTTATGCTTCTTTTTACTTGTTCTTAGGAGCTTGCCCACGAATATTTCAGTTCAGGCAAAAGTATTTGTTGCTGAAGCAGTGATACAAATAAGATAACCTGACCAACAGTATGGACCTGCTGGATTATTTTATTGTATATCCGGCTCAATAAATTCGTCTAGTTTCCATTCCAACGAAAATCGTGTCGCTGAGATACCTGTCCCGCTCGGCCAGTGATAATGTAATCTGTGACCTCCCACGACGCTGGCGCCCCATGCGGCGAACCTGCGTACTAATTTACACGCAAACTTCCAGAATCCGTACTCTTGCCAAACTTTCCCAGCCACTTAGCAGCCATTATAGAGATATAAATTTTATTTCAGGTGGGATGGGGATCATTGTTTCCACAGGTCGTTTCATCACAAGCAATCGTTGTTGTTCGTTATCTATCCTATCCTCTATAGAAATGAAGACGAATAACGTTGAAGAGCAAATCATAACTTATAAATAATTGTTTTCTTGTTCTTCATGATTCTTTCAACAAATAGCCCATATTTGTCGAAAAAACTATTATTGATCTATTTCATGGTTTCAATAAGAGAGGTCTTAAGAAGGCTTTTTGCATGCCATGAGATCTGATTTACAAGTAGCCTACAGTAGGAGAATGGCTTGGAACGCGTTAGTGAGAGCAATGTACCTAAAGGTGCGTACAGATCTACGCGCCGTGAACATGAGCAATTCACTTTTAATCAGCTGATGCCAAGCTTTTCATATCTGTATCTTACCGTCTCTGTAAAAATACAGATATAGTCAGCTGATTAAAAGTGAATTGCTCATGTTCGCGGTGCGTATATCTGTACGCACCTTGATATGAGATGCTAGAATTATTATGAGTAGGTCCAACACAAAAGTGACTAAGGATACAGTAAATCTCAAAATTCCATGGCAAAGAAACATTATAGCTATTGAAATTTTATATATTATAGAATAAAATTATTTGATAACAATTTGTAACTGAGTGAAAATAAATTCTGCAGCGAGGACAATGTAGTGTAAGTTCGGTTTCTTATAATCTTAACTCATCCTCTAATATAATTATAGTATATTGAATGCTATCGCTCGCCAAGTCGTATTTTATTCAATAAGATTCGATCGATCTATGGTGTCTTGATCTTTCAAGTAGTTATGGAAAGTAAATAATTCAAGATACTATATTTATTTCTTCGATGCACCCAATTGATGGGGATGAAAAAAAGAGCTATCACTAATATACTGTAGAGCTAATAATATGTTCATAATCGTATTAGGCTGCATATGTTACCAACTCAATAACTCAGAATTGATTCCATGATAACTGAAGAATTGATTCCATGAACTCGAATGCATCTTTGGTAAACAACATTAACCTGCAAACTATCAACCTGCAAAGTTCAAAGAGAAAGCAGCCGATAATTGAATATTGGTTCATAGCTTGAACAACATAACAGTGTTCGTAATAACTTTAGATGGGTAATAGTGATTGAGTGTTCAATTGTTAAGTTGAACCTCATTGACATTTTTGGTGTCTCCAACTCCAAATACGGAACTCATAAATTTCAGTTCACAGAGAAGTAGCAGCTCTAAACTAATTGATTATGGTTCACCATTGGTGTTCTCTTTTCAGATCGAGTGTGGAGATCGTTTTCCTTACACGAGCAGAGACTTTGCAAGTAGAAATCGGTTATTGGATATTAATAGAATGGAGTTCATGTGTCGATTTTTCAAGAGAGCAAAGTGCAATGTTTTGTAACTCGGCGGTAATAATTATTTCTCATGATTTATTATCGATTACACTCACTCCTCTATTTAACACTAGTAAGTAGGTGAACTTTGGTCGTCTCATGAATACGGTTGTAGGCTAGTCTGCTTCCCGGCGACCAGCAGACCTTATAGGCAAAATGCTATCAATATCATACTAGGCAATGATGAATAATAGTTGTCTCGTGGAGGAAAGTAATTGTCAAGGGATATGGGGCTTGGTGGGGCCACATTATTTATGAGTCTCTTCTTGAACCATTAGCTGTAATGTTCGCGATGTCATTGACGATAGTATTCAAAACACAATGAAGAACTTACCTCTAAAAATGATGATGCACTCAAATCATAACCATCCTCCTTGAATATACTCCGAATAATCTTCACAGCACCAACATTACAGGATGGAGCCTAGACGCTGCGTGATTTATCTTCAACGATGCTGAATAGAACATTATCTGGTTTTCTAATTTTCTAATCATGTATTAGTTTATTCTAGTTTTAATCCACCATGTTTGTCATATCAGTACATTTATCATAAGTTTAATGTAACATGTCAATGCGTCGAACCCGTAACCACCTACGATATTTCATTGTTGAAAATCATGTCCAAGTCTACTGTTTAATGTTAATTGTTATAAAGGTAAAGCATAAGTAGGCACTTCATTGGAGAATTAAGTTGTCCAGCCTTATACAGGCTCTTGAAAAAATCTTGAGACTTGAATGAAAATTCAATTTTGATTATTCTTTACATCGTGATTGTAAAAAATCTTTTTTCATTTCACATAATGCATAAACCCATGTCTCTTTTGGGATTATATTCTTTGGCTTTATTACTGACTCTAACATCAGTTGCTACTCAACTAATAACCAATCATGTATCCTATAATAGAAACGAATCTACTTCATTATGGTGTGAAGCTACATTCCCTTCATCTCCTAATTAAAAGATCATAGACGATCTACTCTTTAAGATCTATAACTCTTTATGACTCATAATACAGACTTGGCTGGATAATAAGAATATACATCCTGAAGTAGAATGCTAAGGTATAAATAATCTGTTCGTTTGAGGTTATTTCTTTCACAATAATATAATATATTATTATTATATCGTCCATAAAAATTGAAAATTGAAATACCCTCTTTAACATATTATATTTCCATATTTCACAACATGTTCCAACTTTAGTCATAGTATCATATCCTTAAGAAGTTGGCTAATAAATACTTGGAGCATTCAACAAGGTTCTACTGGAAAAAATATAATAAATCTTGCTTATAGACTCTATATTGAGACAGTATACATGATTATTGAATGAGTGAATTCTATATTGGGAAATTAGAATTGATGTTTCAAATTGACCATTTTTTGTTGAATGGAAACCATCGATTTTATCTACAAGCAATGCCAGCTGTTTAAATTGTAACTGTTGTGGTATTTTCGGATGGATGTTGGCAGCACTGTAAAATGACAATGAAACCGCAACAGAAATCTGGTGCGGAGCAAATTGGTTTCCATTCTGTCAGTATTATTTTAATGGGAAGTATTGATGCTATTTATAACGAATGGTGACAGTTGGAAGTGGATCCCACTGTATTGATGATCTCTGAAATTAATGATATAAAATAAAACTTATCATTTTGAAATGTTGAAGTTTAAACATTTGGGCCAAGTCCAGGTTCGGGCTAAGCCTGTTGCTCTCTGCCAGTCATTCATATATGATTTGTAATTGTATTCATTAATTAATGTATAAATATGTTGTCAAATCGATTTCAAAAGTAAATCATAGCAATTAGTTGTCTTTTCATCATATTTGAGAACGATGAATTGCTTGGAATTCTTTCGTGTTACAATCATATTTGGCGATGTATTGTTAACACTGAAGCTGTGTTGAACGGATGATTGGAAATACCCTTTTTAACATATATTTCCATATTTCACAAAATGTTCCAACTTTAGTCATAGTATCATATCCTTAAGAAGTTGGCTAATAAATATTTGGAGCATTAAACAAGGTTCCACTGGAAAAAATATAATAAATCTTGCTTATTGACTCTATATTGAGACAGTATACATGATTATTGAATGAGTGAATTCAAAATTGGGAAATTAGAATTGATGTTACTTCCAAAATGGAACATTGTTTTCCCTATCTTATACCAATTTACCACCAATTCGGACAACAAAATAGAGTATAGTAGACTTGTTACATGTTTGCTTCTAGTTTGACTAATAAACTCTGGTTCCTTCAATATAATATCGTATCGTCGACTATGATGTCAATGATGATAATATCAAAATCTTAGCTCATTCTATATCTTATCATTCGATAGCCACAGAGAGTTCAACATATCTGAATTACATGTAGAACATAATTATTCCCTCGAAACTCTTCCAATCAGAATCAATGAGCTCGTTATCCCGTAATCAGTACAGATTTATAAAGCCATGTATCTTCCATTACTAACATCACTACAATATCCAATTCCAATCGCTATAACCCTTTCGACATGGAAGACCACAGTTATGAATAATTGATGTAACTTACAAATAGAATAAATTGTTTTCCCTTTCTAATAACGATTATAATTTTATTTTTATCGCTTCTCAATGGATTATTGCTTTTCGGATAGTTTGATCTTATACGTTGTGCATACGTATAAGACCAAAGTAGCCGATAAGCAATAATCCATTGAGGAACGATAAAAATGTGTACGGTAAGATTTAGCAATGAAAAAGTTCCATACATTCATAGAGTTCATATACATATACACTCATTCTAGATGATGTTATATAGTGACGTCCACGTCATAATGACAGTGAAGAAAAGTAGGAGAACAGCTTTGACAATTCTCTATCTTGCCACTGACTTCTATTATAGATGAAAGATGATTCCAGTAATATTATACGCTCTTTCTTGTTTGAAATAATAAATTATATTTCATTCGTTTAAAAGAATATTTTTCAATGATTAAATAATACATTTTCCTCATTAACATAAAATATTTTTTATATTTCTGAAACGTTAAAAAATGATCTGGCAACGTTGCAGAGCTAGAGAAGGGAAGCGCTATCTGCTTTGTTGAATGATAGACAAACATAACAATACCAATGCGAATCAAATACTGTCATTATAACGTGGACCTATAGTATAATGTTGATAAAATGTTGATCATATTATTCAAATCACAGCATGTAATTGTTGACGTGTCCTGTCCTGACCAGAAGCAACTGAGCAGCAAGTCACTGGCAGGCAGACAGCCAGTCACAGACAACCAACTACATGAATAATCGGTCGTCAGTCCATCATCTCCAACTAGAACAAAAGAGGCCAAGGAGTAGACAGAGCCATAGCCAGAGCCTATCCTCCCTTCCTGGCTATAGCTCACGATAGGACAGCGGCGGGTAATTCAAATGCGGCCCGGCGACACGGGTAATGTTCAGTAGATTCTCATTTAACAGCACTATTTCATGTCCATATCTCAGGTATCTGTCTGGCGCAGCCGTATCAATATTGTTCCATGTCCAGCGGATATGAGTCTGGTCGCTCACTCAACTGCCAAGTCACCAGCCTCTATCGCTGCTTGTATCTCGTGCTACAGTCGCCTATATTTCACGCCGTTCGACAGATAGTATACAAATGTTATGATCACAATGTGGAATTATCATTCCGATCCTGAATAATGATGTCCTATGCGAGACTAGACTGCATAATAGAGTCGCTCTCTCAAGATTTTTATGGATAACGGTACTTGAAACTACTTTGTAATAGATAAGCTGATATGATATCATTGTCATTCGATTCAGGTAGGCCAAGCTAGTACAAACCGTTATCAACCATTGGACAAGGGCTCGATCCGATCATCCCCCATTCATAAACTATCATGATCGATTGAAATTGAAATTTCTACCTACTTGCCATCATTATGAATCAACCAAGAGCCTAAATTATGTACCATTATATCAAATCATACATTATTTACCTAATATTCTTCTAATGCTTCTAAAGTTATAGCACAGCATGTAAGTCAAACTAACTAGAAAATATGTTTCTGTTTTCTCTCGTAGAGAAAGCTCTAGGAATCCCAGAAGCTCTTCGAGCTCCTGAAGAAACATTTCATATGAGCATTAATTTAAATGGATCATGGAGTATCGTTTCAAATTTCTTTCTGAAATATCACAAACAAAACTTCATCTTACATATTATTACTCAAAACTAGCCTCATCTTGCAAGTGAATCAAACTAAATCCAAATGAATGATGTATTTTCCATCTACAATCACATTGAGTAATATATATTTTTGCTTTTTCCATTACAGTTCTAATGTGAAAAAGATAATTTTAGTAATAACAGCTTTTTCTTGAAGAAAGTCAATGGAGAAAGATTCGGCTGTTCTGACTCCAGGAACGACTGAACAAATATTGAGTGACAATATACTATTCCAATATTATTCCAATATCAGCTATAGATAACTCAAAGGAAGCCATGATAAGTGTGGTTCCTTTGATAAATCAAGTAAAGTGTAACGGTATTCCAATCGTATTTTACAACTATAATTCAATAGACTTACTGTTTAGTTATTGGTCAATGACCCTGTGAATCTAATAGCAACCGGAAAACAGTGAGCAGCCGATATCGATGATAGGAACGAACATTATGAGGTCAGGGTTTGATTGTTTTCGTCTGATTGTTTACAAGCGCAAAGACAAAAGGCCGAGACAACGGTAAAAGCCGGGCGGTAAACATACCTCAACCAAAAGCCACGATAAATGAGCATCTTGCAATTTTTAGGGTGGCGAAGTGCATACGATCACGCGACCATATTACAGACTTTCCCCGGGCCTATAAAAATTGTTTCCTGCTGTGTTCAGTGCCGAGGAAATGGCTCTACGTATTGTCAATTCGCTCCTCTTAGACCTCTTCTTTGGTTCTTTTGTCTTGAAAAATATTGCATGGACAACATTTATGACGATCAGTGCACGAGGCATGGCTGGCTTCAAACAACGGGATCAGCAGAAGGACTTATGAGGTCGCCTAGATGAACCGAAAATATCACACAATATTGCCAAAGCATTGCATGTGGTGGATGTCCGGTCTATTAAAAAGTTCATGAGATTCCATTTGAAGTATGTAATTAAAAGAGTTCTATAACATCCATTTCATTTTTCAGTATCGATGGTCTATGGTTAATGTTATGGTTTTTGTTCGCCATCGATCAATTTGACATTTGATCTATTTCAAGAAATAAGATTATTGATTGAAATGTACAAATCAGCAGGATATGTACTTGAATGAAGTCATAGTGAAATACATAACAAAATCACAATTGAAAGTACCTGAGGCCAGTTGTCAGCAAAACATTTCAAGTGATAAAATGTCATAATACTGATTATCTCAATGCACAGGTTTTTGTGAAACTAAAGTCTGAAAATTGAAAACGTTGATCGATAAAGTCAATGTAGCTCTTTTATTTGGTAATTTATCATGTTTGGTTTTAATAGATAATGCTGAGTAGATCAGAGCCTGACTGTTAAATAGGGTTGAGTGATCGCCTATTGAACAAATCGCAAGGATGTATCAGCTCTAACAATAATCATTGACATAGCCTTCACAATTAAAATCAATTGATTGGTTAATAATACATTTCAATAAAGTATGCATCTTCAATTGGGGTGGAATGAGAGATAGTTGGAGGAACAAGTTTTTTGTTCTCAACCTCAGAAAACTCAAGTTTCTCTTTCGCACAGGTGAGAAGTTATACAATTTTCTCTTCAAAGCGTTGTATTAAGCATTCATTTGACACCTCACTCCACTTTATAGTATCAGAAATGCAATAAATGATATTCTGTTCTGTTGGATGTGAGAAGAAACAGGAAATACAGCATGAAGCTGAATGAAGTGATTATGTTGGGAGTGATACAAGGGAGCATCACACAGAACTTACGACCAGTTGTCCAAATGACAGTGTCATTGTGGAAGAGAGAGCTCGTGTAGGGCATGTTACGCTGTGAACTTCCAGTGGATGAGCACCTGAATGCTAGATCATTACCCCTGAACTATATGTCCTGTCACGGCCGGAAGCATTTGCATATCTCCAGCATCTTCACAGTCGCGACTCTGAAAGGACCGATGAGTGGGAGATATCAGTTTTTATGATTATTTTTAATACCCATAAGCTCACCGGGTACTGTGCGTCTTGGCTCCGAGATTCCTCACTCATTCCATTCTACTCTCTCACATTTTCTTTGCTGTAGAAACTTCTACTGTCTTTCTTTTCCATCTATTCAAATCCAGAACAGAATCACAGCTGAAAGTAGCTGTGGCCGGTTGTCGGCAGAACGTATGTGCACAGGCTCTCAAATGGAAGATTATTAACAACAAAAAATGGGCTTCCTTGCTCCTGTCATCTTTCTCTCAAATTCCAGACAGTCGACTGTTATTATTTGACCTCATTATATCAATCTTTCTTCTCATGCCACTGTAGAGAATATAATAAACATGATACGTGATGCTTCTCACAGTGTTATTGAAAGTCACAGAACGGAACAAAAATACTGTATGTACAGAATTTATCTTAAAATCACTTCACTTATATGGGCTACTTCATTCATATTAATAAGAACAACAACTTTTAGTACTCTTTATTAATAACACTTTAAAAATATTTTTAGAAACTTTAAATAAAAGGGTACTACAAGTTGTTATATTGTTTTTTTTATTAATTAGAATTTATCTTATTTGTAATTACTCTACGGTACTATATTCATCGTTTCAACGTTTCTCAGAGCTTCAGAGCTTGAAATAATTAATAGAATACACAGGGATTGGGAAATGGAAACATAAGATAGATAGAATGTTGATAGAGAAATTCAGACTGAATACGTAGCTCTCAATAGAATATTATCTTAGCGTAAGTTACGCTATTGTTTCTCTATGATATTATTTAGATTGAACAAAAGTGTGAGTGTGGGTGCTATATTGTCCTTATTATACAGTGAGAAACACTGTAACTTTAACGATGTTAAACTGTCGGTCCCGGCTGAAGTATGACAGTAGTAAGGCCCATTGACGGCTTAAATTATATATTCAGGCAGTGGGACCTTCCCGCATGGTACTCTCCACCAACAAAAGCCATACGAATTTATTTATTTATAGTGAGGAACAGATCTGTGAGTCAATTGTTGCAAGTAACATTGGAAGCTCTCTACTGATAGAAATTGTAATTCGAATCGTAGAGCTTGTAGTGTGGAATCGCACTTTTACTTCCACTATGCGGAATTGATGAGATATCTTATGTAATGCAGGTAATTTTCTCCTATTAAACTGAAGTCGGGCTGAGTTGTTTGCATTCCTAGTTGAATATTGAACTGTTGAATTTGCGGGGTGAGACAATGGTCCACTGAGGCAATACGGTGGCGCAGGCGGTGGCAGTCGACTGTAATTATAGCTGTATTGTGGTAGCATTAGGTGTACATACCGGCCGAGAGAGACAATCAGTAAACGGAAGGCGATATCTGATCGTGAAGCCGATTTAAATAAATGGCGAGTGTGGCAGTGTTCGGTGGCCCTCGTGACCTGTCCCTGTCCCTGGGGTTTCAATAGCACCGGACGGCGACTTACCGGAGCGCGCAAATAAATACATTCTGCACTAATCCACAGATATAAATGTTTCACAAATGCTCCTACGCCGCCCTACCTATTACAAAATCAAAACAATACCTTCCCTCCACATTCATGGCCTAGTACTTGGCCACTGAGCACCGAGCTATGGAACCTGACGTCTGCTCTGATTACGGACAACTTTATTAGCAAACAATTGATTATAAGCGTGTAATTACCGATCAATTCCACTCGTAGGTCTAGGACTACTACTTACTTGGCCCAAAGCCACCAATATTGTATCCACTATTACCAAAGACAATGCGAGTACTATTGCTAATTCTTCTATCTGTTATATTACATTCGATAATGTTCATGAAACTGTATGACTCAACCAAGTCCTATAGATTGAGTTGGTTCACTAATTTCATGTCAAAAAAGCTTTGAATATTTCGTTTGATAGAAAATCATTGAATCGAACCCTTACAATTGACTCAATCCCATACTATTAAACGAGCAATTTCTGTTTAGATGTTTAGATGTTTTTATGTTTACTTAATAATATATATATGTGACCGGATCTCGAAAACGGCTCTAACGATTCTCACAAAATTTGGAACAAAGTAGGTTTATGATAATATGAAGATCCGATTGCACTAGGTCTCAACCCTGGGATAACTCGCTGAAGGACATTAAAAGGATAAATACGTCCTTGGAAAAACAGCTGGAAATTTTGTCGTCTGCCGATACCGTAATGGAAGAGAGTGAACGAGTGCATGTGTTGGATCATCCAGCTGATCTCACGAGAAGGCAAATTCAGCAAGAGAAACTTATTTTCCTTTATTTCTCTTTTTTTAGAAAACATGTTTACTTCAGGGGCCTGTTTCATAGAAGTTACAAGTCCTGTAATACAGGAGAATCACCATTCCAATCACATGCTCAATGTAGCCGATAAAATCAGCTGTTCCTGTATTACAGGACTTCTAAATTTCTATGAAACAGGCCCCAGAAAGTCCAAAAATGTAACTAGATGCTGTTAGTGTGGAATAGTACATAGTATAATAACAAATATTGTAGCAAACTTAGTATATCATTCTAAATCGAATTCGTAGTATATCTATTTGTAATAAATGATGTGTTTATTTTTGAAATGTGAATAAATTGTAAATTTGATGAGTGATAGTAGCTTAACCTAGATTTTGTTTTAGACTGTAGTATAAATTTAAGGCTGTGCAAAGGCTAAAAATAAACTTTCTACACGTGATAGTTTTCAATGTTTTTCGATTTGTATATCATCAAGCTATCAAAATGAAACAGTTTTCTCAGGAAAACATTTTTTTTTCGATTCTTACTTTTCGAGATAAGAGCGCCTGAAGTTTGAATTTTTGGGACAGAACATTTCAAATTCGGTAATATATAAATCCATGAGATTTAGAGGATAGATTCTTCATGGTATTGTTGGTCTAGTAAAACAAAAATTTTCTGAAAATATAAATTTTTGAAAAAGTTCAATTTACCAAAAATAACTCAACTGAGAGTTATTTTTGGTTATTTTTAGTAAATTAATTAACTATCTTTCATAACGATCATAAAGTAATGATCAGAAAAAAAATGTTAAAATGTTTTCCTGGAAAAACTTTTCCATTTTCATAGCTTGATGATATACAAATCGAAAAACTTCGAAAGCTATCAAGAGTAGAAAGTTTATTTTTAGCCTTTGCACAGCCTTAAAAAGGGACAGTTTCGTTGTGCCTCCTCGTATAACTGTAAAAATAATTGAACAACTGAGAAAATGAAAATAAATAAATAAAAACTATAAATTCAATCTTTGGTTACAAATTTTCTATGCTTTTACACTCCAGAGCAAAGCTCGGTCCCCCGATATTGATAAGGTTCACTCGAAACCTTACGACTCAAAAACGTTATTCGAGGGTTGATTTCAATATTTTTAATCTCAATAATTTATTCATTTTTTTAGACTCACACGTATAAGAGAAGATTGTCTAAGTGAGTTCAAGGAATTGCGAGAGATTACTATTTTCAATTCTGAATTCAGTATAGCAGTGATAAGGAGATCAAATTGTGAGAGTCTCAATAACATATAGGCTAGGCCTAAATGGAGGAATTTTTGCTCAAACTCCTTACCAATCGTGTGTGATGCACATAGTACAATTAATTTCCAATGACGTTCGTCAGTTGAAGCGTGGAGTTGTGAGGATCATACAAGCATTATTCTTAATGATTATCAATAGTCTATTATTTATGAATGGAAATTTCCCTCATGGGTCTATTAATAGATATGAAAACTCTCTACTATCAGTATGAGTAATATTAGACAGAGCTTAACGTTCATTTATTTATTTATTGGTTGAAGAAAACAAATGCAATAATCAGAAGATAAAAAAGAGGCTTTTGCCAAAAACTTCTTCTATTTCTTTTGTATCAAATAGTCTAATTAACGTTATTCCCATACCTACAACCAGAGATAACCTATTCAGATTGTTTATTCTATAATACAACTATAATATTACCTACAATGTACTACAACAGCTACTACGTATTTCCATTCCATCCTGTGTCATACGTCATGTAAGATTCAAACTTCCAATAAATGCGCTTGAATTAGGGACTATCATTAACATTAGGAAATCATGAAGGATGAGAACCTTAGGCCATACAAATGTAGTATCATAGTTTATCATTGAAGTCCTAGAATAGAAATGATCCAGAACACAAAAAACTGGTTAACCAGTTGTGTATGCGTTCTAGCTGCAGGAGATCAGTTGCTGCTAGACAGGTTGAAGAGTGATCTATCTTCCAATTTAGACGCTAATAGCATTCCAAATCCAAATTATGTAGTATAACTTACCAACTCACTATTTTAGATCTTATGACCTCATCTTCCTCTACTGTACTATACATTGGTCTATTCTTCATTTCAATCATTGGATGATCAAAATAATTGGATGACAATAATAGGATGACCAATTATGAGTGTCTTGTGGCAATGGACTCTTCATACTACCATTGTTTGTACAAATAAATGAGTAGGTCATTCATAATACAGTATAACCTTTCACAAGGTAAATGAAAAATCGACTATTACTTGTAGGTCGAAACGTATAAATGATAATCTATAAGGAATGTGGAATGTGAATCGAATGTTTGCTTACACACTTTGGTCACAAGAATGAAATGAAAATATTCTTTGTTTGGCGGAATCAGAACTGTTTAGTCCTCTCTACCAATCAATAGTTTGATGAGTTTGAAGTACAATTTTTCAAATGGAGAAGTATTTTCACTCCATATACCTTATCTATACTGAACAATAAATCGAATCCCCATCCAATATGAATTTTCGAGAGAAAAATACAACAAAAAAATAAAACAATGAGACAGACAATGTTTGCAACATTATAAAGTTCTTCAATGTTTGTTTCCATTACGAACTATGTCGTGATTTAGTTGTTCAAAAGTGATAAAGTTATCGTGTTGAGACATCAAGTGACGAGTGAACTCAAATTAACTTCATTCATACTTTATCATAATTTTCAAACAATTTTATTTTATCCACTGTTTCCTTATTATCTCAAAGATGAATAATTAAAGTTTGAGACGAATTATTGATATATTAGACATTAAACAACGAACTACTTCTACTTGGTATGCCAATACTGATCGACCATGTTCTGGATAAGTACATCGTCTACAATCGATTCAATAAGCACGTACTTGAACGTATAAGAGCTCTAGTTACATGTATGAGTATTGAATCCATGGTCTTAGTGAGTCAATACATACTTATACTATTCGTAGTTGATAGTAATGAGTACTGTAACTAGTTAGTGGAATAATAACTACCGTAGTTACATTTATGAGTCAAGAAAGGAACAATCCTTTGAACGTAGTCATGCATGATCTACATGTATTGAGCGCAAGTTCACCGTGCATGAATGCAGCAGAATACATCGGAAGTTAGTAACCAGTCACCAGTCACCAGCATGCGCGTGCTCAAAGCAATTAGACGATCGTATTTGTCGATAGATTCAGTCGATATATCGAACCAGATTGGGGTTGTTGATTTTTATGATGACAGTTGACATGGCGGAATCGATCAAGTGAAAAGAAAGTAGGAAGAGGTCGGTGGATGAAGCAGAGAACAGAGAGTAGGGCGCAGGCGCAGTACAGCAGCGGTTGATGATTCAGCGCGGCTCGCTGCACAAATTATTCACGTTGTAATTAATTTGTTGGGCAATAATTGTTTGTATAAGCGGCTGGGGTCAGTGCCGACTTCTGACTGCCGCCGTTGATGGTCCATAAATACGCTGTCCGACCGGGAGCTGAAATATTTTTCTTCGTGAAAAAGAACAGTTAGGCTGGAGTCACGACGCTCATGCATCCACCGCCGCGAAAACCGAGCAACGGCCATTAACGGGTAATTACCGAGACACGCTGTACACCCTCCACCCCTTCCCCATCATCACCCTTGCGGACCATCCTCAGCACGATCCAAGCGCACTCACACACACGCAGCAGCCAAGTCTACATTCCAAATGAGCATACTTCGCTGAATATATTCAACAGCACAGGTGCCTCACTTCTAATTCAAATTTCAAATCGAAACAGAACCAGAGATCGGACAAAGTAATTGAGAGGATAGTAGTATTCACGGTGTAATCTAATATACTCAGATTTTTTGACAATTATTGAGAAAATCTTTCGTTTGAACAATGTGGGAAATGTACGAAATTATAATGCGAAATAACAACAATGTTGTAACATGTTATATCACAATACGTCCAGTAACAAATAAAGGAGAGGTTTTAGAATGATGAGCCTATTCATTACTCCTCTGGAATTCCCATATTTTTCCAAGAAGCTGGATTTTTTCTCCAGCATACGACGACAAAAAATTCAGGACAATTTTTATTTTTATACTCAGATTTTTCGATAATTATTGAGATAATCTTTCGTTTGAGCAATGTACGAAATTATAATGCGAAATAACATCAATGTTGTAGCATGCTACATCATCATACATCCAGCAACAAAATAATAAAGGAGTGGTTTTAGAATTATTGGTCTATTCATTTCTTCTCTGGAATTCCCATATTTTTTCAAGGAGCTGGATTTTTTCTCTAGCATACGACAACAAAAGATTCAAGACAATATTTTCGAATATTGAACAAAGAAACCCAAGATTTCTCTATTACTCTTGCTCTAATTTTACTAAATAGTTCTCTATTTTAATTCTAGTTGTATGTTGAATTTTCTCCAGAAGTAGATTAGAGTGGCACTCGATAATTATGTTCTAGATTTCACAAAAAATATCGTACGCATTGAAATATTGAACAAAGAAACCCAAGATTTCTCTATTACTCTTGCTCTAATTTTACTAAATAGTTCTCTATTTTAATTCTAGTTGTATGTTGAATTTTCTCCAGAAGTAGATTAGAGTGGCACTCGATAATTATGTTATAGATTTCACAAAAAATATCGTACGTATTGAAATAGCGGTGAGGTGAGTTAGGGTGAAGTGAGTTAATAAAAAGTTGATTAAAGTTGACGAACAAGGAAAATATGATAAATAATAAGCCAAGTGATTAAAAAAAATGAAGAGAATATTTGAGTGTATTCACACATTTACAAGTTAGCTAATACATGCATTTCTTTCAAATATCTTTGGAATATTCACTGTTCCCATGGAGCCATTTAAATTAGAAGAAATCTCTATTCCTCATACGATACACTCTTTACATCAGTGTTTGTGATCTTTCTATTTCTATTCATTCATTTGTATCACTTTTCTTATCATTCGCCTGCTTCGGAAACAAAAGGGAATCACCTGTAAAAGGAAGCGAAGGGTAGATAACTAATGACTTCAACATTTACTCTCGATGGAATGTAGTTGTACCGTCGACAAGTATAAATGAATAGTTGTAATGTATTCAGATGGTCGCTGCAACATGCTATTGAATAAATTATATTTATATATTGGATATATTGTAGATATGAGCGCTGAGAACAGCTCGACCAATAATGAATTCGATCAGAGTGCATGCTAGATCCTAATGCTAATTAACCATCTTGCATTATTGATTCAAATGAAGCAATAGCAACCGACCTGTGTGGGCGATTATATCATGAGCAACACTGAATTCTAGGCGATTTTTATTGGTGTGACCTGTTGAGTTTCTTGCATCGTAATACACGTAACATTTGAAATCCATTGGGAAACATTCTATTTCCAACAAGTGCTGATAATATAAGGGAAGAAAGTTGAATTTCATTATCAAAGAGGAGATTCTTTTTCAATTTATTTGAAAAAACAAAATTTTATTTCGCTTCTGGGACTTTGTTCTATCATTTTTTCTCCTGTATGGGAGAAAACCAACGTATTCCTCATTCTATTATAGATTTGGTGAATCATATTTATTGATCAATCTATCAAATTAGATAGGCCGGTTGACTGATATGTTATAATTTCGCCTGGGAAACATAGTTAAATAATCATTGTTAAACACCAAATTTAACAATTCTAGTTCTAGTTTTCATGTTCTAGTTACTAAACTGTTCTTGAATAAAAAATCATCAATACTCGTATAGCCTCCAACTAACTAATCGTATGGGAGAATCATATTCGATCTTAGATGATGGATACATTGTCGTCAATCTTAAATTGCAAATAATATCGAACCGGAAGAAGTTGAAAGCTCGCGAGCTACATAGGGAAATTGATTCTAGATAAATATTATTCTAATTTATTTTTGTGTATGATGCCCGAATGGATTGAAAGTGCGTGGATGAATTGATGAGCTGATCAAACGTCAATTCCTACCAGCGGGATTCGAACCCACGACCAGAAAGAGCAGACTGAAGAGTCGTCTCGGCTAACCTGGCTGGCACAATTTTGTTATACATTTTTATTGTTATACTAGATTGTTGATATAAATAAAAATATAAATATGATTACCCTTTTTAAATTATTTATCACGACATGTTTCGGCTACTAATGCCATTTTCAAATATATATTATATTCAAAAGTAGCCTTGAAGGAAAAAGAATTAGATTGTTGATGTATGAATTAATGATATCAATCACCCATTTGAATCGTATATTATAACGATGCTCCGTTAACGTGGATAATACGTAAAAGTCATCCAAAATTTACATCTCGGGTGATATTAATTTTTTACATTAATTAATTTAAACTGTTCGATTCAGTTTATTACTATTCAAGTCAGTAATTGCCCTCAACTCCGTTCACATCCAATAACACGTGAAAAGTGATATTTGCACTATCATGGTTCAGCAGCTCTTTCAACTCTTTCCACAATCGTCCGTATTTTGAACCCTTGGAAAGTTGTTCATCATTGCTAGTTAGATAGATTGCCTCCCATTCCGTACATTGAGCAACAGTTGTTTGAACCTCTGGTCAACGGACTTTGAGTGCCAGAAGACTTTCCCTGAGAATAGATCATTGGACTGTGATTTACCGATGGTGGATCGTTTCGCATGCGTGTACTGTGATGATTTGTCACTGCCCGACGACACAATCTATCATGCAATAATCGAAGCTCACGGCACCTTACATAACCTCACTAATGTTGACCAGCGACAGTATCTTCACTACCTCCTCTCCTCACTACAACAACTTTCTTTACCATCTAGCATGTTACTTTCCATAGCTACGATGTTATCACTCTAAACTCTTATTTCATGAATGAGACATTTTATTATTATAATGCTTATAAACTCAAATCAGATTTATTCACTCGAAATTCATACAAAGTATGAAACTTTTTTGCTTATAAAGCATATTGATTTGTATGCAGCTATTATTCTTCAGTATCGAATTTTGACTTGGACAGCAGGGTCTTCTGAGATCCATGGGCTTGAAATCATACAATGCTGAAGTTTGACTCCAAGTCCCGCACTATTACCTCACAATTATCCCGCTTCATAACTAAATTACTGGGCAGTTTCAATACTTTCATTCATGTGATGAAATGGAATAAACTCAAATACTTTTGGAAATTGGATGGGGAAGAATAAGAATATTTTAAGAATACGGTTTATTATCGTAAACCTATTAAATGTGACATTTTTTCCAATTATTCACTTCTAATTTCCACTGTTGCTTCTCGTTCGTTCATGTGTGAGTCAAAGTATCATGTTATAGTGAATGCATTCTGCATACTTGCTGAACCAATTGCCGATGGAGATTGTTGAACATATTAGCAATAATCATAAATAGTTGTAAAGAAAGATAAATTGTATAAGTTGTAAGCAATAGAGCCGGTGCACAGCCACAGAGTGAATAGAGAGCAGACTAATATTAATAAGTCAGCTAGAGACAGTCGGCCTACCGCACAACCATTGCTTTCAAAAGGTTTCATCTGTTGCATTCCCATTATATTGCAAAGGCATGATTCATTACTCTTGTATTTTGTTACTTGTGAGTTTGCAGCTCCAATTTGCATCATCTTCTGCATCAACAACAAGCAGTGTGTTAATATTGATTTGAAAATCCTTTCTCAGAAGAAAAATATTTGCATTAAGGAAATTTGAATATAGACGGAGGAATCAATTCACGTGAACAAGAATGAAATTTCTACAGTGGAAATTCGAGATATTATATATTCTTCTAAGGGCCGTTTGCACAGTATCAGTTTAAACTAAATTTCATCTTAAACTGGATTAAATCCATATCAAGTCTCGTTCATTATAATGTGGTTCATTTTTAGTTTAAGCTACCAGCTGATTGAATTCAGTTTAAGCTTTGACTGTGCAAACGGCCCTAATAGTCATTCATAATCTTAAACGTCATCTCATGAACGAATAAACAAGCCCATATGATAATGCCTAAGACAAAGCCTATATATCGATAATAATGAAAATAAAAAATATTCTTCTAGTATAGGCTACTGTACTGACATTTTTTCGTAAAAGCTATTAATTTCTCTTCATTTTGGCCAAGTTTATCGCGATTGGAGGTACATCCATGTGTCTGCTGTTCCTCGATTTTCAATTAAAAAAAAAAAAAAGAATGATTGACTAGGACTAGGCTTTATATTAATATTTTTAGTCGCATGCCATTCACTATACATAACACATAGCCAACTCATGTATAGATGCATTCCTCAATGTGGGTGGAAATCCATATCGAATTTCCAGACGCTTCAGAATGGTGTAAAATTTGATTTGTGCGAGGTGGTTTACACAACCATATTACAACTCGAATTGCATGCAAAGTGAGTCATGGAATGGCAAGTCTCAACCATGAGATAAAATGATTCACAATCATTCCAGTAGCCAGCGAAAGAGGTTATGTTTAGAACCGAGAGAAATGTACCATGAATTTTCATTTTACCATAGCTTTTATTCATATTCAATGCGTTTATGTGAGCTATCCATAAAACCCTGTAAAATGCTCACCTGCCGTTTTATTTTGAACAGGTTACGACACGATACAGATCGTGCCAGTTGCTCAAGCTCATCTCACAACTCAAAAACAGCTCCATACTGGAATGATGATGACGATGACAATGAGGAACGGATACGCAGATGCCACCACCCCAAAGAGAGCTGGCGTTTTTTCTGCCATCTCTTCTTGTTCAAGGTGAGCTCCTGCTTTGGAACGAAGGGCTCCTTCATTCATGCATCACATCCCCAACAAGTACTGCTTCCTTAGCAAGGTGCAAACCTGCTATTGCAAGAAGCAACGAGTTATGCTAATCTATTTCAATCGTCAAACCTGAAAACCCCATCCATCCCTGTTGGGGCTCAGGTGTACGCAAATAAACCAGCCACTCATACATTGTAGCAGTCCTGTTGAAAAATATGCGCACATTCTTCGCGACAGAAAATAATGTAAGGCAGATATTGTTTCGTGGTGTAAATGCCTCCCCTGAAACATTTGCACAGAGTTCATCACCCTCTAGTAATAAACCTGTCGGAAATTTTTACAAAGGCGAACAGGTTTATTTTGAGGAATTGAAAAGGAATCATTTATATAAATTCAGAATTCACTCTCAAATTATGTATGGAGAATTTCAGGCTCTTTATCAAAAGACAGGATTCTGTATGCGAACTTTGCTGAAGCATTAGCATTAGACATACTGTTCCTAATGTTCGTATTGAAAATTATCTAAGCAGTATGGACTTGAGATCACTTCCTGAACCCAAATTATTTTTCAAAGTCGTTAATGTTTTTCAAGCTTGGTTGAATCATCAACAACCCACTTCAAACTGCCTATACTCTGGACATGTACTACTTGCATCTCTAGTATAAACAGTGCATGGCTTAGTTCTCTAAAAGTTTGTATAAACAGGAGTATCTTAGTTCAACCTTCAGATTAATAACAGTATTACTTATATTCTTCTTCTCCCCCTTCTTCTTCTAGTTGCATTCTTTCAACGAAAATTATCATGGTTGAGCCGTCGGTCCCGGCTGCCTGAAAAGCAGTCGTTAGGTCATGTCAGAGGCCCTGAAATTGAACAGCCAAGACCTGAAAACTCTGACACCAGACCTGAGCCAGCCAGGTCATTCGATATGATCATTATTTAATATAGCTATCTCTGATAGCTGCTCTATAACAGAATCTCAATTATTTTGCTAGGATTTGATGGATTCATCGCAGAGTTGGATTCCAAAACTACTCTCTACAATGCTTACGAGTCATGAGTTTTTCGATCAAAAACTCAAATAAAGTTTTTGAAGTGCATAGTTGTACGGAATCAAAGAAGTATAAGAGAGAATTTTCTGTTTTCAATGTAAAGTGAATGATTGTAAGAATTGGATAGAATCCAATGATTAAATACTATTTCAAACACTGCACTCGCATGATAGAGTCCATTAACAAACTATACCAACATGATGACTGCTGAAGTTTTCATAGCGCCAAATAGGATACAATCTCAAGGTAAAATATATGCTATGATCTGCGGAAACTGATGTCTGAATAACAAACAAAACATCAATTTCCGTCACATAGATTATTCTATTAGATCAGATTCTATATAGGTTATTTATTATACTAATATGGAATTTGTCTGACGTGTACCAAGCTAAGAATAGCTTGCATATTGGAAGGAAGACGTCTAGCCTTCACTGATGGACGGGTGTGGCGGTGTTAGCAAGCTGACAGCTGAAGCTGATGTAGAGAAGGCAGCGACTGAGATGAATTTGGGGGAGTTTTATGCGCCACCTTCTCTCTTCAGTCAGTTTCTGGCTCCTTCAAGTGTAGCCCTACAAACGGTGGCTTACCGTATATGTATATGCCATATTATATATACTATTTGAAAACCGTATATGTGTCGGCAGAGGCAGATGTGCTTGGAGGCAGGAGGGCCACGGGCCACACCTGCGTGGTGCTTTACTTGCAAGCTCAAGCATCAGCAGCATCACCATCAGCATCAGCATCAGCATCGACCCTCTCTGTCAAATGCTCTTTGAATGATGATCGGAAGACACAGCACATACACGTACGAACGTACGAGCCAATATCACTCTAGGTAATACAGCAGAAAATTGTTTCAGTGAGAAATTGGTGTAGCATCTGTATGGAGGTAATACGGATTCGAATTGAGTTGGCAGTTGGGTTACAAGTAAAACAAGAAGCTAGTAGGATGTACAATTCTATTTTTAAATTCGAATTATATATATATATATATATATATATATATATATATGTTGTTGTACAATCTTTATTTGAAGGTTTTCGAATGATTGTTAAAAATAAGAAAAAATGAATTAAAAGGTGGAAAATTAAAATATGGATCTGAACACATCCATAACATAACACTGAATAGAGAATCGATTAAATAATTAAAGTTATTTGATGAATTGAATTGATTAATTAAATTATTATTGAGTGAATAATTCGATTCCTAATAATTATGAATACCAAGGGCTGCTTTATTATTGATAGGAATGAAATGGAATGAGTACCTTTTTTCAGAAATCAACTTTTACTTCTTCTCACAGAACAATTAATAGACCCTTAAAAATGATAAAACCATTAAAAAAACTTCTCTAAAACACAAGAGAAGTTTTAATAGTTGTTTAGTTATAAGAAGTTTATTGTTTTGTGAGAGAAAGTAGAAGATGATTTCTGAAAAAGAATGCTTATTCCATTTTATTTCCATCAACTTTATTCCTTTTCAAAAAGTATTTGAATTTGAGAAATGAAACTATGATCAATTCATCCAAGGCAATAATAATAATTTGGAGATAAAACTGATTACTTTCTTTCTAGTTCAAAGTTGAAAATGTATTAATTTCAGGGAAAATAATCATCCAACCTCGCTTGTTATGAATGAAAACAATACAAAATAATGAAATCATTATTAGGCCTACTTGTATTTAGCATAATATGAAAAGAATCAATCGAGTATAAGGAGTGTTTATCAAAAATTCAGAGGTAACAAGAGCCTTTTAGTTTATTCATGTAACTCAGGAAATTTACGTATAATTCAGTCAAAGTATAAATTTTTGACGATTCCATTCATTCATATATGAGACTATGAGACTGTTCTGATTACATACATTTCAATCTCAAGACCAAACAGTGGTACAATACTGATTTGAATATGAATCTGAATCATGTTCCATAGCTATTACCAACTGTTTACATGTTTATTTCCATGTTCGGATTTTAACACTTCACTAGTTGTCAACAGATCTAAAATTTGTGGATTTCTGATTCGCAGCAATCATAACACATTCATCAGTGTCAAATGATTTTGTTTTCAAATGATGAATGATTGTGTAACTTGAGGATCATTACATAACTACAAAGGGCGACAATGCTAAAGAGTTGTGGTCTTTCTGCGAGGTTCATTTTGAATACTAGGTTGGGGTGACCTTGTTTGGCATCAATTCGTTTCTCTCTCGCTCGTTAACATTGATTGGTATGCGTTTTTTCTACAGCTAAGCTGATAAAATCTCAATATTATGCTCTTCATCACGTAGTCCTAGGTGACGATCAGTCTGAGCCCTATTTAATGCACCAGCTACTGAATTTGTCACTGATCACCACATTCCTACGTTCATCAAACACTGGGAAGCGCTATTATATTCCAATCGTTTAATATTAGGGTGACGTGTCTACTTCTCGTCTATGGTTCTTGGAATTCTTCAATCTCTCAATAGTCCAGTCTAGGATAGCTTCCAGTTGAAATTTTATGAAACTTAGAAAATAAAAACTATGTTTCTTCTTTTAAGAATCTATCTCAATTATAACTTATAATTTCCATGGCCAATCAATCGTGAACCGTAAAACCGAGATGTAACTACAAATCAATGCTCAAATGATTATTATACAGGGTTCGTGAAAAGTATGGAAACAGCTAAATATTTCTTTCAAAACGTCTGATCAGGGATCCTATTCGAATAGATAAACTACTTTTAATGCGACACAAAAGTATTTCTTCACCCAAACAGGATCGCTAATCAGCCCTTTCATCAAACTTCCCTCGTAAAATAAATATTCAGCTGTTTCCATACTTTTCACCAAATCTGTATATACAGATATAATTTATGTTACAATATATTTTTATCAAAGCATTATTATAAGAGAAAAACTTTGATGATGACGACAAGCTGGACCTAGTTTGCAATGGAATCTTTCATTGTAGAAGTGACAATGCATTAATTTATTCTTGGTCAATAATCTTTTTCAAAGACAACTGACATATTTCTTCTGATTTATTGAGCAATACCAACGGAAATTTCATAGACAACTTCAATTGCATGGATACATCCACTCTCAAGTTACTGAACAATACGTGACTGGTGGTCTTCAATATGCGATGTTCAATGAAATCTCCAACACTGGGCTTTTTCCTCCTACTCATCTTACGCATTATTTTCTTGCTTCTTTCTCGCCAACGATTTTATTGTCCCCACCCATCTAGTCACTCCTCTTTATGAATATGCCTAATCTGTGCTTTGTAGCGCCATCTGTGATAGATTAAATTGCACTGTGAAATCTGTAACAAGTTTATTGCTTCTCCAAAATCGAAATCTTACGTATAAAGTTTTATGACAGCACTCTGAACAAGCCCACACGCGATTCTGTTTGTAAAGCTTGTTTCGATGCGTAGGTTAATTGAACTGATTTTTATTCCGCTATAATACGAAACCATTATTACTGTCATAAAATGTGTTTATTGTGTTCCTATTGGTAGTGTATATTTGACGGCTCTCCAAGTATCTTCACTCTGCTGAATGACCATATTGTGCCACATTTGATTGTTTTCGGACATAAATGTTCCCAAACAAGTGGTATTCTCTAAGGTCAAGTTTAAAGCTGATATTGACCTTTAAAATGCTGTCATTTTGATTTGAAAAGATAGGAGATTGTTGAAATTGGATATTGAGTTACGTCTTGTTCATAGCTTTATATCAGAAAGCTCTGTGAGTTTCTCCACAATACTGAATAACAGACCTATTGATATACATTACAAGAGTATGCAATTAACCAAGTCTTCCACAATAAGTTCATTCAATTCGATTCCCCTAAAGCCGGGTTTAGACGCTCAAGCCATTTGCGCAAACTGGCTTGCGCAAGCCAGTTTGCGCAGTTGAATTTGTGCGTGTGGACGGTGGCTTGAGGCTTGCGCAAGCCAAAAAATCTGGCTTGAGCGAATTCTGTTCTGACAGAAAATCGGCTTGCGGTTGGAGTATTGGAATGAGCGTTTAAACACAGCTCAAGCCATTTGCGCAAACTGTCAGGCCAAAACTACGTTTTCGCGCATGGGCACGAGAAACCTAACTACAACTGAACCTCTAGTTTGACTGTCTCGTGATTTTTATTTATTATCACCTATTCAAGTTTTCATGTTAAATAATCATGTTAAATATTATTGTTTAGTTCTCAAGTGTTTCATAATATTAATAGTGTCTATAATATTAGTATCCCATAATGATTAATAAATTTGGAAAATTAAAAAGATTTCCTGAGTGATTTCATAAAATTTTATAAATCTTTTCCTTGTCTATGGCAAATTAAGTCCAAAGAATACAGTGATCGCAAGGCTAAATCTCATGCCAAAAAAATGCGATCATTTGACCAAGAAGCTGACAGGGAGACTGTAGAGTGATATGGATTGGATAACAATCTGATATAGATCAAAACTGATATGGATAGCTACTGCTACAATAGATAACTGCTACTGATAGCAGTTTAGCTGGTTTTTAGGTTAGTATCAGTGAAATTCACAAGCCAAATTGCACAAACTGAGCTGAGCGTGTGAACAGAAGAATTTTATTTCTCTCGTTTGCGCAAATTTGGCTTGCGCAAGCCAGTTTGCGCAAATGGCTTGAGCGTGTAAACCCAGCTTAACACTTCCAACAAGTTCCACATTCTCATTATCAATGATGAGCTTGAAAACAAATTGTTATTGAAACTACACTGTGAATTATATTTTATCACTGAATCACTACGGATCCACTGAAAGACTGTATCGTAATCTCGTAAATTAAGCAATATTTCAATAAAAACTAAAAAGTTTCAAGCCTTTCCTTAGCTTAGAATCAGTTATTGTTTCAATTTCAATCTCCAATCAAGTCAAGCAAGCTCATCGTTCATTGGCGGAAGTCTGTCCTATTATGAGCGTTTCATCTCAATAGCTGTGAATGTTGTAGCTATTATCATGGGAGTATCTGAATTGATTACTGATTAGCTTATCACAAAAGAGACTCAGGTAGTTTGCAGTCTCCAAGTTAGAATCGACTTGGAGCCCAATTGATTAAATGATAGCTGTTAATCCATTAGAATATGACATTTTGAATATTCCTTGCGAAAACTAATTTTAGGAATGTCAAGAAACTACAGTATAACAATGTCCACATCAAAATCAGCTGTAACTATGATCCATTGGTAAACGATAATGATGAGTGCTATACAATTTCATTCAAATATTGTAATTACATAAGAAATCCAAGAATTTGTTGTATTCCATGTGCATGGGAAACTTATTTTCCCACAATGATGCAACTTGATTATACATTCACATCTAAATGTGCTACGGCTCACACAATAAATGATATATTATACTATTCTTGAAATAGGCAGACCATGGTCAAAAATGACTGAAACACAATATTATAGCAGCCACAACTGGCTACGGTCAAAAATGACAACTACAATATTCGATTAGCTACTGTATAATAGATGGATATGAATCGTTTGTATAGTCATAGTCTCAATATTCTCTTAATTGATAATAATTGATTAATTCGCATAATTGATTCAATTCATAAGCTGTTTTACATTAATATCCGAATATGATCTTAGAGTCTACAGACTCTTGCATTTTAAAAAGACTTAATAGTCTTTCGCACATTCTCCCTCATAATTTATTCAAATCAGTAAATTTTTGTCCTATAAAACATACATAAGTTCTGTTCATATAATAAATAGTATAAAAACTTGATTGGTGTGTTGATAATGTGAATGGGGAAAAAATATAATGGGAAAAAATCATTCCTTAGAAGATGATTGGGATTCACACGGTTCTTCAGCATGTTCAAGCGTAACAATGCGGAGATTACAACTTGTGGATGATTGTTTTGGGAGTGTGTAATGATAGTGGTTATGATTAGTGTTATGAAATGAGCAAAGTGGAGTGGAAAATTGATGGGCAAGACGTGGCTAGGTGGCGAGCGACTTCCTTGGGCGGTGGCCGACGACAATTGAATGAGGTTGCCGGTTGAATGATCACCGGTGCGGTCGGCGGTGGTGACACGGTTCGGTCATCACCGAAGCCAAGACGTTGGGCGCGAGCTGCTTACAAGTGCAATTACCGTCTTCATTGCCCGCAGCAAGCAGCCAGCGGAAAAGGAGGTTCCTCGTCGCCCGCAGGAAGTGAACGCTCTCATCCTGTGCTTTGTACAAGGACACGTGCACCCTCGGCTCTACTGTGCACACCACTCAAACTGGCTGCAAAACATTCGCGCTCTGTGCATTACAATTGGAACAGGTCCATCGTGCAAATAGAAGATCGCCCTCTAAACAAGTTCAAGGTTTCAACAACCTCTACTACATTTTTTAGTATTCTTCAGAAATAAGATTCTGGATAAAAATTTCTTGATCGGCTTGGTGACGAGTCAGTGAGGGGTCATTTCATTTATCAAGTCTCATATGTGTATAGTGGACTTCTCAATGATTAATTATCTAGCTGTATTTCCATAATCTTCTCCTTTTCAATTACTACTCTTTCTTGTTCCATCTTCATTCTATTGAAAAAATGTCTGTTTTCACGAATTTCAGCCATTCCTATCTTTATAATAAGGATAGAGAATCTTTACAAGTCCATTCATTACAAATTTCTCGCTCTATTGTTTAATACTCTGGAAAAAATATGTTGATATTTTTCTTATTTTTTTCAATATATGATACATGGTTCTTATCCTAGAGATATATTATTCTATTGTTATTGATGAGTGAACTCGATTCAAAAGAGATTGAAATTGATTTATGTTCTATAGAGGAAGAAACAGATAGATTGTTATTCATCCATTTAAAGCTCATACAGTAGTTGGTTTGAATTCCAATTTCTCCAACATCAATATACGAAATAATAAAGTTGAATATCAACAAAATAAAGCTTGATCATTTCAAAGAGATTATTGTAAAATAATTGTTAGTATTAATCTTCCAATAAATTAATGAGGAAACACCAATACGGATTGAGATTGATATTAATGTGCAGAATGTGAACCCAGCATGATTTTGAAATGAGATTAGAATATTCGATTGAATTCATTTGATGTTGATCATTTTTACTAAAGGAGTTTCTGTGATACATATGGACAACACATCTCTGGCTTTAATTCTCATACTGCTGTCAGAGAAAGCTCTCAAAATATTCGAGTTTTTTATTGTTGATCAGGGACAAATGGTGAAATATTTCCCGAGAGGGTATTTCGACAAATGATTGACAACCCAATTTAAGATGACAAGTACTATAGTATGGAACCTGTATGGATTGCAACACTGCCTAATAGTCCAAGTATCAGGACCTGTGCCCTCATTGAGTAATAATTTCAACGAGAAAATAGAAGCCGAGGGATGAATAAATAGAGAAGGGAAAACAACTGCGGTGACGTCGCTCTTTACAAGGATCACCGCAAAGATCCTTCGACTCTCCCTTTCATTCCCTTCCCTTCAATCATTACCTCCTTTTCAGCCTTCTCTCTCCATCCCTGATCAACATCCTTCATCATCCTTTCTCAATCCCTTTTCACTTCTATTTTCGTATTCTCCTCTCTGCTCCTCACTTTTCTTCCTCCACACTTGCATAAGCGGAATGATCTCGGCCGCTCATCTTTGGTGAACTATGATGTTGGGTGTGAATGTGAGTGCGGATGTCACAACGACAAAAACTATTTCGAAATAGGGGAGATCTGGTTTTGAACTAGATTGCAAAAAACACCATCTGATAGAACCGGATACAAACTAAAGCCCCATGTTGTTCCGGTTTTCGGCCACTCTGTATTTTTCTGGTACCATAATGCACAAGCAGGTAGCTGATGTAAATAGCATAGGCAGTTTTTGCTGGATATTCCACTGAGTAAAGACAATGCACTACTCTGTTGCTATACTGATTAATATGCATACTTTATTCAGTTATTAACGAAGGGATGTGATTGATAACATTTCCGTTCCAGAACATCTGCTCATGTTCCTTCATAAAAACAGTACAAGCTAAGATTCAAGTGGAGAGAGTTGACCCTTTCTCAAGTGTTTCACTAGCTCCAAGCGCAGATTTCTACAAAAAGCTACCGAGAAATTATAATAAGTTGATCCGTTTCTGTTCATCAAGTCACTTTTCTCTACCTGTTTTTGAACTGACTTTTGAAATCAATCCACCATTTCAAATAATAAATAGATTTATACTATTGGAAATAACAAGGATCATGTCATTACCAAATTTATTCAATTCATTACGCGAACAGTCAAGTAGAACAGTCTTGTCTACCTCCTTCCTATTGACATTTTGAACAAGTGTTTTTTACCCAGATACTCATTCTTGAATATTCTATCCTGAAGAATCAACTCAAATATTTATTGGTTTAAATGCATCAATATGAATGTAAATGCATCCTGTGAGAATAAAATGGAACGTTGAGATTTCTCTGGATTTGAATGGACGCTATTTTTGTTACCGAGTTTTTAGAAGGAGCTAAAACAGTCGATTAAGAAAATGTTATTAGAAATATATTTCATGCAGTTTTAATGAATAAGTTTAATGAAGATTACATTAGAAAATAATGTAAACAAATGAATTCCTCAACTAGTGAAAATTATTTTTATTGTTCGTAGACGTCTTCTTGTTCCCCTACAGGTATCTCCATGATTAATCGTTTCCACATAAAATATTATCATTGAGGAATCTCCTTTATTCGCTGCTTTCTTCCGACTGTGACAGAATAATGCGAGACTATAACATCTCTCTTTGTTGGCTGACGACTATTCTTGCTAGTCAAGCTCATCCACAAACAGAATTTCATAGGTGAGGCCGGTGCTCAGTTTTTGGGTTCAAACATCTGTCGCGTGCCCCTTCAGCTGACGGCTGGAATCTTTACAAAGGGCAACCCTCCTACTCCTCCTCCACCACCTCCTCCACCTCCTCCTATCCTCCTCCCCCTCCCCATCATCAACCTCCTCTTCTAGGCCCGGTGAGCTTTCCATAGCCATCATCTACGGTCCAGATTTTTATCCGGTGTTGCAATCAATAGTTCGATCGAAAAGAACCGCAAACGGTGTTCCTAGCAAGCAAAGGTGCTCGCCGTGTCACATAACAACACTTGGCAGCTGATCTTATCACAATTGAAAGAGACATAGAGTTCGAGATGAGACTGCAGTTGATAGTGTCTATTTTGGAAATTGTGGTCGATTTCTCAATAAATTTATCAGACATTGATAATTCGTGGTCTGTCATGATAATTTTCACTACTAGATAAGGCTAATGATAGCTGTTTCACCCTCAAACAAGCTGCCCTATTCTTCTCGAAGATGAAGATTCCCTCCAAATTCCCTAAAACTGTCTACTCTCTGCCTAGTCAGACGTTTGAGCAATCATTTGAGACACATAAATGTATTCTTTAATTTCCTTATCAGCACACGATTATTATTTGAAATGAGTATTTATTCGTTGATGGAGGAGAATTCCAAACCATATGATGAATTCAGTATCTTTATTGATTAATGCGCTATTATTATTTATTTATTTATAATTTATGCAAATACAATCCATGTAAGAACAACAGCCATTCGCCCAAAACGTATGACTATTCGCTATGACTCATCAGAAAATATAATTTGTCATTATATTCCTGTCTTTTCATCATAATGTACGAGTAGCATCAATTAATAATTGGCGGAAAATATTTATCAGAAGTACCTAATAAATGAAATTGCTCAGTCCAATTACCAACTGCTATTTCATAGAGAAATTACACTTGAAACATGAACTTCGAATAGACAATCAATTCCTACAGGAACCGATAAATAGCCTAAGATTTTATTATAGCTTCCTGTCTGAATTTAAGATAACTTATTCCAATTTCTTTGCATATCCGTTCATATTCCAGAAGAATAAGCAAATTACAGCAAAGTCAATGAGGATTCTCAAGTTGAATTCTATATTATTTGTGGTCAAAGTCAATATGATATCCTACTGAATTTCACAAGTATTATGATTGAGAAGAATGGATTTCATGGACCATTTTTCACACTTATGAACATTGTATTTCAAAAGTTCATTCGAATTTGAAACTTTATTATATACTCTTGTGTTGTCACAGAAATTGATCAATATTCTGAAATCACTTCACTTATATGGGCTACTTTATTCAAATTAATAAAAACTTGTAGTGCCCTTTTATTAAACACTTTGATATATATTTTAACGATAAGTTTCGTTTATTGGTCATTTTTAAGTTAAAATGTAAAAAATTAAGGGTACTACAAGCTTTGATATTGTTTATATTAATAAATATGTTTCATCCTATTCTTCCCGAATAGACAAGTATTCACCATATTATTCATCTACTGTCTCGTACATATTTCCAAAGGTTGATTTTTAGAGCATGATAAACTGGTCGGCTATAGAGAGCATCTTGAAGAGCATTTCCAGAGCAAGAGAGCAACACTATTGACAATTATTGCAAAATACAGTATTTATGCCTGTAGCAATAAGTTGTAGGATTTAATTAAAAACATCAATAATTTCTATTTTGATTATTCCAAATTCCTCTGTATGAATTTCTCTCGAGTAACAGACATCTCACTTAATCATAATAAATGAAGAAGAAGGCTGAAGAGCGCTGGATAATCATTATCCATGTCGGGAAACTACTGAATCCAGAATAGCAAAGAACAGAAGTTGGCTTGACAATATCCCCTCTTCAGACTTCCTCCTGTCGCGGACCTTCACCGTGTCAGTTTAGCTGTACGCAGGCAGTGATTTCACATAAAGGCGGCAATTAGGAGAGGAAATGCAGCGAGCTCGCAACACCTGTTGTGCCCCCTGCAGAAGAGTACCGTTGAGCCGGGCCTCTGATTGGCCGAGCCAGCCGCGCTGCCATTGGACGATGAGCACGTGCGAGCGAATCACCTGCGGAGTGGGGGGAGCTATAAGTAGGCCCCCGCGCTAGTAACCAGCACAGACCGTCTGAAGTTCTCTCACGGTGAACATGTTCCAAGGATCGACAAGTTCTACGTAGGAGTCTCCTGTCTACTATCGGGACTTGTTTTGTGATCTAAAAGTGTGTGAACGATATTTCAAGTTGAACGATCTTCCAGTGTTTTTTTGGATTTATCGAGCTGAAATTTCGTGTTTGTTCTACTTGGAGTAATGCGTGTTGTTGAAGAGGGTCAAGGTTGCAGTGGTATTGGATAATCCTCTTTGAATTGATAATGTCATCTGAATAGTATTTCATCGTAATTTATTTCAATGTGTATTGTAGAAGAAAAGTAAAGTTAGAAATTTGAACTGCTATTTAATTTGATTTGAAAAAACATGAATTCCCAAGCTCAAATAAATATTCACAAGATTCAAAATAATAAAATAGCTTACTCTTACAAAAATAAACAATACAGGACTCAGAATTATCTATACAGTATGAGAAAATTTATTTTGTTCTGATTGGAGTGAATAAGTAGTGCTGGTTGGACTGAAATGAAATTCCGCTTTCCATCAATAAATAAAGTTATTATCAATTCAGTATGATGAATTAGAATTAAAGTTATCTCATTGAAAATCAAATATTCGGGAAGAGTTTATGATATGAGGATCATTTTTATCATTTCTTACGATGAACGTGGAAGTATGGAATAAGAAAAGATTATTAAAAATAGACACATTGAATTTCACCATTTTTGAATATGTGGTGAATTACTTGAACTATAAAATAAATACCTGCTTTATAAAATGTGAAAACTGGAGTCCACTAGAGTTACGTGTAACAGATTACTCTACTAGCGGGTGGTAGGTACTTTCACCTGGCTAGCCGACATATAAACGACCTTCTCCAACCATAAACTTCTTCTAATGATGAAGAGAGCAGGCCATTCGTTAATTTTCTCGATAAATAATTGCTTTTTCTTGGATTTGACTCATACAATCTTGATACTTCTGAGTTTCTTTTTTGAATTACATCATCATTATTTGATGTACGAAAACTATGTGGAATAATAAATCATACTATAGCTTCAAATTATTGGAGGATCGTTTGAGATTACTATTATTTCTCGTCATCAAAACAAACTGATATCAATAAACTGGTTGGAGAAATAGACTATGAATATAATTTTTGTAATAGATAATGACTCGATGTTTTCTACGATTGAAATTCTGATTTGATTTATCAATGTTTTTAAAAACAACAATCGTTCAAATAAAGTTCATCTATGCATACATACATGTAGATGAACGAATGAACATTTTGTTAATTAAAATTGAACAATTATTAACTATTGTTCAGAGATTTACTGATGAATGCGATATGAAAATTAATTTTATTTTCTAAGCTTTATCTCAGTTAACTTATTATTTTTACCTCCATGGTCGAGAACCTCAAAACAATTTGATATACAGTTGAGTTTTTCTGAGAAATGAAAATTCTCAGACTATTCTCAAAAAAATGTGAAGCAAAATAATTCCATAACTTTTTTTCAAGAAATCATTTCATCAAAATAATTATCAAGGATGTTCCAGAAAAAATTGAGTTTGAAGAAATAACTTTTGAATTTTTGAAAAACTTTAATGGATTGAACACAATTTTTGGTCAGATAAATTGTTCCATTTGTTATTGTATTTTTTGATCATTGAGCTTGTTATAATATGATTGTAACATGAAGGTAGGAACTCATGTTGATAGCTCGATTGCATGATGATATCAATGATCTGAATTAATAAGATAAGTACCTGTTGACTTAATATTTCCCGTGTGAAATATCAAGTGCATGTTATGAAAAATTAATTGAATCAATGTACAATGTAGTGTGCTCATCTAATAAAGTTGTTTCTCTTTGTCTGTGCAGATGAGCCAGAAAACCTGAGCACGAAGCCACAAGACCTAACGGTGACATCATGCAAGAGCCTGACACCACCACCAGCCGTCGCATTGATCACCTCAGCCGCTGCAGCCGCAGCCAAGGCGTCGCCAAGGGGACCAAGTCCAGACCGGCCGTCGTCAGGCATGCTCTTCGTGCCCAAGTCAGGTCCACTGGAGCCGCTCAGTCTCAACACTCCGCTGCCCCTCGAGCATCCAGCACCCGCCGCCTGGACCAGGGCCAGTCACTACCCGCCCATCTACCACCCCTACCCACCGCCTCCACCTGCCGACGTCTACCACCATGCTTATCACCACCTCTACGCCCCCCGCAGTCCACCATCGCCACAGGACTATCACCACCCTGCAGCCGTCTCCCAAATCTGGCACGTACCAGGATCACTCTCCCCGACATCTTCAACGTCATCCCACTCGCACCATAGCCTCTTCTATGGCACGAGTCCACCCCCTGTAACACCTGAGGACTTATCATCCCCTGGAAGCGTAGCCAGCAGTACCGGCAGCGGAAACACAAGGAAACGCTCCAAGGATTCCAACGATGCCCCCAGGTATCAATGCAACTTTTGTTCGAAATCTTACTCCACTTACTCAGGCCTCTCCAAACACCAGCAGTTCCACTGCGCCGCCAACGAAGATTCGTCAGCCAAGAAGTCGTTCAGCTGTAAGTACTGCGAGAAAGTGTACGTGAGTCTGGGTGCTCTGAAGATGCACATTCGCACGCACACGCTGCCGTGCAAGTGCAAGCTGTGCGGAAAGGCGTTCTCGCGGCCGTGGCTGCTGCAGGGACACATCCGCACACACACCGGCGAGAAGCCGTTCTCGTGTCCGCTGTGCAACCGCGCCTTCGCCGACCGCTCCAACCTGCGCGCGCATCTGCAGACCCACTCCGACGTCAAGAAGTACTCATGTGCGTCCTGCAGTAAGACCTTCTCGCGGATGTCTCTGTTGTCGAAGCACTGCGATGGCGGCTGCCCTGGAGTCGGAGGCGCCTCCAATTCGAGCGGCGACGAGCAGTCTATCGTCTACCAGCCCAATTCACCCTCCCACCCCTCCATGCCTCACCTGCCTCCCAACTCCTGTGCCGAGGAACAGTCATTGAAGTACCAACCACATTCCCCATTCAGACTTGTTGTCAACTAAAAACACTTCTCTTTCCTTCTATAAGCGTCCCACCTTACTCAATCATCCATGACATTCCATTACTTGAGAATCATTTTATTCTCATCTGTCAATCCTGTTTCCATGAGCTGTGACATTTTTCTAAACATATTCCTAAAATATAAATTCAGGTTCTATAGAAACATTGATTACCTTATAAGTATTTTTCAAACGTCACATTCCATGAGATTATCAACATAAGAATAGCAGTCTCTCAATTTCTCACTATATAGCCTGTCAACCTACAAAAATTCTCAAGTATTTACACTGCCATTTCTCATGTTTCTACCAATTATGTATATCAGCCTTTTATATTTCGGCAGACTGTTCAAGAGAATCTAATTATATCTAATATATGGATTCTTCAATCATTCAGCTAAGTCATGTATGTATATAATTATTATTGAACTATGTATTATATGAGAAATAATATAAAATATTATTCTGTATTCGAATAAATTTTTGTAAGAGCCGCCCGCATTGAACCGAGTGAATTGAGGTGTACAAGTTAGGCCTTAACATTTCACTTGATAAGTCATTTATAGTTTGTAAGTCAGAATGGTTAGATATTATTCTCATAATTTTAGTATTTAGGAATTACCATGAATTCGATTTTATAGTGCCTATCAAAATAAGACTGATAACGTAACGTTTTAATAAGAGATTTTTTCCACTCAAAGTGCTCTCTATTTTTTATCATATTTTTTCTGATCCAATCAACATTTTTGAAGTAATCTTAGGCTTATTAAGTAATTTTGAAATTTCATTGAGAACAGATCATTCCTTCTATTGTTCATTAATTCAGTGATTTTTTTAATTTTTCGTTCTATTTTTACAACTTTCATTTCTCATCTCATTTTTTTAACGAATGTCATGAACAATTCGAATAATTTTGTGTTTTTTTCATTTGATATTATATTGTCATTTGCGAATTTTCTTGCCATTCTGTATACTAGTCACATAAAGGCGAAAAAAGAATTGCCGAAATGTAAATATTTATTTAAGAATTTTATATTAGAATAATGAGATAATATATTTTATAACATGTTTCAGGAATGAATTGTAAATAGCCTTAAAAGTGCCTTAGTTTCAGATGAATGTTTCAATTTATACCGTTCCTTCTGATGATTATAGAGATATTTTATTTGCAGTATATGAAGTTTTATACATTTTTGTATTAATAAATCTGTTTTTATATAATATATGTCTTCTGCCTTTTACCTATCACACTTATTACATGCAAATATTGGTTGAAAAAAGGTATGGAATTGAAGTTGTTGTCCACTTTATGACTGTAATTCTCACTAATGATGTTATCAATTTTCAACCAAAAACTTAAGAATTAGTTGAGTAACCAAATGGAAGTGCAAAGCAGAGTATCCTTTTATGTGAAAAATACTTTAATCTAATCATTAACCAATATAGAAGACTGAACCAATGGGGTTTTCCTTCACAAAAAATATTATTATAAATTCAAATTAAATAGGAATACCTGACTTATTAGTCTTCAACTAGGTGCTATCAGAATCATGAAAGATGAAAAACTTTAGAATTAAGTACAGCTCAGTTGTGGACAGATATACGCGCCGCGAACATGAGCAATTCACTTTTAATCAGCTGACGCCAAGCTTTTTATATCTGTATCTTACCGTTTCTGTAAAAATACAGATATAGTCAGCTGATTAAAAGTGAATTGCTCATGTTCGCGGCGCGTATATCTGTAAGCACCGCGTACGATGAAGAAGATTGATAGCAAGTATGTAGTATGTAAATGAAAACTGGTATCAGTGAGATCAATAACTGATTTCCACTTGATGCATATTAATTTATCATATGAATAGCATTTTATGAGGAACATGATTGAATTATTAATTTGGAATTATTGCAATAAATACTTGATATTGACGTTTCTCGCAATGGATGATTCAGGTAATAGAACACTTCCTAACTATTGTGATATATTGAATAGTTCTTACAATCATACTACTCTACATCAGTCATTTGGTGAGAGAAAGGTCTCTACTGCAAAATAAGGAGGACAATATATTCCTCAACGGATTTCTTATCTAATTTGGGTAGCCATGAAGCCCAATGAAACAGTTTCCTAGATGAGAAATCTAGAGAGGAAAAACACCTCTTAATTTTATTTGAGAATTTGATTCCATTTTCAAACAAAGAATCAAGTGGCTGAACAAGAGGCTTCGGCTTGAGACTTAATCATAATGATGATATTTAATACTTAATAATGGACTTGAAACACACCACACCTCAGAAATTTGATCCTTCTGCATTCAAGAAACAAGCTAAGACTACACCCGATTCTAATACAAATTCATTTCATTTTCAGAGAAAATTCATTTTACAATACATTCCTCCGAAATTTATTTCTTTGTTTTGAAACCTAGTCTATGTTTGGAGTAGTAGTCAATACACACAAAACAATTCAGTTGTGCAGTACATGAAAAAAGTCAACTTTCTATAGATGGAGTTCACAAACATAACCTATTTATATGATATTAATATATAAAAAGCTATTGCTGAAAAATATACACTTGTGTTCCATATTATGTTTTCCCTGTGAAAATGATCAGACAATGATTAGTTTTTTAAGATAATCCTATAATTGTTTATCCATTTCAAGACCAGGGAAGACTACAGGCATCACGTCAAAATATTTCTTAACTACAATAAATTAGAATCGAATTCAACAAATAACTCGAAAACTATAAAAACAGCAGCTTCTCTTTGTCTCAGATACAGAGTCAGCAACGGTCACAGTTATCACATAGTTATTCAAAAGTATTCTTTGAGTATCTATAGTGAGGTCCACGTTATAATGGCAGTGTGTGATTTGCAATGGTGTTGCTATCCTTGTGTATCATTCAACAAAGCAGATGGCGCTATCTCTATCACCCATTGCAAGGTTGCCACATCGTTTATCAACAATGTAGAAATTCAACTAATTGAACCATTGCAAGGTTGCCACATTGTTTATCAAAAATGTAGAAATTAAACTAATTGACAAAATAGGGTTGAGGGTTAGGTTTTATTTAGATTATATTTAATAATGTTCCATAAGGATAGGTTAGGTATTTGCTTTGAAATTGCAATATGCTAGAAGGGGCTAGGGTCCAGGTAGAGTTATGTTTTTTGTTGTTTCAAAGGTGAAAAGATAGATTAGGGGGTTAGGATTTTGCTTTGAAATTGCAATATGCTGGAAGGGATTACGGGTTTTTACAAAGATTTATGTTTATTAATGTTTTAAATATAAAAGTCGAGGTTAGGGGATTAGGTTTTTGCTTTGAAATGACAATATGCTGACTTAGTTATAGTGTTTTTTAACATTAGTTAAATAACAACCGTTATATTTTATTAATTATTGAAAAGTACTCTTTCTTTTATTGAATGAAATGATGATGATATATTGATTATAATATCGAATTTAATGATAAATCATCATTGGATAATAATATCCTCATCAAAATGGATTGACGGCTCCAGTTTCGGTGCTCGGTAGCCATCATCACAAAGAACGTTACATTCAAAGATCTGACTGAATGGAACGGGAAAAAACCGTTACTAACGCATGCGCGATACGGTGCTGTCTGAGACCGAGAGTGGTTTGTATAAAAACTGAGAAAACTATCATAAAATATAAAATTAGCAAATTGTGTATTTTGTGTTGTTTGCGAATATGAATGTAACTTTCAAGGAAATGATTGAGCAGTTACCTATAAGAATTTATACCTCAAATAAAAAAAGTTGATTCAACGTAAATTAAGTAGGTCTATGACTAATAATTAATGTATGGTTATCAATTAGAATAAATATTCAGGTTCAATGAAGACCCAGGCTTGTTATTATATCCAATATCTTATTCTGAAGACAAATACTTTTTTCTTCAATAACAATTATAGTTAAATAATATTCTTAAGCTTTTTGGCGTTTAAAAAATCAAACTTAATGATATGAGAATTTACCAAAAGATCATTTGTGTTGGTGATAAGATTAGATTATAACTTGTGTAAAAATTTTTGCTCGAGACATGAGCTGAATAATTAATCAAACTCTTCATTCTTGAAAATAGGCTCAGGTATTCAGTCTACCACCTTTTTTTCTGAAAGCTGCATTCGTCAACCCATAACTTAGAATTCATCGATTTTCTTCCCCACATGTGTGAAACATTCTGTGGAATTGAAAACTGTCTACTGTAGAATAGGCTATATTGATATAGAAGAATAGAAGAATTAATACCTCAAATAAAAAAAAAGTTGATTCAACATAAATTGAGTAGGTCTATGACTCATAATTAAAGTATGGTTATCAATTAGAATAAATATTTAGGTTCAATAAAGAGAATCGGTAATGTGCCGATAGATGTGCAAAATAGATCTCTCTAATTTGCGACAAACAATCGTAACTAAGAGGATATCAAAGAGGATAAGAAGGATGTCAGAAAAGTATCAGATTATGATCTTTACCAATATTATGATATTTTAATGATTCACCACTGTATGCTTTATTATTCAAAGCATAGTTATTTATCAGAGCTAGTTATTTTTGATTATTGGGCAATTTTTTTAATATAATTATTTCAATTTATCTAAATAATTACATTAATTACAATCATTATTGTGATACAGTGTATAAGGAACTCTCACTTGAATAAGCAAGCACATGGTCGATGGTCATAGATAGCAATTTGAGTGAGAAGGAACAATCAGGTCTCAGGTTAGCTGAGTCGATTTTCACGCTCACGTCTTGCGTAGTCGATCCTTGTTTCCGCTCGTTCCTTCAAATCTCTCTCACCCATTCAAAGTTTCTCTCTCGCACACCCTCCTCTGTACATCCACCAGGAAGGAATCATCAAGTGTCCATTAAATGGACAATAAAAGGACAATGGCCGTGTAATTGGAATTGGCCATTAGTGGACTTATATTCAAATTGCTGTCATATATCAACGCTACGGTTCCGTTGGCTCCAATGGCAGAGCCTACAAATCTAGTCGGAAACAACGTCGGCTTTATGAACAATTTTACAATGTAGCCTCCATCAACTGCTTAATGAGCTACAATGGCATTTATCTATAGCTGTGCACTGTGAAATAGAGCGTCACTGAATGTGTTCGCTCCGATTCTAATTTCTACTGATCTTTGAACTGGTCACTACTTCTGTTTGGTTCATGTGGCCATTTGGCTGACAGCTTACACCACTGATCTTCCAGTCACTCAAATCAATCTAGTCAGCATTAATCGACTACAACGTACAGGCGGAGTCAATCCAATAACACCGATCATCCAATAGTAGACTATCCAATCAATTCCAATATGCGAAACAGTATCGAATGCGTGACTGCCAAGAATTAGTCACGTCAATTGACAGAAAGTATTGATTAGACTTATTCAATTAGGAACATCTATATATATTTATTTTTTTTTTCTAAATATATAGTGGTGAAAATCTCACCACCTCACTTCCTGGTTGATTGACAGAGGGGGGGCCCAGCTCCCCGAAAATTCTCGTTTAAATGTAAGTTTTTAAGTGTTTTTAATCTATCCGTGTCGTGTGTATCCTGTTTATATTAATATTATAATTACTTTAAAGTGTTTTCTGTTAAGTGCCATATATATATTTCGATATTCATGCTGAAGTATATCGATAAAATATTTCACAGTCAGTCTCACTGTAATAATGCAGAGAAAAACATAGATACCGTTCCTATGCTTTGCAAGTCGATATAAGGATATACAATAAGAGTCTATTGAAATCTAGTTTTGAAATATAGTATGTATTGAGTGAGTGAAGGAGAGTTGAGTAAGTGTCCTGGAGGTGAAGACATCGTCCGATTCATTAAAGCTGGCAGGATTAGGTGGATTGGGCACTTGGTGAGAATGGGTGATGAAAGGATTGCCAAATGTATAAGGAGGGAAAGAATATATAATAGAAGAAGAAAATGAAGGCCAAGGAATAGATGGACAGATGATATGGAGTGGGATTCGAGAACGCTTGGAGTTCGCAACTGGAAAAGGCAGGCAGAGGATCGGGAGAAATGGAGAGGCTTTGTGAGGGAGGCCAAGGGTTTAACGATCTGTAGAGCTGACGAGTATTGGGTGAATATCAAGTCCTCTTACAACCGCACCAAGTTAAACACTCAGTTTTTAAAAACTGTATCATCCACAGCGAGCTTGGTGAGCCTCATGATCTCATGGAAGGATGGAGGTATGCAGACTATTGCATATTCTTCATATGACATAATACATCATGAGATACGATGGAGCAGATCCTCTCTGTGAGGATCCCGCAGTCTTACTCTTGGGGAACCCTGGGTAGTTTAGTGGGTCCAGTGTTGAGAGTGTGGCTATACCGGGCACCAAACGTCCCCACATGGCTGAGCCCTCATCACAGGGATGGACAGTTCCACACTGAGTGAGTTAGCTTGCCAGCAAGCTTGTATCTGTATTCATGAATGCATTTTTCAGTTCTTTATATGAAGAAAAATAATACGAAGAAAATTAGAGGATTTTAATGATTAGTATGAAAAGTCTTGAGAATAATGATGATCACCCCATGTCTAGCAAGCAAACTTTGAAATAGATTTCAATTATACATAATTGAAACAAAACTGCGAAATTTGATCAGAATGAAGGAGACCTATTAGTAGGGATGAATGATACGAGCAGCTTACATTTTCACAACAATATTACATGTTTATTTCTCTGGAGTCTTGACTATCCATTCATTCTCTTTCCAGCTGGATCCCTTGTATGCCTACTTCGAAATAGAAGTGGATGAAATTTAAATCAATTTTTCTATATAATTATTATGCTACACATGAAGTTCAACACAAAAACTGCATTCCAATTACCGTTTGACAACGGATTATTTTTCCACGATTCAATTAGCGCAAGGTGAATGCTGTGGGTGTCTCTGATCCACGGTGTGATTAATGACGTGGAATAAATGAACGTATTGGCTTAATAAGACAATTAGAGGGTTGAGAACATTGGGAGGTGATACAGAAAACAGGAAACGTCTGTGGTTTGAGAGAGCAGGTCCGTATAATGACTGACCACAACCACAGTCTTTACCGTTCCTAGCTGGATTTAAGACAACGAAAGCGAAAACAGGCGCAAAGAAGTGACCCGTTAAGGATTGGGACACTAATTGCAGCGAGTGGGTGGGCGCGTGTTTTTAGCCAACAGCTCACCTCCACAACAAAAAGAGTGATCTCACAAACAAGTGAGATAATCAGGTCACGATTAGGTGAGGTGAATCTTTTTTCCAACTAAAAGTATTCAGCTGTGATCTTGGTAGTGAGAGTGGAGAACCTGATCAGATATCCTGTCTTCATGGTTTTTTTTCGAATTTGAAACACATCAAAATCTTCTTTTGATGGTGACAAAAACAACCGTTGAAGAGCAAGAGATTGATATCATCATAGAAAATAATTTACATCATCTCTCATCTGACATTTTTCCTAAATCAGAGTGAGAATCAATTCTTGAAGCGATTGTGAATCTATAATTGATGAAATTTTCTTATCTCACTGACTCACTCACTCACTCACTCACTCACTCACTGATCACGATTTCTGGAAAACTACTGGATGGATTGCAACAAAACTTGGAATATAGCTTCCTTATACGTCCTAGGTGCTCACTAAGAAATATTTTGGCGATATTTCAACCCTAAGAGTGGTTTTTGAGGGTTTAAAGTTCGTCTTTTAGCATGTATATTCTTCTTCTCCTAATCTCTTAATTATAATTGAAATTTCCATATCATATGTTACTATAGAACTATAATCCAGAGAGAGTACCTACCTCTTCGAAACAGTTGTTGTTAACTGGCAACTGAATCAATAATTTTGTCAGGTTGGCATTAAGTTGAGCTGACTTCATTAGGTTGGCACCAAGTTGAAGAACTAATTAGAATGCATTTATCGAGAACAAATTGATTGGGCACTGCTGCTTCAATCAGAGCAATTCCTGGGAGTATAGATAATTTTTATTTTTCATGAAACAAACTTTTATGACGGGAGTTGCTTCTATCAATTGATCATATTCTATCAAGACTAAATTTGTTTGTATATCCGACAGATCGCGAAAACTGCTTGAACAATTTTGATGTAATTTTAATAATCCATATGATATATGGAGGTATTTTTTAAACTTCAGAAGTGTCCGTTGTGGAATCTGTTTGCAAAGAATGAGGAAACTCGGCCAAAATTCAACTTGGGCGAAAGAAAGAGGTTATTTATTGAAACTGCAAAATAGCTGTTGCTGCTTTTCCTAATGTAAAAAAATATCTCCCATAGAAGTAAGGCGCTTTCCCCATGAATCAATAAGTCTCAAACATTGATTATTTTACCAAAGAAAATAGAAGGTAGCTTTCGATAAAAATATTGGAGAGTATGCATAACAGTTCGTTGACTGTCAGTGACATTGAAACAATTCAAACTATTTGAATTGGAATCGAACGAAACCATTCAAACAATAATGACACATTGATGTGAATCTTACTATAATTTGGTTACTTTAGATCATAATAATATTATACTTTATAAGAATTTTATAAGTATATAGATAATACTTCATATTATGAAAATAATAATTAAATACGATAGATAGATAATGTTGATGATCGCTACTGTTTCAATATTTCAATCATGTTTGACATTTTTGCTTTTGATGCCACCTGTTATTATTATGTGGAATAAGCTCTCATTGAATGAAATCATAATCAATGAAGTCAATTATACTAAGAAAGCAATCTCTGTTTGAATATGTATGTTTATGGATATGTATGTATGTCGGACGGATCTCGAAAACGGCTCTAACGATTTTGATTAAATCAAGAATATAGTGGATTTGCGACAAAAAACATTATTTTGGAACAGGTCTTAACTCTGGGAAAATTCGCTGAAGTTGCTTAAGAAAGGGTTATTGGTCCCTCAAGTAGCGGCTGATCAGAAAAAAGTTCTCCATAGTTTGTTGAAAACGTAAGAGAGTGTGAGCAAATGAAAAAGATTATAATAGCTGTAGTTGAGCTACCAATTTTGGCGACCTTATTTTAAAACATTGCAGTATTCATGGAACATCTGGAAAAATAGATTCAGAAGAGGACTGGATGATAGCGAAAGCAAAAGGTAGTTGAATGTAATGTTGATTGTGAGGTGATAGAAATGCGACTAATTTCTTCAGCATCTGTTGTATTGGTTCCTCTGTTGCTCTATGTTTGTACGCAGCCATGGTCTTGAGAGAGCCAGTTGCACTGTCTGTTAATTCATACTCCGGACTAAATACCACGAGAACCGATCAGAGAAGCCTTCTATTAAAAAAAAAAAAAATGCTCTGATTAATTCTCATGAAATTTAATCCTGATTGGAAATGCTTTTGGGCTACTGGGCCTGATATTTTTATGTTTCAAAATCAGCTGAAAACTAAATTAAAAAAAAAAAACATAATATTCTATCAGCTGCTCCTATTTCCTTTCATGATGTCATTGCATGGCACAAGACAAACCCATTGATATTGATAGATCACAAGTAAATACTAAAGTTGTTGATTTGGATAGAAATTAAATTGAGTTACATATTAGTTTACATCCAAATTCTCATCCCTAAGCTTTTGAGTTCAAGCTAAGATCAGAGAAAAAAATTATATCATATTAGTCAATAATCAAAGTGATTGAATACACTCTATTCAGATTCATGCAAATTCACTTTGAAATGATCCCACTTCAATATTTATTATAGTAAAGTTTAGGACATGAGAGATCAGCCACAATATGTTATACTAACTATTATGAATGCACTCTTATGTATGAATGGACTTCCATGGAAGAAAGAATCAGTGGATTGGCTGCTGTTCACTGTCAGTAGATCGGGTTGTAAGGCCGATCTGCAAAGTAGTGGACTGTGTGAAAGTGTATAGATGAGATTTATATCTGATCTAGGCACTGACAGCTCTCCATTATTTGCTATGAGCGGATTTACATACCTTGAATGTGTAGATCCGAATTAATACCTCTGGATAAATGTGCGTCTGAGCACAAGTAGAATGCACGAAAGTAGTGCAATAATGATGACCAATAATTGAAGAGTGATAGATAATAAATTTCTTATTATCTGTATGTAATGCTGATATTTGAATGTAACTATTGGAATGCTTAAGATTAATGTAATTGTAATTAAAATAAAAAGAATTAGAAATGCAGTTAAGTTGTTTATTGTACCTAGGCTTTTTGCTAGTACGTTTAAGATTAGTGATACAATGTTTCAAAATGACGTTACCTCTGTGAGCGTAAAAGATTGAATAATACAAAGATGAAATTGGAATTTCAATATTAATGTTGAAATACACAATAGAATATATTGATGCTGGAACTAATAATAGAACAATAATGACATTGAGTAATGATTGAATTGAACATACAATTTAGCAATGTTTGATTGAATAAAATTTAAAATACTTGAAAAATGATAGTAAAGATGAGAATCCTAACCTGACTAATAAAATCAGTCGAGAGATGAAATTCCTAAAAAATAGTCCTGCAAATTCTTAGCAATCCTAAAGGTATGAAAGTACAAAAATTTATATGATTATGAACAATTACCTAATTTCAAAAATGATAACTAGGAATTCAGTTTAGGTAAAATCCAATCGTACCTGAAGCTTTCAAGCTGTTGACTTTTTTAACACTGAAAGAGGACAACTATAGCAACTTGGCTATAGTGTAAGCAGAAGGAGCAGAAAGTCTGTCCAGAACTGAAGGTTCGATTAATAATTAAAGAATAGAAAAGGTTGAAAAATACCAAATACAATATTGAAAGGAGACGAAGCTCAGCATATTGTATGACATAAGCGGGCTGGGAAATGACAGCTCAATGCATGTCAAATTACATGGGGAAAATTACCATATTATGTAGATCACATAAGTAATAATAATATAAGATAAAATTGAATGATTGATAGTATTTAAATAGTTATTATTTAGGAATAAGAAGTTAATCAAGAACCAAATTGATGGGATGAAGACTACCAGTAAACACAGTGCCTCTGAAAGGGTAAATACAAAATGTAAATATTAGAATAAGACTTCCCTGAATAATTAATGATGTGTTGCCGAAGTGATAGGCCTACGGTGACTCAAAATCCGTGGATGAAACTTGACTCCTGTCAAGTACATTGTAGTTGCAGACAGCTGCTGGGCTGATAGAAGTTGAATGATGTTGATATCCTGACTATATCCTGATAAACGGTGACCGATGCGGAAGAGAACTTGACTTGAATACGTTGAGATATTGAAAGTTGAGACTGTTCCGATATTAAAGTTGGTAATGAATATAACGACGAATGGGCACTTCACAAATTGAATGAGTTTCACTGATTGAATGTTAATTGGAAAAAGATTCCACCATGAATTAAGTAGAATAAATGTTTGAGGTTATGTCCTAAAGTTGATGTAATTGAAATGAATAAATATTTGAATAACAAGATAAAAAGTTCTTGACGAATGAAATCACTGGCATCAGTAAGAAATGAGATTGATAAAGTTCGACTAAATAAATGATGAGTAGCTAAGACTGAGTAGCTAAAAATGAGTAGCGGTTGACGATGAAGGGCAAACTGCACTTGCACAAGTTTCCCGAGTTGAAATGTTGAATAAGGTAAGCTGCACTTGCACAAAACTTCCCAAGTTGAAATGTATCTCCTACGAGCATACAAGATAAATGAATGTAACTGCTAAATAATGTGTACTGATGCTCAGTAAAATTGAAGTGATAAATATTGAATCAAAAGTTCATATTGAGAATTGTTGAAAGTTCATGTAGAATTCATGGTGGAAAAAAATGTTGAAATTACTTACAGTTCATAACACTAAAATGATGAATAATTGAAAACGTGGTACGCAGAAAGCATGGCGTGATTTGCAAAAAGGACGCTCAGTAGAAAAGTCCTGAAAGGTATGTTAAAATCATAGAAATTATGGTAGGAAGACGTTCACTGATGATAAATGCATTGAATGGTTATCGAATAAGCACACAAACTAGGACATAATGAATGATGAAAATGGATAAAGTTTTCCTAAGATGGACGCGTTAAATGAAGATGTTACATTGTATGGCTGACTAAAGAGAGTGACGCTGTCTTGTTGGCTGGGTGAAGAAACAGGAACTACCCGTAGTGGAAACATGATGTGATCGGCAGTGATGCGCACAAACTCATCGAATGAAGTGAAAATTGTCACGTTATTCTTTATATTTAAATAACGATTAGCCTCCTGCTTGGCATCAGTCGGTAAAGCATGAGATTTGATATAATTATATAATTAGGTCGTGGTTTTCTAATAGTATTCAGTCTTAAAAAATCTTGATAGGCCTAGGTATGAGCTTCTCCTATAACTCTTGTAATTCAATAAAAAATAAATATATATAAATATGATACTCATACAATAGTGATGAGGAATAATAAATAAATTGCACACCATAAACGTTTCATACATATATTACACAAATAATGCAAAAAATAAATCAAGGCAAGAAATATATAAAGAGCGATAAAAAATATAATATAAAAATAGAACAATAATTGAAATCAATAAAATATCACAGGCTAAACTTTATATTCTAGATTTATGGCACGAATCATTACCATGTGCCTTTATATTAAAATCATATGCATTCTTTTGCATGTAGCTGCGATATGCGCTTGCTAATACTTGTCGACTTGGACAATTCAATTAAAAAATATGTGCTTTAAGATCAGCTTGATAAATTAGCCACTAATAATCCAAATATATATATATAAAAATCTCTGGTGCTTAGCAGATTTCTTTGTATCGAATATATATTTTTATCTCAGGGTGCAAGATTCGGCACCTGACGGAATAGGTAGAGCCATTCATCTAGTGAATTAGAGCTATAACAAACTATCGCAAATTATATTGCAAAAAATTAAATATCATATGCATATGTTTTGATAGCCTAGATTTTGTACTTCTTTGATTTAATAGAAATTTCTGAAATATTGATCTATATTTTTCTTTCAAATAAATACCTTTAATACTAATTTTACTTGCGCAAGTATTACTCTTATTAATTTCTTAATTTAGAATAAAAACCCTTTAGGCGAGCTAGCTTTGATTATTAGATTAATTCGAAGCACTAGGGCGCCCATCACTAATTCAATATTAATCACTCACGTGTCGAAAATCTTCTTGTAAGCCGCCGATGTCGATCCAACTCCATGTGGTCCGAGAATATGGTAGCCGGAATCGTCTCTTCCAAGGGGTTATAAATTTATTTAAAAATGAAAATGACTTCTGCTTCACAATAGCATCACGAAGTCTTTTAAGAAATTTAATAATTTACTTTAACTTTAACTTTTACAAAATCATTATCAAGGTACTACGCTCTAAAATATTTGGGGTCCTCTCCTGGTGGCATTTGGTTGGCGAGTGCTGGTTCTCCTTTCTCAAGTTTTACAGATCCTATTTCCGACTTTCAAATTAGCATAAAATTTAAATATCTTAGTCCTCCGCCATTTAGGTTCAAATAGATCTTACAAAAAATACCAAAATATTGCTTAGATTGTATGATTAATAATTTCTTTGCTTTCGAGCCATATCGATAACATAGACTATACAACAATTCAACATAGATTCCGAACATTTATAGAAATATATATAAATATTTTTGAATTGGCCTACAATTGCCGCCTATTAACTGCCATTTTACTATTGGTGCATGCAAATTTTATTCGGTATTCATGTGCCTGGTACCTCTTATTTCCTGAATACATTAAATTATTTTTATCTGGTTTATTTGTTATGCTCTTTACATGCTAGCTAATATTCTATACATTAATATTAATTTCATGCTACCTAATAATTAGCCACGTGAACAGGTGTTTTTTCACATTGCACACTATTTGATTGCAGTAGAGCTCTGCCAAGGGGTTTTGGTCAGATTCTACGTTTCTCGATTTGATCGATCTCTAGGTCACCGATCCGTGAATACATGTACCTAACCTCAATCTTCAAATATTTTATATAATAATCTATTTATGAGCAATAAAATTCCTTCAAATCCTTTTTGGGTTTTTGTACCATTTAGCCAGAACAAGCTGATGCTATCTAATCTTAGTTATTATCTATTTGGCGATATTAGCCAGTTACTTTATTTTCAGACCTATTACTGTTTCTGTTAGGGCTTTTTATCTACCCAAATTTGATACTTTACACGCGCCCCTGGGTTTGAATTCAAAATATTTGAGAATCATAATGTTTTTAATGAAAACCCACCCTTCAATACATCGATATACACTATACTTTAATTATAAATTATACTCTCATACTTCTATCACAGTTCGCAGACATATTTGCTGCATCTCCTTTATACCTTTATCAAATACAATAACAAATTCTTCTCCTCAACACACATAAAATATCATAAATATAAACTTCTAAACGCACTCCTCCTGACAACACTTAAACATAGTAATTTTTAAATTCGCCGCTTGCAGGGCCGCCAACCTAACTACACACATTTCATAATTCTCACAAATGATTCCTTTTAGACAATAATTTCGATTCACAAAACTTCTGGGCTTATATCTTATAGTATTCCTTAGGTCTTAATATAAATAATTTTCTATACATCAGGTACAATACTTTTCTTTTGCTAATGGCTCTTTGGTTTTTTTTTTGGTAGCTTGTATTCACTTTAGGTTTTTTTCAGGTAACAAACGTGGCATAATTAAAAGTAATAAATATAAAACATATAAATAAATAGACCGACATTAATAAATATAATAAATAACAATAATAAATAACAATTTTGGGGTAACCATACTTTTTCATAATCATATGTTTGCAGGTATTACATATTTGATTCAGGTGGCCTTGCCCAGCTGGTCACTGGCTCTACAGAATTTGCTGTCGACTTTCATAATTAACCTAACTGCTGCATTTTTTCTCTTTAAAGGTAATTTACAAATTTTAAATATACTATCCCCGCTTGTGTCCTTTTTTTAGTGGATGTAGCTAATTTAATTACACATTTAAAAATTATTCTTTTTCTTATTGCAGGCTTCTAACGGCTGGAAGGAATTAAAACACTGGATTGTTGCCATGCGGTCCTATGCCAAGATTAAATTTATTAAGGAAGGTTAGTAATCGGTTTGATAATAATGTTTTCCTTGATTTCTTATCATATTTATTTCAAATTCTGTGATATGGCTTAATATTGGCTACATTTTCCCACCAAACAATGTGCGTGTTCTCACTCTCTTGTAACTGAACTGTGTTATGCTGCGATATGGCTACTATAGTGAATGGCCCTGAATAAATTAAAAAGAATTTGCGAGTTACTTTCTCCAAAGCATTTGATAACCTGTGGCTCTTTACTAAAACTTCATCTCCAACGTTATATGAAAATATTTTATATGCTCGGTCGTGGAATCTCTTTCTGCTATTTGCCTTCTGCTCTAGTTTTAACCTTACGAGATGATGGATATTAGGGTTTGTTAACTTATTCACTTCTGAGCTTGGAAAATCAATTAATTTTTCGATAAATGTATTGTTCCTTTTACCGAATATGATTTCGTAAGGCGTACGACCGGTGCTTTCATTTAGGCTATTATTATAGCATTCTTCTAAAAATGGTATATACCTAACCCATTGTTGGTGTTTTTCATTACAGTACGTCCGCATAAAACGAGAGATCTCTGCCATACGTCGCTCTACCGGATTAGCGCTGGGGCTGTAAAGAGATGTCCTCGACCATTTAATATTAGCCAGGTGAAGTATTTCTTTCCACTGCTTGCTACAAAAATAGGTTGCGTTGTCTGATAGTACTCGTTTGGGCTTTCCTACTTCACTTGTCCATCTTTCCGTTATGCATCGGGCCAAAACTTCTCCGGTCAATTTACCTATGGGAAATAGCATGGTATATTTTGAAAAAACACATGTAAGCACGAATATGTATTTTTTTCCGTATTGCGCCATGGGCAATGGACCATATATATCCGCTGATATCAATTCCAATGGTGCGCTGGGGAGAATGGGATTCATTTCACCCCTGATATGGTATCGCGGGTATTTGGCTTTCTGGCATATATCGCAAGTTTTCACTATTTTGGCCACTTTTTTATGCATGCTTTTAAAATAACAGCTTTCTTTTAGTAGGTGGAGGGTCTTCGTAGTTCCAAAATGTCCAATGCGTTCGTGAGCTTCTTTTATCAAATCTGTTTCCATATTAGCGGGGATGATTAGGCGCCAGTCGTAAGTATTTTTAGCCGGTCGGTGGAACATAAATCCTTTGTAGCGGGTATACTGTCGCAGGTAGTCGGGCGGTTCGGCAGCTCCTTCTTCCATCAGTTCGCGGATCCGGGACAGTCTTGGGTCTTCATATTGGGCGATACGGATTCTTTCAGGTGTTAACATGGCAGTATGAATTCGTGGTTGGATGTTGGGAGGATATGGTATGCTTTCTCCACTCTTTACGGCGAAACATCTCAGGTTGGTATCTTGACAATATGTAGCGTCTATTTCCCTGGATAGAAAGTCGGCGGTCTGATTTTTCTTTCCTGGCAGATGGGTCAATTCGATATCGTATTCTTGAAGCGCAAGAAACCATCTAGATAAGCGGTTGTGATTCAATTTGGCTGTTTTGAAAAATGTTAAGGCTTTGTGGTCGGTATTGATAAATATCTTATTGCCGAGTAACAATGTCCGGTACTTAATACATACTTCCACAATACTCAACAACTCTTTTTCGGTCACAGAATAACGACGCTGGGCTGGATTGAGTGTCTTACTGAAAAATGCCAACACTCCTTTCTCTCCTTGCTCATCTTCTTGGAAAATCTCTGCGCCTATCGCGTAATCTGATGCATCGACATTCAAGAAAAAAGGTTTCTTTAGGTTAGGGTGTTTCAACACGACGGAATTTAGGAAAGCTTCTTTTAGTTGTTGGAATATGATCTCTTCTTTGTTAGTCCAAATCCAAGGCTTGGTACTAGACAGTATATGACTGAGTTGAGCAGTGTAGTGTGACATTTGTTTATTAAAACGGCGGTAGAATTGTAAAAATCCAATAAACTTTTGTAATTGTTTACGGTTGGTTGGTGATGGAAATTGTCTGATGGCTAATAATTTGTCCGGGTCCTGTGATATGCCAGTAGGTGTGATTATGTGTCCTAGATATTTCACCTCTCTCGCAAAAAATTCGCACTTAGATAGTTTGAGTTTCAATCCGCAATTTATCAATCTATCAAATACTATATCTAAATGCTGGCAATGTTCACGTATATTCTGTGAGGCTATTAATCCATCGTCCACGTATAATGTACAGTAGTCTCTGATATCGTCTCCTAGCGCCTGTCTCAAACATCGTATGAATATAGCCATAGCATTTCTTAATCCAAACGCTAAACGAGTGAACCTATAATTGCGTCCATTAAACAGGAAGGATAAATAATCGCGCGATTCCGGTGCTACTTGGACTTGCCAATATCCTGCGCTCAAATCTACCGTTGAATATATGGTCTTGCCATGGAAAGTTTGCATAACTTGTTCAATTTGGTCTGGTCCTTCTCGGTCATCATCCAATATGCGGTTCAAGGCGCGAGCATCCAGACAGAGTCTCACTGTTCCATCCTTTTTGGCTACACACACAATCGGCAAACTATAGGGTGCTGTGGATTCTTCTATAATTCCTAGTTGTTCCATGCGAGATATTTCTGCTATGGCGGCGGATCGATAGGTGAAAGGTATGGGGTATGATTTGCGGTAATACGTGTCGTGTGGTTTAACGTTGAGTGAACATTTGAAGTGAGTAGCTAGGCCAGGTTGTTCGGAAAAAACGTCTGCATTTTTACGGAATACTTGAATTATTTCCTGTCTAGTGTCAGGGTGCCAATCGGTACGTTGATGAATTCTGTTTATCAGTATCTCTAACAATTCTTCGGTACTAGAGTCGGCTCTTGACGGTGCTCGGTCCTTAGTTGTTAGGCTTAGTACCTCCATACACTCCATAGCATTTTCCATTCCGTGGATACCCCACTCCCTCGGCACGCCTTCCATGTAGTGAGCGAAATGTACCTCAGCGATTCCTTCAGTGCGTTTCTTCAGATCAAGGGGTACTATAACTTCGTATGCTTCGGTTTCGGTGAATGCATGAAATTTCGAGGTTTGGAAATTTAAACAGGCCTGGAAGTGTTGTAGAAAATCTGTACCTATTATTATGTGCGGACCGGAAACAGGTAATACAAGAAATGTATATGCGAATCGTTGTCGTTGAAGATTTATTTCCAGTAAACATTGAGTAGTTATATGTATTCGCCGTCCTGGACTGATACCTGATACATATACGTTGGTTAACGGTAGAGTAGCTAATTTTGTTTTTTCTTTCAGACGTTGAAATATGTCTGTTTGTATGAGGCTACATTGTGAACCACTATCTACTAATGCTTGAACCTTCATTCCATATATTTCTATATCGATATACGCTTGCATTTGGATATCCGGTGTCCTGCTTTCTTTTTCCGTTTCTTCTAACAAAGTCTCCGGTAAATCATTTCTGAATGTGGTGTATGATGTTGAAATATCCTGCTTTTCTTGGTTTGTTTCACTTGAGCGTGTGCTTGCTGTATCGGGGGTATCATATAGTCATGGTTTATTAGCTGTAGTTTCCTGTATATCTGGTGGCGGGTCGTTGGGTGTTGGGTTCCGGGTTTTTTGTTGATTCAATCCTATTGCATGTGCTAATGTATAATTTGTACTTACTTGTTGAGGTGGCGGTTTATAATTTCGGTTGTAATTGTTTTGTGTGTGATTATTATGTGAGTTTAATCGATCACGGCCATCATAGTGATTCTTACGATTGCTCTGCTGGGCATAGTGGTTGGTTGTACGATTTTGAAATTTTTCATTATTCCAGTTACCATTTTGCCTGTGCTCATAGCGGCGTTCAAATTGAGGAGCAGATCGGTAGCGATCATATGATACCGTTCATAATTTTGGCTGTTATACTGATTAAATTTTGAGTTATGTTGATTTGGTGCGTATCTCTGGTCTGAACGGTGGTTTGATATTGCCATCACAGACTGTATGCCATATAAATGATTTATCAGCTGCTTGCAATCAGTAATGGGTTGTGTGGCGAGTGCCATTCTAACTTGATACGGTAGCTTCTTTAAAATAATACTTGCTAATGCCGATTCGTTAATGGGCTCGCTCAATTGAGAATTTTTAAACTGTAGGGCAGTGACGAAAGTGGTACATGCACCGTCTAAGTTAGGGTTGAAATCGCATGATATAATGTCCGCTAGCACGTCCAACTGTTTACTTCTGCTCCAATACTGTTCCAGGAAGACAGCTACAAACTCATCCAATGATGTAAATTCATGGGCTCTACTCCGAAAGAACATCAGGGGTTCGCCAATCAATAAACTAGTCAAACGAAGACGCCAAAAATTCCAAGAGGTAGGTGCAAGAGTTTGTACTAATTTTATCTGATCAATGAATGGTTGAGGTTGCAAATGGCGATCAGTATTATCAAATTTTCCCAGTCCTTGTAATATACTATGTACGTTGAGGTTGTCTGTTTGAATCCCTTGAGGTCGTTGTTGAATATGATTTTCTAATGCTGTTATTTTTTCCTGTGTTATCTGCCATTGACTATTATGTGTAATTTTATTTGCGTTTATTTCTTGATTTAATTGAGTCAGAGTGGATTTTTGAATTAGTAGAGTTCCGTTTAAAGCTTTACAGGTTTCTGTGTTTTGATTTATGCTACCTTGCAGTTGGTTCATTTTTGTGGACATATTAATCTGTTTATTTTGTATTTCTTTAATACTGTTAATATTTTTGTCAACTGTAGTTGTTAAGGTTTGATTGGCAACGGTAATTTGTTTGTGGATTTCTTGGTGGCAATCGGCCTTAATGTTATTTGTTATATCCTGAATGGGTGTAGTGATTTGTATGGTTAGGTTATCTATCCTTTCATTGAGTTCACATGTAACCGTATCCAACCTTTCCGATAATCCTGCCGTAACTTTATCCTGACTTTCTTTTTGTAGGGTTATCATTGCTTTTAATTCTTCCCTATGATTCTCTACTTTAGTTTCAATATTATCCAACCGTTGTTCTACTGATTTTATAGCGCCTGCGGTCTCTTTCATGCCCTGTTCCACTGTTTGTTTATTTTCCTCTTTTACTGTAGCAATCTCTTTTTTAATCTCCTGCATCATATTATCCATTGTTTTTTGTAACATAATATTGAAAGTACTGCTAGTTTGTTCCATTATTACCTTTTGAAGCGGATCTAACTCTGTGATTGAAAATATACTTTGTTTGCTCAGGTGTGACTCGGCCTCCGGCGATGCGGGTTCTGCAGGCTGCTCCTCGCCCCCTTCAAAGTTGATCTCTGCTATCCGTTGATTCAATGGTGTGTCAGCGGCGTCGATTCGAGTGGATGATAGAGGTTGCAGACCTGGTGGATCGAAGACTATCGACCCGACGCTTCCTGGTTCCCTTTCTCGTGGCGTATTGGCATCTACCGTGGTGGGGTTTGATGTGCTTGGAGTCGACAAAGTGGGATCTGTGCAACCGCCGTACATATATGAAACTTCAGAGTTTGCGGGAGTGTGATTCATTATGTCAAATATGATAAATGCTAATTAAAAAGTGATAAATGATAAGCGAAAATGCTTAAAAAAGAGACACAAACCGGGACTTACAGTGAAACAGTGATGTGTAAAGTGTTTGGATACTCATACAACAAGGTATTTATACTTAAGTTTTTTATAATGCTCTAGCGCCCCCAATGTTTTGTTTTAATTTATTCTTGGCTAGTTTACAGGCTGTGACTTATTTTCCAACCGGCTTAAACACATAATATATTTTTGACTAGAAAGTAATAGCAGTTTAGGCTTATAAAATATAATCTCTCTCTATAAACATGTATTTTTTACAGTACTAATAATATAAAATTTTCTTTAAAACATATAATTTCTCTTATTTAAAGCTATTGATTCCCCAAAAAGTAATACAAATTTCACTTCGCCAGTTTTCCTCAAAACTCGTATAAGTTATCTATAATTTTCAATATGGTTATTGACTTAATTTCAAATAATTATTCAATGAGCTTGGCTCTCATCATCAGTCCCACGTTGGTACGGCATGTTTTATGTCACGTTATTCTTTATATTTAAATAACGATTAGCCTCCTGCTTGGCATCAGTCGGTAAAGCATGAGATTTGATATAATTATATAATTAGGTCGTGGTTTTCTAATAGTATTCAGTCTTAAAAAATCTTGATAGGCCTAGGTATGGGCTTCTCCTATAACTCTTGTAATTCAATAAAAAATAAATATATATAAATATGATACTTATACAATAGTGATGAGGAATAATAAATAAATTGCACACCATAAACGTTTCATACATATATTACACAAATAATGCAAAAAATAAATCGAGGCAAGAAATATATAAAGAGCGATAAAAAATATAATATAAAAATAGAACAATAATTGAAATCAATAAAATATCACAGGCTAAACTTTATATTCTAGATTTATGGCACGAATCATTACCATGTGCCTTTATCTTAAAATCATATGCATTCTTTTGCATGTAGCTGCGATATGCGCTTGCTAATACTTGTCGACTTGGACAATTCAATTAAAAAATATGTGCTTTAAGATCAGCTTGATAAATTAGCCACTAATAATCCAAATATATATATATATAAAAATCTCTGGTGCTTAGCAGATTTCTTTGTATCGAATATATATTTTTATCTCAGGGTGCAAGATTCGGCACCTGACGGAATAGGTAGAGCCATTCATCTAGTGAATTAGAGCTATAACAAACTATCGCAAATTATATTGCAAAAAATTAAATATCATATGCATATGTTTTGATAGCCTAGATTTTGTACTTCTTTGATTTAATAGAAATTTCTGAAATATTGATCTATATTTTTCTTTCAATAAATACCTTTAATACTAATTTTACTTGCGCAAGTATTACTCTTATTAATTTCTTAATTTATAATAAAAACCCTTTCGGCGAGCTAGCTTTGATTATTAGATTAATTCGAAGCACTAGGGCGCCCATCACTAATTCAATATTAATCACTCACGTGTCGAAAATCTTCTTGTAAGCCGCCGATGTCGATCCAACTCCATGTGGTCCGGGAATATGGTAGCCGGAATCGTCTCTTCCAAGGGGTTATAAATTTATTTAAAAATGAAAATGACTTCTGCTTCACAATAGCATCACGAAGTCTTTTAAGAAATTTAATAATTTACTTTAACTTTAACTTTTACAAAATCATTATCAAGGTACTACGCTCTAAAATATTTGGGGTCCTCTTATGGTGGCATTTGGTTGGCGAGTGCTGGTTCTCCTTTCTCAAGTTTTACAGATCCTATTTCCGACTTTCAAATTAGCATAAAATTTAAATATCTTAGTCCTCCGCCATTTAGGTTCAAATAGATCTTACAAAAAATACCAAAATATTGCTTAGATTGTATGATTAATAATTTCTTTGCTTTCGAGCCATATCGATAACATAGACTATACAACAATTCAACATAGATTCCGAACATTTATAGAAATATATATAAATATTTTTGAATTGGCCTACAATTGCCGCCTATTAACTGCCGTTTTACTATTGGTGCATGCAAATTTTATTCGGTATTCATGCGCCTGGTACCTCTTATTTCCTGAATACATTAAATTATTTTTATCTGGTTTATTTGTTATGCTCTTTACATGCTAGCTAATATTCTATACATTAATATTAATTTCATGCTACCTAATAATTAGCCACGTGAACAGGTGTTCTTTCACATTGCACACTATTTAATTGCAGTAGAGCTCTGCCAAGGGGTTTTGGTCAGATTCTACGTTTCTCGATTTGATCGATCTCTAGGTCACCGATCCGTGAATACATGTACCTAACCTCAATCTTCAAATATTTTATATAATAATCTATTTATGAGCAATAAAATTCCTTCAAATCCTTTTTAGGTTTTTGTACCATTTAGCCAGAACAAGCTGATGCTATCTAATCTTAGTTATTATCTATTTGGCGATATTAGCCAGTTACTTTATTTTCAGACCTATTACTGTTTCTGTTAGGGCTTTTTATCTACCCAAATTTGATATTTTACAAAAAGATGGTGTGTGGAATACCACGACGTGATGAGAAGCGTATGAGTGCCGCTATAAAGGCTTTCGTTGTCAACTCTGAGACGACTTCTACGTGTACTGCTTTCGTGACCATGCAGACAAAGATAGCTAAATAAGCTTTCGAATATGTGCATGATTTCTTGGAACCAACAAGTAATGAAAACGGTCCAGCATAATCTATGCCAGAGTTATAGAATGGAAAATCAGACTGTATTCTGACAGGAGGAAGTTGTCCCATGATTTGTTCCGAACGAAATTTGGCGAAGTGAAAACATAAATGGCAGGATTTCAAAACTGATTTGACTGTAGATTTCGACGAGTAGATAGTATCCAATAACGCTGAAGTAATGAAGTTGTGGTGCTCTGAACTCCATCATGAGAAAGACGTCGATGATATGACATGATGAGCGCGTAAGTGAAACAATGGTGAAACAGTGAGTGAAGGCAAGATGATTTGATGTTTGTAGTCATACGGCAAGTCCGATTGACTCAATCTGCCGCCAACTCTCAATAATGAGTCGTTGAATGGCAATAGCACTTTCAAGGAACTAGATGGAAGCAATACTCTGCCTTGATGGAGGAGACGAATCTCTTCTGTGAATGCTTCTGCTTGAACAGTGCAAATGATCGCAATTTCTGCCTCTTGAATTTCTTCTACTGTAAGTAGACCACTTCTGCGCTGATCAGGATGATGACGTTGAGTGATGTTATGGATGAAACGACGAATGTATGCTGTTGAACGGATGATGCGATGATAATCAGACAATTTATGAATGATATTGTTCAACACTGAAGTTGTGACTCTAGTGGCATGTGATGAGATAGAACGGATGATTGCGACATTACAGGAGATGTCATTCCATGTAGCTTCTGGCTTGGATAACCAAGACGGGCCGTTCCACCAAAGTGAACTGTTGATGAGTGTTGTTGGAGTGCAACCTCTCGAAATTAGGTCAGCAGGATTATGTTTCGTAGTGTCATGTTTCCATGTAAAATCTGCTGTAAGATTCTGAATCGTAGATACACGAACAGATACAAAGATATCTGCTCTGTTTGGCAAAGCTTTGAGCCAATCGCACACAACCTTGGAATCAGTCCACAAGATTACCCTGGAAAATTTGAGCTTGGAAGCACTAATTGTTTTCACAACTAATTTTGATGACAAATATGCTGCTTGGAGTTCCAAACGAGGAATTGTGAGCAATGGTTTTATGGACGCTACCTTGGACTTTGAGGTAAGCAATCTAACTTGAACTCCGTCCGATGATGAGCTGCGCACATAAAGACAAGCACCAAATGCTGTTGCGCTGGCATCAGAGAATGCATGCAGTTCCAAGTCAACCTCTGAAGAGGGTGGCAAAACACAACGTGGAATAGAAACATTCACAATGTTTGGCAAATCATGAAGTATGGATAACCATTCTGTGAGAAGCTCAGATGGTAGCTTTTGGTCCCAATCAAGTTTATGGAGCCAAAGTTTTTGAAATAACAATTTGGGACGAATGACAATGGGTGAGATGAGTCCAAGCGGATCAAATATGCTAGAAATGCATGACAATAATTGACATTTAGTGAAAGATGTTTGATGAACAACTTCTGAAATGTTGGATGAGATAGTGAGTTGATCAGCCGTAGAATTCCAAATGAGACCAAGTGCCTTAACAACACTGTCGTTTGAATCAGATAATGGTCGTGATGTAGCTGTCTCAATGAGATGAGCTGGGATCATTGAAAGTAATTCTGATGAATTAGACAACCACTTCCTGAGTTCAAATTTTCCTTTATTAAGTGTAGTAAGCAATTGATGAGCCAACTCTATGGCTGATGAGAGTGATGATGAACCACTGATAAGGTCATCCACATAAAAATCTTCCTTAATGGCTTGGTGAACTGCTGAGTGCAGTGAACATTCAACATCTGCTAAGTGATTGAGCGTGCGCGTAGCAAGGTATGGAGCTGAGGATGTGCCGTAAGTGACAGTATTCAAGTGATACTCTTGAATAGGTTGATTCTGATCAGATCTCCAAAAGATGCATTGAAAATTTCTGTCATTTGGATGAACAAGAATCTGGCGGTACATTTTCGCTATATCAGCAATGAATGCGATACGATGCATACAAAATCTGAGCACTGTGTCAAACAACTCAGGCTGGACTGTTGGACCAATGTGAAGAACATCATTGAGTGATAATCCTGAAGTGGACTTCGCTGGAGCATCAAACACAACTCTAAGTTTGGTAGTCGTGGAATCTGGCTTGAAAACTGGATGATGAGGAATGTGATAATATGGATCATATGGAGATGAAGGTGGTGCAAGAGACATGTGACCTAAATCAATATATTCATCCATGAATTGTATATATTGTTTCTTGAGTTCAGGATGAGTATCAAGGCGTTTCTCAAGCGAGTGAAAGCAAGTCAATGCTTGTCTGAAAGATTGACCTAACGAATGAAATGAATCTTTTTTCGGCAAGGCTACAGAAAATCTGCCATCATCTTGACGTTGAACATTCTCAATGTAGTGCTGCTCAATTTGTGCGTGTTCTGCTGGCGTGCTGGATTCAGTATCAATTTCTTCAATTCGCCAAAATTTTTCCAATTGCTTAGAGATGTCTGCGTTGGACACATGTTCAATGCTAGAAACGAAATTGGAAATGTGTTGATGGGTGACAGATGATTTATAAGCAGGAATGGAGCCCCAGACTACCCAACCTAACTTGGTATTCTGAAAAATACAGCTTTCGGACAGACGAATCTGACCAGGTAAATGAAGCATGGCGTAGACATCAAGGTTTAAGAGTATGTCCACTCCTGAAATTCTGAAGAAGGTAGGATTGGCTAAAATGACATTGGAAGGGATATTGAAATCTGAAAAGTGAGTCCAGATGGTGGAACACTAGGAACAATTTTCTCTGTGACAATGCAATCAATGTGAGTTGACCAAGTTCGGTCAGGTGAGTGAATACTTACAGATGAAAAATTTAATAAAGTAGCATTTCTGCCAGATACAGTGTGAACTGTGCTGCCAGTACAAATAGTGGGTAATTGAGGTTGAGTAGCTAATTGATGTGGAATAAAACAGCTGTCAGAGCCACTGTCAAGGAGTGTGCGGCAAATTACAGCTTGACCACTCTTGTCAAAGACGATCAGCTGGGCTGTAGGCATGATGCAAGTGCGTCTGCTATCAATGGATTTGATCTGTGGTGCGCTGTGGGCATAGCTGACTGTCTGATTGTGAGATTCAACAACATTTGTGGCAGGCTGCAAACTGGATTGAGACAAATCAAATTGACGACTTCCCTCAGAATTTGATGACTGAGGTCTAGAGGGAATTGAATTGACTACAATACTAGAAGTCAGCAACTGCTGGACAAGGCTAGTTGACATTTGTGGCGCAGGTGGAACCATGTATGTCATCGGCACTGCTGAATTGGAGTTCATTGATGCTGGATACAATGATGACATTTGTGATGGCTGGTTTAACTGTTGTTGTGACTGATGAGGTATGTTATACTCATAGTACTGCATGCTCTGCGATGGATTTTTCACTGGATCGCGCACATGGTTCAATGTTGTGACATAGTTGGACCTCTTAGGGACAGGACTTGACCCATGAAGTAGCGTGTGATGTCGTAAATTACACGTCTTGCAGGAACCTTGACATTGGTGAGCTCGATCCCATGGCTGAATACAGTTGACACACAAAGATTTTTTCAATACAGCAGAGATTCGCTCTGAAGTTGGAATTTTGAGAAGTTGATTACAATTGAAAATGTTGTGAGAGCCATTGCGACAAAAGTAACACTCAGAAGTTGATGCTCTGTTGAAAACATTTGGTGAATTTGTAGGTTTGAAATTCATAATATTGGCTTTGGGCTGTGATGGTTGTCGACTGGTGCTAGGCTGGTTATTTGCTGGCGTATTGCGTTGCACTGATGTGTTGTTGAATGAGCTTGACAGTGCTTGTGCGATTTTATGTTGCGACTCTAAAAAGTCCCAAAGGCAATCAATGGTAAGTTTAGATTTAGTAGAACAAAATCTCTCTCAATCTCTAATAGTAGCATTGTCAAATCACGACACAGTCAGAAAAATGAAAATGAGATCTTTCACACTAATATTGAGCACAAGGGCTTCAAGAGCAGAGATATTTGTCTTTTGATTGTCAATAAATAATCTCCACGATTGGGATGATCTACAGTCAAGTTTAGGAGGGTTGAGTATGGCTGAAATATGAGTTTCGGCAATTAATAATGAATTATCGTATTGTTGGGTCAAGAGTTCCCATGCTAACTCAAAATCTCCAGAAGGAGAATTGGAAATTCTGTTAAGTGCTTCTCCAGATAGGACCTGACGCAGGTAATGAAATTTCAATGTATTATCAAGGTTACGGTTATTGATAACAAGACTTGTAAAGGTCGATTTGGAATTGAGCCAAGCGCTGAGACTGCCATCAAATTTTGGCAGTGGAATGTCTGGTAGGCGAGCGCTCACCATGTGAGGAGAATCACCACGATTTGAGTGAGATGGGGAGCTGACTTCACTTACTCTTTTAGTTTTCAATTCATATTCATATATGGCATTAGAAAGTACGGAATTAACAGTACCAAAATCCTGGCGAATTTGGTGGCACAATTCAATGTCAACAGGCCAACCTTTGTAGTACTATGAAAATTTTTCTTAAGCATTAGCATCTCTTGTTTTAGATCTTCAGCTAAAAAGTAGTCATTACGATTTTGAATTTCTTTGATAACACCATCTTGAATTAATCGAATCAATTGCCGATTGATAGTGTCAAGATTGTTAGGAATGGTGGGAGATGAACATTGTCTGACCTCACCTTGAGAAACTTCACCTTCAAGGGTGATGAGCAAGTCGTTTGGATTCTCCATACTGAATTGTACAAAATATAAATAGACTTGAAAGAATTAATAAATATTTGAGAAATATAAGAATAGATATATACAAATATAATGTTGAATGACCGCAATAAAACGATGTAGCACAATGAAAATTGCTTGTCAAGATAGCACCAATGAGTGGTAAGTATTCATATTTGCATGAATTCAATGCATTTAGAAATATTAAGTAAATTGATGAATAGATAAGTCTCTTGAAAGAAAAGAAAATTGAATAGTAATCCTAAAAATTTTATGACGCCCACAGAGAAAAGATATTACAAAAGGTATGTCGGTAAAATGAATTTACAGAATTGATAAATGGTTCATTCTTACAAATTGAATAGCCAGCAACTGATTCGGTCCCCAGATGAATTGCCTTTAGACTTGGCAAGATGCGAGGTGCAGCACTGTTCTGAATGCTTCTGTGCTTGGAATTGGCTCTCACTCAGGTCTGGGTCCACGAACAGTTTACAGGTTGGCTCGTTCACTGCGCCGATACAACGTAGTGTACCTTTCTGGCCGCAGTGCTGGTTCACCCTTCAATACTGAAATATATACGAGTATTATTAGAATGATGTAAGACTAATGTATGCTAGAATGCAGTTGATAAACATGGACGCTGACTGCTCTACCTGTATTGGGTATATTCAACTAACTACAGATGACTTGGAAAAATTAAGGTACCCAAAAAGAAACTTGAAAATTAGCAATCCAATAAAATAGTTACGAATCACCACAGGATGCCAGACCATCCGGGCCCGGACGAGGACCAAGAAATAATGTTCACTGTCAGTGGATCGGGTTGTAAGGCCGATCTGCAAAGTAGTGGACTGTGTGAAAGTGTATAGATGAGATTTATATCTGATCTAGGCACTGACAGCTCTCCATTATTTGCTATGAGCAGATTTACATATCTTGAATGTGTAGATCCGAAAAAATACCTCTGGTTAAATGTGCGTCTGAGCACAAGTAGAATGCACGAAAGTAGTGCAATAATGATGACCAATAATTGAAGAGTGATAGATAATAAATTTCTTATTATCTGTATGTAATGCTGATATTTGAATGTAACTATTGGAATGATTAAAATTAATGTAATTGTAATTAAAATAAAAAGAATTAGAAATGCAGTTAAGTTGTTTATTGTACCTAGGCTTTTTGCTAGTACGTTTAAGATTAGTGATACAATGTTTCAAAATGACATTACCTCTGTGAGCGTAAAAGATTGAATAATACAAAGATGAAATTGGAATTTCAATACTAATGTTGAAATACACAATAGAATATATTGATGCTGAAACTAATAATAGAACAATAATGACATTGAGTGATGATTGAATTGAACGTACAATTTAGCAATGTTTGATTGAATAAAATTTAAAATACTTGAAAAATGATAGTAAAGATGAGAATCCTAACCTGACTAATAAAATCAGTCGAGAGATGAAATTCCTAAAAAATAGTCCTGCAAATTCTTAGCAATCCTAAAGGTATGAAAGTACAAAAATTTATATGATTATGAACAATTACCTAATTTCAAAAATGATAACTAGGAATTCAGTTTAGGTAAAATCCAATTGTACCTGAAGCTTTCAAGCTGTTGACTTTGTAACACTGAAAGAGGACAACTATAGCAACTTGGCTATAGTGTAAGCAGAAGGAGCAGAAAGTCTGTCCAGAACTGGAGGTTCGATTATTAATTAAAGAATAGAAAAGGTTGAAAAATACCAAATACAATATTGAAAGGAGACGAAGCTCAGCATATTGTATGACATAAGCAGGCTGGGAAATGACAGCTCAATGCATGTCAAATTACATAGGAAAAGTTACCATATGTAGATCACATAAGTAATAATAATATAAGATAAAAATGAATGATTGATAGTATTTAAATAGTTATTATTTAGGAATAAGAAGTTAATCAAGAACCAAATTGATGGGATGAAGACTACCAGTAAACACAGTGCCTCTGAAAGGGTAAATACAAAATGTAAATATTAGAATAAGACTTCCCTGAATAATTAATGATGTGTTGCCGAAGTGATAGGCCTACGGTGACTCAAAATCCGTGGATGAAACTTGACTCCTGTCAAGTACATTGTAGTTGCAGACAGCTGCTGGGCTGATAGAAGTTGAATGATGTTGATATCCTGACTATATCCTGATAAACGGTGACCGATGCGGAAGAGAACTTGACTTGAATACGTTGAGATATTGAAAGTTGAGACTGTTCCGATATTAAAGTTGGTAATGAATATAACGATGAATGGGCACTTCACAAATTGAATGAGTTTCACTGATTGAATGTTAATTGGAAAAAGATTCCACCATGAATTAAGTAGAATAAATGTTTGAGGTTATGTCCTAAAGTTGATGTAATTGAAATGAATAAATATTTGAATAACAAGATAAAAAGTTCTTGACGAATGAAATCACTGGCATCAGTAAGAAATGAGATTGATAAAGTTCGACTAAATAAATGATGAGTAGCTAAGACTGAGTAGCTAAAAATGAGTAGCAGTTGATGATGAAGGGCAAACTGCACTTGCACAAGTTTCCCGAGTAGAAATGTTGAATAAGGTAAGCTGCACTTGCACAAAACTTCCAAGTTGAAATGTATCTCCTACGAGCATACAAGATAAATGAATGTAACCGCTAAATAATGTGTACTGATGCTCAGTAAAATTGAAGTGATAAATATTGAATCAAAAGTTCATATTGAGAATTGTTGAAAGTTCATGTAGAATTCATGGTGGAAAAAAATGTTGAAATTACTTACAGTTCATAACACTGAAATGATGAATAATTGAAAACGTGGTACACAGAAAGCATGGCGTGATTTGCAAAAAGGACACTCAGTAGAAAAGTCCTGAAAGGTATGTTAAAATCATAGAAATTATGGTAGAAAGACGTTCACTGATGATAAATGCATTGAATGGTTATTGAATAAGCACACAAACTAGGACATAATGAATGATGAAAATGGATAAAGTTTTCCTAAGATGGACGCATTAAATGAAGATGTTACATTGTATGGCTGACTAAAGAGAGTGACGCTGTCTTGTTTGCTGGGTGAAGAAACAGGAACTACCCGTAGGGGAAACATGACGTGATCGGCAGTGATGCGCACAAACTCATCGAATGAAGTGAAAATATAAAATCGATATTAAGCGAACTAATGGTGTTGAGGTTGATGTGAATGTTGAAATATACCAATGGAGGTTCAAAAACAATGAAATCACAATTCAAAATACTTATAGACGAATATTAAACTAGAAAACACTGAAAGAAGCAGACGACAACTAGCGCTACTATCGATCAAGCGATCAATGACACTGTGACGTCAGAGATCGCATGACAAGTGAAATGTTGTCCAGAGGCTGTAGCAGCGGTAGATTCAAATATTACAAAAACAAGATGGACGACCATAATACTGGCTAAAATATGAGACGAAATCTAACAGCTGCATTTACACTTTTGGATAAGTGAAACGAAAAGTAAGCGACAGGCTATGCCAAAAATTCCAGAATAAGCAAGAGATCCATCTATACCATCACCAGGGTCATCGAATTCCGAATCAACTTATTTTGGAATTTATTCTTCAACTGCATCAAGCAAAATCAAAAATAGCATGATCACTGCTAATTTGATAACTGTCAACGGAAATATTAATCGCCAATGAATAAAGATAAAGTCGAGGTTGACTTTCAAGCCCCGCCCAATATTCTACAAAATTCGCTGCAATTAGACTACTCTTCTACAGAGCACTTTCAACACATTATTGACTATTCGAATTATTCGACTCAATCATTTTCATGCCAAGTTGTGGCGTAATCTAAAAACGATTATAATAATTTTGGTAGGATTTAGATTATAAATATTTCACAAAAATTATTTCATCTTTTAATTCCCGTAGCGAAGCACGGGAACCCTGCAGCTAGTTATATCACAAAATTTTCAAACAAATATATGGGCTCAGTTCCTTGCACCGTAATACATATTGTAAAATAATATTCTTTAACGCACAAGAGGAAAAATTGATTATATTTTTTTATATTCTTTGTAGAGAGTCTATGACAATGCTTCATAATAGAAGCAGAAGCTAATAAAAGCAAGAGATCTCAGCAACGCTTTCCCATTGAAAGCGTTTCCTTAAGAATAAATCATTACTGTTGGTCAGTGTAAAATAACGTTGACTTCGGCTGCGAAATTCAGGTTTGGCTGTGCTTTAGAGGTTCCCTCATTCCCGTAGCTGTCTGGCCCACTGTGCTATACGATTCCCGTAGGGTCCTGTGGTTCTTGCTTAAACTATCTCGACAATATACCACCTACAAGTCTACCAACTACTCTCAGTCATGAAGGGTATGACTTCCATAGCACGTGTCTCCAGGGCTTCTGAAGCACTAGATTCTGTATTTAGAAAAAAATATTTTACTGTTCTTATACCTCTATTTTGAGTCATTATAAGCCATATCATATATGTGCTAGAAAACTTAGAACTGCTACTAAAATAAGTTTTTTTGCAGTCGAGAAACAATTGAATCCATGTTTTAGCTTGTGACTATGACCAAAATATAGGAAAAGAGTTGTTAGAGGAATTGATAAGAGAGAATGCAAGTAATACTCGTTGTGAAGAAGTATCAATGCAGAAATAGTATAGGCCTACACGAACTGATGAATTAAAATAATTTATTGAGAAAAAATCTGGTTTGGGGTACCTTAATTTTTCGGAAAGCAATACTTTCCTTACCTATGGTAAAAGGGCAAGGAAAGTAAAAATAAATGGAGAATTAATAATAGAGCATAGGCCTCATGTGTCTACCAGTTTGAAATAAAAATTCCTTGAATGGGCTCTGAAAAGCTATTATGTAGTTAATTTTGCTATTTCTATGGTCTTGAACAAATGCAAACACTATTCATCAGCTTTCTTTAGCTGAACTGCTTTGAGTAATAACATTAATAGTAAAGTGCGGGAACAAGGAACACCATAACATAAATTTTAACTTGTGTTTCGCTCTGCTCAATTATGTTAAAAATTAGTGTAAATTGAATTCGATAAGTTATTGATTCACTCAGTTCTGTTACATTACATATCTGTGCAACGATTACATACCTAGGAAGTGTCTGAAGAAGTGAGTAATTTACAATAGAAACGTTACAACCTCTAGGGTGACACATTTGTGAGGTTAAATTATTAAGTGTTGTATGGTTCATTCTTGAAATCGCTGTCAGCTGTGTTTCGAATTTCGGAACAATTCAGAGCAGTATCATCTCCTGGTCCGTTATTTCTGTTATTGTGAGGGCTAACCAGCTGACTGATTAATCAATCTTACAACGTCACTCTCCTTATCTTCTTTTTCATACTAAGACAAGATCTACCGTCGGACGTAAACAAGAACCCCAACGTCAACACCTTAACAGAACTATAGCGTCCTTCAGTTGCTATGACAACGCATTGATAGTTGACACCGGCCTCTTCTATCATTGGTCAACTTTTCGCTTTCAATCAAGCGGCAGTTTTAAATCTAACAAATATTATTGACCTATCCATATTCAGGAGCTTCCTTTGCTTCCAGCCTCGATAGCTCTCTTGGCAATATCCGATTTCCTTTCTGCTCTTCCTTTATAGCTGTACTCTCTCATAACATACCTTATACGCCCCTATCAAAAATGAATAAACGTATGACCCGGCGAAAACACGAGAACTTAATTCGCGATGTTAAATCTGACCTGGATAATTTAAACGGTGGCCTCGTTAATGATGATGTAGTTGAATTGGCTGTGAGTACTAGGGGATCACTCTCTTACATTGCCGAAAAATACTCAAATGACGCAATTATTGACTTGATTCCGGATATAATCGGAGTCCTAAATAAACTGGACAATGCTTTAACGGACAACTATGAGCTGAGAAACAATCTGACAGAGATAGCAGAGGAAAATAAACAATTATCTAAGCTCGTGAGTGATGAAAGAAATAGGAGAAGAGCATGTTTCGAGGATTCATTAATCAATGAGGAGAAAGCAGAGGAGGAAATAAATTTCCTTAAATCTCGAATTAAATGTCTGGAAGCATCCAGGCTTGCTTTGAATGAAGAGTTGAAGAGTAAGAATGCTATCATAGACATAATTCAAGCTGAGCAAAATAGTATTCTCAACAGAGAAAAACTAAATTCGGAGCGAAATTCTATTGAGTTTACGGACTTTGTTACACCTAGAAAAACGATTAAACTAAGAAATGAACACAGACAGGTAAGATCCATAGAAACAGTAAACCGATTTTCGGTGCTCTCTTCAAATACATCGTCACCTTTGATACCACAAAAAGTACAGGTGATAGCTCAGGTTCATCAACCCCCCTCAACTCAAAGGAAACCAAAGACTCATTATAACGGTGGCGAGCTTACTTCCAAAAAGAAAAAAAGAGTCACAATTCTAGCAGATAGTCAGGGAAAGCAATTCTGTAATTTTACGAGTGAATTTGGAGATGTATTGGAAGTTTTAGTAAGTACTAAAGCTAGTGCAAAGTTGAAGCACGTTATTCAGCAAGGTCTTGACATAGTCAAAGATTTTACAGAAGATGACTGTGTCATTTTATCGGCGGGTTCAAATGACTTCCATCGTAACGAACCTTTTCAACTGACATTGGACCAAGCAATGCGATCTCTTACTAATGTGGATCTAAAAACTAATATCCTGGTATGCAGTGTGCCCTACAGGTACGACGATCCTGCCCTCAATGAGAATATCAGCTACGCCAACGCCTACCTATCAAGAGCGGTGAAAAACTATACAGGAGGACTCAACATTCACTTCATGGATATAAACACGTTCCTGAAAAGATTCCACTTTACGAGGCATGGGCTTCATCTCAACCGACGAGGGAAGAGGATCATGGTCAAACGGCTTGCGAGATATGTGAGAGACTTATTTGGTGCCGATCTCGCATCGTTAAGAACTGGAGTGCTATTGGATAAACCTAATCTCAATGCTTGCTGTTCTCCAGCTATTTTTGAGGAAAGTACTCTTTTTTTAGAAAGAAGTACGGATATCGACATGTCTCTGAAGTCTCAATAGATAGCGGTATGAATCAAAGATGTCTCGAGTACCTTTGGACAATAAAGTTTCAAACTCTCAGGTGACTGCAAAATTAAATAAACGGAAAAACAACCGGCGTGTTATGGATTTAACTATTTTTCTCACAAATCGATAAGAAATAAATTGGGTATACTGGAGGCTCACAAATCGATAAGAAATAAATTGGGTATACTGGAGGCTAATCTACTCACCAAAGCAGCAGATATTGTATGCGTATGTGAGCACTGGACGACAAATGACGAAATAGGTTTTTATGTACCAGAGAATTTTAGTCTAGGGAGTTTCTACTGTAGAGAGTCGCCTAGGTCGCATGGTGGATCGGCAATCTATGTGAAGAAGGGAAACAAATTTGAAACCATTGATCTCACTGCTTACGGTAGGGATTTTGTTTGTGAAGCATCAGCAGTAAAATTGACTGAACTAAGTATAGTTGTGATTAATATTTATAGAACACCCGATAGTGACGTCAGAGAATTTTTCTACAGTCTAGAGAATCTCATGAACTTTATCATTAATAAAAAATTCAAATATATCTTTCTAACAGGTGATTTCAATGTAAATATTTTGGACAATGCAAGGGCTGAAAGTCGAGATTTTTTGAACCTTCTCAGAACTTTTGATTTGTTCCGTGTAAATAATTTGCCTACAAGAGGTAAGGCGTGTTTGGACAATATTGCGGCGAATCTACAGCCTGGCTCTTATAAAGTCAGTATGTTGGAGGAGGGCGTATTGTCCGACCACGCTGGAATATGGTTAGATTTTCCCATCACAGAAAATGAACCAAAAACTGGTAAATCAATTGAAACTAAGAGAATAATAAATGATTTTAAATTACATGAACTGGAGAAGAGTCTCAGGAATGTTGACTGGACGCCTTTGTATTGTATAGAGAATGTCAATGATGCTTTCGAAAAATTCATGGATATGATAGTGAACAATTTCAATGGCTGTTGTCCGGTGGTGAGCTATACTATGAGGCCACAAAATAAACAAAAAATGCGTGGTTCAATGAAACTATTGCTAATATGAGAGTTATGTTATTGATCTTATATAACAACTGGAAATCAAGTAGTGATGAGGATGATAGGCAGCGATACATAGCATTCAAAAAAGATTATAAAAAAAACTATTGCAAAATCTAAAATTAAAGCTAATGATAATTGTATTCGAAATTCAAAAAATAAATGCAAAACAGCTTGGAATATCATAAAAACAGAATCATGTAAAATAAAACCAAGCAAGAAATACCAGTATCAGTTGATGTTCTAAACAATTATTTTATTAATGTATCTGATAAAGTCAATAATGTTCACATTCCAGAGAAAGACCCAGTAGTGTTACTTGATAAGTTTGTCATGCCAATTGAACTTCAAAATAGTTTTAAATAGAAGAAGGTGAGCTCTAAAATAGTTCTGGATAGTGTGAAAAATCTAAGTTCCTCACATGCTGGTGATGTCTATGGACTTAGTAATTCAATATTAAAAAACATTATTACTGGTATACTCACGCCACTTACATTTTTAATAAACTTTGTTCTCTCTGAAGCTACTTTTCCTAATTGTCTCAAGTTGAGTAAGATTTGTCCTGTGTATAAAATAGGCGATAAGACACAGCCCGACAGTTACCGCCCTATAGCCATTGTCCCTATTATTGGTAAGATTATTGAATCTGTTATGTTTGATCAAATGTATGCATACTTTGATTGTAATAATATTCTATATTGTCATCAGTATGCTTACAGGCCTGCTCATAATACAATAATGGCTGTCGAGACTATTATAAATAGGATCTTAGAGTCTTTTGAAGACAGATTGATTACAGGTGTGGGCTTATTAGACTTGCGAAAAGCATTTGACTGTATCTCTCATAGTATCTTGAAAACGAAATTGCAGTTTTATGGAATTGTTGGAAAGGAACTAGATCTGATTGAATCATATTTGAATAGGAAACAAGTTGTAATTGTTAATAATAGAAAATCGGAAATTTTGGATGTGAAATCAGGCGTTCCTCAAGGTTCAATCCTTGGACCCTTTCTCTTCCTAATATTTATTAATGACATTCACTGTGGTGTGATCCCATTAGGCTTGCCTATACTGTATGCAGACGATACTACATTAATGTGCTCTCATAAGAATATGTCAGATGTTAAGACAAAGCTATTAGAATGTATACAAGTATCCAAAACCTGGCTTGAAACGAATAAACTTGTAATTAATGATGATAAGACAGAACTAATATATTTCTCATTGAATAATGAAAATGAAAATAAAGCTGTTAAGCTTCTAGGTCTTTATATTGATAGTAAATTAACATGGAGGGAGCAAGTGAATATGTTGTGCAGAAAACTGTCTAGAGTGACATATCTTTTGAGAAAATTGAAATACTGTGTAAGTTCAGATGTACTTTTAACAGCCTATTTTGGTCTATTTCACTCCTTGTTAGCATATGGAGTTATACTCTGGGGAAATAGTAGCACTGCCACAAAGGTACTCATTCTTCAAAAGAAAGTAATAAGAATTATTGACAATCTTCAGCCAAGAGAATCATGTAGAGACAGTTTTGTAAAATTTCAAATCATGACAGTGCCAACATTATACATCTATAACAATTTAATGCAAGTAAAAAATAATCTCTATAAGTATGACAGTATTGGACACTCATATAACACTAGAAATCGATCAGATCTTGCTATTCCTCAAATTAGATTATCAAAAACTCACAAGAGTCATCTTTATCAGAGACGACTGATGTTCAATAAACTTCCTCTATGGGTGCGGAATCTGCCGGAAAAATCTTTTAAACATGTTTTAAAAAGATGGTTAAAGAACCACTCTTTTCATAATATAAATGAATACCTAGTATCTGACACAAATACAATTAAAAAATAATAATCTCTAAAGAATTAGACTGTATTTCATTATAGGTATTATTATAGTAGTATTATATTATTTATTGTATTATTAAGAATATTTAATTATATGTATACATAGTATTTTTAAAAAACTGACTGTATTTTTGACGTAGCCTATTGCAATTAAGTTTGTTTAACGGCAATAAAAATATTCTTATTCTTATTCTTATTCTTAAATCAATACAAACGACATTACTTTATTTCCAATCTACTCCTTGATAAGTGGGAAAGATTGACCTATCATATAGATTCCTCGATAGATGAATTTTGTTTTGTTTACATCCTAACTATCCTTAATAGAACTGCGTGGTCAAAAATTATGTTTCAAAATTTCCACTCCATTATCTTCCGTTGACTGGACTGTATAAAATTTGCCTTATCTGTGATTGAACCTAGATCGGAAACAGCTAGAAAATCAGCTCTAGAAATGCAAGTTCAACACTCTGGTGACCTATATGTCTTGTTTTGTTTTTCAGGATTTTGTAATAAGTATATGAAAAACAGAGCCAATCATGTTGTTCAGTATTTTAGATCAATTATTGATGCATAAGAATAGTAGATTCCCTTGAATAGGAGGCTAAGGATCAATAAGAACAAATCATGAGACTATTTGTATGCACAAATGAGACACTGTATGCACTATTTGATGCACCGTGGGACATCCACATGTATTTAGCATTGCACAGGCTGATAGAAATGTGTATGCGACCACTAGGACCAAGAATAGTGTATATAGTTAAATACCATCCTTGCTCAATGACCTGTAGCCTATAAGCACTCAATGTGTTACAATGGAACATTTTCCTCCAACAGTTATAGTGATATTTTTTCCTATCTGGAAGATTTTGTTCTTGAAATTTGTTATTGATGAGAGGTTCCTCCCACTATTGACTTCCCCAATGGGTCTTAAATCGCTTGACTCTCAGGTTGAACAAATAATCATCAGAATTGATAGAGAGTCGTGATTAATTGATTACTTTTATTAACAGTGGAGGGGCTGATTTAGGATTCCAGGTCCTCTCTGCCACACAACCCTTTGTGTTTGGTTTGTGAGTAGGGTAAACAAGCCTAGAAATCTGTGGTTGCTAGAATTCTACAATATATAATGATAAATATGAATAAATGGAAGGGATCTATTCGAAGCAATTGAATCACCTCGTTAAAATAACGTTACAATTCTGATTCATATTACTGTGTAGAACGATGATGATATATCACCTATATTATAACTTGTGAATCTTCAATAGAAGAAGCCATTGTGTTACTCCAGCAGTAGAGTAATGTATAATTATTTTATACTCCCGTTATCAATCGTGTCTATTAGTCTAGAAGAGATTTCATCTCAGAATAAACTTGCATCTATCTCATTAATACTAACCTCTGATTTGAAAACTTTTTTATGAAGTCAACTACATTCTACAAGTAGTCAATTGGTAATAACTGAAGTGAGAACAACCTGCAATTCAACAATAAAGTTTCACGCGAACAGGTTGAAAAAAGGCAACAAACTATCAAAACCGTCTTACTCGATGTGAACTTGGCCAATTTAATAAGCATAGAGACCCTTCGCTTCACTAACAGCTACAAGAGAACAGTGCAGAAAAGGAGGTCACACAAAATACCACTTGCTTTTAAATGTCACACAAGAAAACGAAACGCTTCTAGAAGATAACAATCTTTCAATACCAATTTAATTAGCATTCATGATTGTTTTAAACTATTTCAAATCGTGTATTTATTGACTGGCTGCACATAAGTACTAACTTACTGTGTATGCAACATTATTATTATTTCTACTGCAGCCCCTGCATTTATACAACGACAACTCAACTTTGATTTAGTTTTATTTCAAACACAACGCGTCTACAAGTTGAGAGCATTTCATTGATAACTCTTTCTTCAAGAGCTGAACTGAGTTATTGAATCAGACAAATGTATGTAAATTGTTGTTTTTTGTGAGTCGGAACAAACGCAATACGCAGCTGAGTGCTAGCTACAATGCTCGGAATAAATAAACATGACTATTTTGCAACGATACTTGATCTGGATTTGTTTAACATTATTCTTGTCCCGTGTTACCTATTCGAGATTTTTTACTTTTTGAAGTAGAACAACAGTACTTGTTTATTCTATTCCAGAAAGCAGACAGAATACTTTGCATCTAGTACGCTAGTGCACTATCAGCTCGGATTTAGTTAGCAAATCACAACCTTGATCTTTGCATACACTTCCATTGGGACAAGGATTTGAAATAAGAATAAATAATACCGAATGATTTTTATAATCTATTTAATGCATAAACTATTCAGTTCGTTGAAGCTTGAATTAGATCTCTATGATTCAAATGCAGAAAACTATAGTAGTCACAACAGGTCGATCCATGAGACTCATTCATGAAAGTATTTTGACTTCAATTTTGCTTCAACTTGATCCCTCTGAAGCAGTAACCCCGATAATAGTTGCACGCTTCTTCTGGTACTGACTTAATACTCATGTACATTATATATCATTCACAACTTCTGGAGTATGGTTGGCAATATGCCTAATATTAAGTTCTACCCAGATAATACTCAGTTATGGTACATTTCTCAAACATAATAACTAATGTAAAAATCATATAATCTGTGATTCAATCATCATGATGAGCAATGATAATACCGATATAAGGTTTAAACTCATTCTCACCGCATTCCATCAAAGTACTTGGTAGATCAGAATGGTAATTTGAACTTCCTTAAGAATATTCAATACATACAGATTATTTTATACAGATGGTAAAACATGTACATTGCAATAAAATATATTGTATTTATTATCCTTATTGTCATCCTTAATGAATTCATCCTTAAGTATATTGCCATGTACTTTTATGAATTATTGGAATAAGAAACTCGTTTTTTCTCATGAGTAGATGTGTAAGTCGATTGATATTATTTATGCTTGTGATATGTGAATTGGTGATGCACCTTTCCCATGAAAGTGAAGTAATGAATAAGAATAATATTTCTTTTTTCCTTGTTATGCCCCACATCATAGCTATAGGCTGTCGAGTAGACTGTTGGTTATTGTGTAAGAGCCTATCTCACCCTGCTGGTCAGTATGAGAGTTATGGGGAAGTAATTGTAACACTATACATATCTCTAGTGCTGAGTTAATAATGCTGGTGAGTGTAGTATAGTAAGAGGCCAGTGGGACTAATCATCGGCAATAGTTATTATTGATTCAGAAAGGTCGATAAGAAGAGTCGTTCTCGTAGGTCTTGCCTGGTAGGACTGACTTGAGTTGTGGTTCGATATTAGATCGAGCCAAGTTCGCTTTCATCAGACCTCAAACTTTTTTCCTTTCTCTCTCCTTTTTTTGTGCTCCACATCTAAATTCTAACGTAGACCAGGTTCAGTCTACCGGTCTCGCGTCTCGCAGTCCAGGTCTCACACCCCCGTATCTTGATAACGCCTCGCATTGTTCATTACAATAAACATGTAGATCATGTTCGGCGAAAAGATAGATAAGCAGATTAATAATACAAATAGAACAACGCGGCGAGAGTTGCGCGATTGTTATGAAACCAACCGGTAGATTGCTACTCTGTAGAAAAGGTGGCTACTTGATGCTCAATTAGAATCATTCAGTTTTCACATTTTTTATGAATAATTTGTAAGCTGCTGCACCTGCTCTGGTGCATTGAAGTGAAATTTCAATTTAATATAATTCGATCACGATTTCTCGTTGTAATAATAAATAGTAATAAAAGCAAATAAGCGTATTAAAGCAGTTACTTTGACAGCAATATGAAGTTTAAAGTCTTGAGTTCAAAGTCTTGAGAATTCAAAGATAAAAATCTGGTGTGGCGCACTCACACAACTTTCCTTGCCGTTATGAAAATTGATCACCTGACGCTAGTGTTCCCGCGCATCTCAAGTTTACTATTCAAAGATTTGAGCCAGCTGGTGACAGGGCAATAACGCTGGAGACACACATGAGGTCTGCTATCTCTTCATAGTGAATGATTTAATAGAATCAACAATAATTTGCAATTGAATAATCACATTTTCTCGAATTTAAAGCTTATTTTCAATTTAGGTGAAAATGTTACTGAACATTAATTGTAGAGATTTTCATGCTCAATCTACTCCACTTGATTTTTTTCGTTTCAATTGTATCTGAAACCTGATAATTGGGAATCTATCTGCATTGATGGGGCGAAGCTCCTGAAATTTTTACAGATATGGGACTTGTGGCAGTTGATAGAGCTTATCGATGACTATTTTAGGTATGAATTTGATCAAAATCGTTGGAGCCGTTTCCGAGAAAAACACGAAAAACCCTGTTTTTGACAACATTTTCGACATTTTAGCCGCCATCTTGAATTGCATTTGATCGAAATTGTTCGTGTCGGATCCTTATAGTGAAAGGACCTTGAGTTCCAAATTTTAAGTCATTCCGTTAATTGGGAGATGAGATATCGTGTACACAGACGCACATACACTCATACACACACACACACACACACACACACACACACACACACACACACACACACATACAGACCAATACCCAAAAACCAGTTTTTTGGACTCATGGGACCTTGAAACGTATAGAAATTTAGAAATTGGGGTACCTTAATTTTTTTCGGAAAGCAATACTTTCCTTTCCTATGGTAATAGGGCAAGGAAAGTAAAAAAGAGAGAATCTATTCGGAATTCGTATGAGATATACAGATATACGTATGAGAACTACAGATGTACATTGGCGAATAATAACATAATAAAGGCTTATTTCATAGAGTCTCAAAGTGCTTAAATATGTGTACAAATTTGAATGTATCCTATCATGAGAGTATGGCCCCGCACACAAACATCGATTTTTGTTCATACGATATTTTGCCGTCCTTATGAATTCTATCAGATTAAACGGAACTTGATAAACATCATATGTTTGAAATCATCTGTTTAATCTAATAGAATTTATAAGGACGGAAAAATACCGTACGAACAAGAATCGATGTGTGTGTGCGGGGCCTATGCTAGTCAAAGTCCAGAATACAGATCGGATATTGGGCTGATGAAACAGCTGACTAGGGGTGTCAAGTACCAAGAGAATATAGTAGGATCTAATACTGTATTGTAATAATGCTGTATTATGTTGGTGTAGAAGATTCATTAATAGGGCCGGTTACCCGTAGGCTGACTTGAGCGTGAAACAAGTACTTTCTCCGCATAGTATCCACCTGGAGCTTTCTTATTACAATAAGGATTCCAGTGTCAACGGTACTGGTAGCCCATGAACTACTCACGATTTATTTCCGCTACTCCTTCCGGAAACAGATCCAATTAGAATGTCTTATAAATTGGTTATTCCAGTTATCGTAGATTCACGATAACTCCCACTGAAATAATTGCTCTCCCCTCCAATCACCAATACTCAGACAGGTTAACTGTTCACATTCCTCAAAAATTATTGCATTGTTGACAAGTGCCTTTCCCACGTACCAGTGTCATTGACTTCATGCATTCTAAATACTGTATTACATTGCAATACTGCATTGGATAGAGCATTTATGAATTTCACCATTCATCGAATCTAATAGTATCACAAATATAAATAGAGTTCTATTTATATGGTTCTATTTATAGGGTTCCAAATATATGTTATTCTGATTACCCGAGAACATTCATTATTAATCATTTTTCTGGTTCTTCTTTATTTTCTGGCTGACCAAAGATTGTTCTTGAGTAATTCAAATTGGTTGTTCTCACTTGATATATTACTACAAGAAATGCTATTACTCGTACTAGCCCAATGCTAATTCTCACTAATTGTTGGTATGGTTATAGTTAATTCTCACTGATAGTTGGTAAGTTGAACAAAGGATAATTTCTCAAAGTAAACTCTGATGGGCAGCATTTCTCTCCATGGAAGTAATAATGCCAATTATAATACGGTAAGGCAAATTGGAATGTATTTCTGACGAATCAAAGTTCTTTTCGAATAATAATAGATCAACGACAGATTCTCATTTTGTTCATACGATGACAGGATGGCAGGATGATAAGTAATGTTCACATTCATACGCTAACACTTGAGGAAGACAAATTTTTATGAATTCAAACTTGAAGATACAAATATGGAATTGTGATCTCAGTGCACGACACTTGAATTATAAATAGTTTTATCGCAACAAGGACGGAATATATAAACTACAATCCTAAATGAGACAATAATAGCTGAGTATTCAAATTGTGAATGATCAAAAAAAGGTTTATCTCATTATTCATGGGCACCTGCATACGTTCTTGATAGCATTATTTCTGATTATGTCCTAGTGCTGATTCCTTTCTTGGAGAGGAAAGATGTTACCCTCTTATTGTCAGTGTCCTCTTACAAGTAGGTATTCCTTGTTCCCTTGCTGAGCGGTCACAAATAGATATGCTAAATAGATAAACAATGAGCAGAGACGTTGTCAATTGAGATCTCACAGGTTACATCTGCATGTGCGAGGATTCTTCCAGGCTGGTGTACAACTACTGTGGTAGTGCATTGATAATATATTTCCGGTGCGCCGCTTGGACATTATAAAGAGCAGAAGACGCTGAAGGAGCTTTGGCTGAATGTCTTAATTAGAAGTGGACCGGTGAAGCTGGGCCCGCAGTCGAAGAATGACATTTAAGAGAAGTTAATTAACAATGACCTTGCAGTGAATGGAACAATGCGGCTGCTGAGTCTGTCTTCAACGGCTGTCGCGTCTACCTGCAAGACTGGCCGACAGATTCAGTTGTGCTAGGCGTTGATTCAACGAACTCGTTCAGTCGACGGTCGTCTATCAGTGATCAGTAATCAGTGCAGCAGGTTTGACTTCTTCGCAGTTGATATTATTGTAAACTGCATTTCTTGAATTGCGTTCTGGCGTTATTATAGTGAATGTACCCTGAAACTGTTTGAGACAAGCAAATGGAAAATCCTGGGAGAAAAAGCTGAGTTATACGTTAATTTGTTTACCCAAAGTAGAATGACTGATAAATGTGGTTCCTTCCCACCTTGGAAAGATTACGAATGGATTAAATCAAAGCAAGAGTAAAACGTGAATAGATAATTGAGTGTTTCAACTATTATTCTCCATAAAACATCTTCTGAGGAAGGGAATGTAGAGATGGAATATTACTGGTGGCGGTGGCCAGCTCTTTTCATTTAGTAGTCTGCATTAATTCCTATTTATAAGCCGCTCTCCTGGTGACAAATAATTTCGTCGGAGAAGGCTTCGTTGTTGAAAATTGTGCTAGGCCCTGAGGTCTGCCGATTTAAATCTGGTCAATAATGCGATTTTAATTCTAGTGGTTTGAGGGTCTTGGAAATAAGTACATATACATGCGGTTGACTGACTGCTCTTATAACAATAATATCGGAAATATTACAAATACATTTTCACATGAGAAATAAAATAATAAATCTGTCTTTAAGAGACCAACACAACATGTCTTTAAGAGACCAACACATGTCTATTAGACCAAATTTACGGGGGCACATCTGATATTGTGGTGGGGGTATCAAGTACTTATCTAGGATCTGTCGTCATCGAGTCCGGTGTCCAAAGGGTGATGGATGAGGGTGAAGGATGATGACCTCCAGGCATCGGGCTAGTGGCGTCAGATCGAAGGTCGTGTTTCGGACGCCCGCACGGCAAGCTCAGATGTCCGATATCACCGGCCATCTCGGTTGGCGAATTCGTCAGCCTTCGCTCGACAGCAAGGCATATTTACAGCTCAATCCTCGAATGAGTATTCAGGAATACACAAACACACAGAAAAAAACCTGTAACACAAGTCACAACTACTTAATAATGCTAGAATAAAATAACATATTAAATATTGTATCCAATGAATGATTTCTCATGAAATCATCTCTAATGAATAATGAATATATAATACATACATACATACAATTTACATTGATTAATCCGTTGAACAATAAAAGAAAACGAAGAACTGTTAACTCACCCTTAAATGGGTTTTCGACTGTTACTAATCCATATAGCCTGAAATAAGTACATACTGCAGCAGTGTACCCTTCTAAATGGAATTAAATAAAATACGCCATTAATAACTTATTGAAAAATAAGCGATGGAACGAGGAAAGAATACAACTAACAAAAACAGAATACAGTAAAATTCCATCAAGCAAAGTAGAAGACTCAGCATTTGAAAGAACGTTCAACTGATCTTTATGATCATCTAGCGTCTCCAACAATTCTAGGTACTCGAGGAAAACTTTGGTCAACAATGGAGGAAATATCAGAATTTAATTACGTGAAGTGCTGAATTGCATCATGAAACTACTCCAATACTGTGAGAATCGCAACGTTAATCCAGCACTCTATAAAAATTATCCAGGAGAAGTTATAATTTTGAAAAAAAATTTCGGCATATTGATGCTTGTTGAATGGAAATTGTTGGAAAGTTACTTGTAATGGAAAGCACTGACCACCAGTAACTTTCCGTCTCTGCTTTCCGAGTCTATGAGCAGCTCCACATTCAAGAATATGTCTTTGCTCCTTTGCATGATGTGAGGATGGTAATAACTGACTCCACATTACAATTGATTATTATCTCCGCACTTATCGACAATCATAGTTACTTTCTGTTGGATTCGTATGATTAATGTAATATTGATATTGTAATAAATAGATTATTGCAATTATTACTTGATTAATGTCCAAGGAATTGTTTTATTTTCCAGTGAGAAATACATTTTTTGTTGGAAACTGTGGTATATTGTTTTTGAGTGGAAAGAATAGTTCTTTTAATATGAATGACAAAAACGACATTTGAAAAATGAATAAATATATAACATTTTATATGAGAAATAAATTGATCAATGATTCATTCTTTGTATCCAATATTCAGTAATGTTGTGAAATTAGTCTCCTACAAAAGCATGCTAATAGACACGCATGGCTTCTACTGAATAAACGAGTTCCTAGTTAATTAGGCCCTTCAACTAGTTATCATTCATTCGAAAACGGTTTCGCTTCGTTGATGCTGATTCGTCAACGGTCCATCACGGCATACACATCCACACAAACACGCGTATAATTAAATGAAGCTCTCACTACACATTTATGTGTAACTGGTAAATATAAAAAGGACACGTCTAATTGAATGAAGCTCTGGCTACTGGCAACACAAATGCGTAACTATCATGAGGAGACTAACATGGACTTCTATCTGAGAACAAGAAGTCACTGGTAGAAGTTACAGTGAGAAGGTACATCGGCAGTCTATAAAAACACTATTGAGTACAAGTTGGTTGAAGAGTCGATGGGTAACTGGGTAGTAACTTGATGCAGGCGTCGACTTCTGCTCACATTCGATTGCAATCTTGCCGATCTATCTTGTCAATAGCTCGACTCGTCTCTGGATACGATCACCGGTCAACACTGAGCAGTATTTAGTGATATAGCAATAGTGTATGTATATATATATACTGGCCACTGCACTTCGCAGCCCATCGGCTTCTGTATAACCATCATCTTCATGGTAAGTGTGATAACATGCTAGTTGTGATATATATGCTATTCGCATTCAAACATCTCAAAGCCAGTTGCTGATGTGCATATCGTGTTTCGAAATACCCCTGAAGGATCTCTCAGGATGTATATTGAGTGGTTATGAGAACTTTTAGTAAAGAAAAGTAGCCTTTGAATATCTCTATTTCAACTCTCAGCACTTGGAGAGTCATGGACATTTTCTACCAGTTTTTCCTTACTAAAACTATGAACTACATATGTGAAGCATAACTTTCAATAAATCCCATGTAACATTTTGAGTACGAATGATTATAATATATAATAATTATAATGACAATTCACTTTGATGCTTGATAATAGGGTGATTGGTTGAAACTAGTCCTGTCTAGAGGAAAATATAAAATAAAATAAAAATATTCTATGTAATTGAACTCTTAAGTAACTCCTAATGAAATAAATGCAATAAGTTATCGCTATATAAAATATTCACTAACATTTTTTCTCAGATTGACTTCTACTCTCAGCAATACTGTGAGAAATACCATAGCAAGTTTTGAGCTCGAAGACGGCTCATGTTCTGTAAATTAAATAAATGAAAGCATTTTAACCAATGAAATTCACGATTTACAGAATATTTCTTATCATTGGTACAATAACATTTTCAAACGTTGGCAGAGTGAAGAAAGAAACCGTTTTAAACTAAAAATCGCAATATATATCCAAATTTCTAAATTTCCGATTTTAAGAAATTTTTGAATCTTGGAATAAATTTTCTCGGATTCTAATTTATTATCAAAATAGTTTATAAATGTTAGAATATTATAATTGTTTTGTTATTGATCATCAAAATTAATAATCATCTTTCCATCGACATTGAGAGAAATTCATTATTAATGAAGAAGACTTCAAGAAACAATGCTCATTAGCCTATTCGAAGAGAAACCTGATGATACTGGAAACTAAAACCATCATTTTTGGCGGTAAACGTATTTGCAATGAATGTTTATTCAATTGATGAGGTAATGTAATGTAATTTAGTATGATGGACAGAGTGGCGTGGGCGGACTGAAGATGAGCTGGCCTGGGCCTGTCGGCCAGAGGCACCTGCCTCTTGCCTTGCATCCAATGACCTTGCAAAGGTCAAAGGTGTCCTGGCGGTCACACATCTCATACATCTGTGGGCGCTGCACATCATCTGATCGCACTGCACTCAATTCCACTACACCTGCTGGCGAATCTAACTCTTTTATCAACCTGTTCATTATTTTTATCTCGTTCTTCCCTGCTTCTCTGCTTCCTAATTCTTCATCGAAGTATATTTCTTCTTTTTCTTAGAACTCTAAACATAATTATGCAATATTCAATAAATACAAATGATCAATAAATTAATTAATCAATCAATAAAAATCGTATACATATTCTTAATTTTATGGATTTAACTTTAAATATTTTTCTTCTATTGCATCTCTTCTTCTCCATAATGTATTTTCTTCTCAATAAAATTACCTCCCCTCAACAACGACAAATCCTTCTCTATTTCCTCAATCATCCCTCATCTTCCTCTTTTCTTTTCCCTTTTATTGATCATAATAGGCTATCTTACATTAAATATAATATATCTCCAAATAAAATGTGTATACTTCTCAATCGCTCTAAAGCTCTTCATCCTCAAATTCACCATTAAATTTTTCCTTCTAGTGGCAGTTTCATTTCCTCCTACTCATGCGTAAATTTTCCTCTCTATCATCCAAGCGACTTTTACGTCATACGTCAATCTTTTACTGAGTTGACATTTTTTCTTCTTACTGATTCTCATTTATACTATACGTTATATTTTATACTCATTTATACGTTATATTTTCCTCCTTGACCTTATTTGTCGTCTATTCATTCTTCGTCTGCTTATTTTTCAATTATTCCAACATGAGTCCTTCACGACGTATTATTACTGATCCACACTTTCCTTCTCCTTCTTCTTCTTCTTCATCACCCCCTTTCCTTCTTCACCAATTCCTCCTCCACCTCCTCCTCCTTCTTCTCCTCAACCTACTCGTCCAACTCATTCCTCTTCACCTCCTCAACCTTCACCTCCTCTTCCTTCTCCTCCTCCTCCAACTCCTCCAACTCCTATTCCTCCTCCTTTTACTTCTCTTTCTTCTCCTTCTCATCCTACTCCTCTTCCTCTTCCTCTTCCTCATCCTCATCCTCATTCTCCTTCTCCTCCTCTGATTCTTCATCTTTCTCCACCTCCTGCACTTCCTCCACCTCCTGCACCTCCGCCACCTCCTCCTCTTCTTGGATCTATGATAGAGTAAGAATTGTTGCAAGAAGGAGGGAGGTTGGAATATGACAGGTTAAGTGAGCAATTCAGACGATTGACAGGTTGTGAGTGTCAGTGCGTTTATTACCTGACACAAACTACAAATAGAAATGCATTGACCGATATTATGAACACGCTAAATCTTGATTCCATTATAGATAGTGTTCAACTATTGAAATCCATACATGGAATACAACTAACCGTAAATATAGTGTTACGCACTTGTTACAGTTATCATGTTCATTGATTGCATATTTAGATAAGTGGGCTGCTTCTTGCCTCACTGCTTCAGCAACACCTACATCAATGATCTTGAAAGGCTACAGCATGAAATAACATTACAGAGATCTACATAGAATCCACACTGCATAGATGCTGCTTCTACTGTGAGAGAAATCAAGAGTGCTATTATAATTATTGTTTTGTCAAAATTGCAGTCCCATCAATATTTGCCAGTACATATAATAGATGTTGCACTGCATACACTGCACACAACTTCACACACAACACAGAAAAAGCGATAGCATTGCTCGTACACGCATATTCATGCGCATTCTCATTTCTCAGAAAAACTGTATGGATGATAATATGTTTGATATGTAAACAACTGAATAATAAGAGAATTCAGTTTAGCATTTCTTTTTCATGATGATCCCCACATATTATACGGTCGAATCTTTTGATAATAAGATGGACGCATTGATAATAGAAGGCAGATGAGACAGTAATATGGATAGAATAAAAACAGATTTAAGGTGTTACTAGGGATGTCAATACCGGGACTGATTTCCAATCCCGGTATTTCGGGATTATCCAATATCAATCCCGGGATCCCGGGATTGGAGAAAATCATTTTCATGTATTTTTGCAATCCTTAATTCATGTCCAGTAACGGTGTGTGGAGATGAAAAAGGGTTCATTATAGAGGGAGAGGATATTATTAAAATGAAAAAATACTTGGGAATGATATTAAAATTAAAAATTCTATTTCTATAAATGTTTTCAAGATTAGGAGTAACTTTTTATTTGATGTCCTACCTCAAATTTGCTGTATCCTAGAAGATTGAGAACTGAGGAAAGCAAGATGACTCATCAGAGTCTTTTTTATGTAGAAAAAAGCATTTCTATCCTACATCAGGACGGGATAGAGTTCACACTTTTATCACTCCAAATACTGTCGAGTGAATTAATATAACTGGAATTAATAATATAATTAATTAAATAGAATACTTTTTGTAACACCGTAAATATTGCGCCGTCTAGACTGGTAATTGTGCTATTCTTTGAATAATGCGAACCGATAATGCGAATTCTATTTAGCCAGTACAGAATACAGTATATGTATATGTATATGTATATGTATATATATATGTATATGTATATGTATATGTATATTGTGCCTGCACTTTTTAAAAGATAATAGATAAGATAATTTTGAATATAATTTAGAATTTAGAAATAGGCCGACACATCTAGAAAATACCTGAGTCTATACCTAATTCATGCAGGTGAACGGGCTAGAGTCAAGAAAACTTCAATTAATCTTGCCATGCCTGATTTAATAGGTTTATACTATAGAGTAACACTACAATTTGAAATAATAGAAAAATACAAACAGTTTCAATAAATATTGGCAGCTAAAATCGAACTACAGAAACAACAATATCATGTTACTTTGTTGACATTCTTCATCTGATTCGGGGGCGCATTACTATCCCCGTTTAGATAGCAATACGTCACAAAACCAAACAAGATCAGTCATAAAATAACCAATCAATTTCAACATGAAATTACTCAAGAAAGAAAAAAAACGTTGAACCCAAATTTCGTCGATAGTAACCCATATAACCCATTTCATAATAATTTTGAATCCCCACTTTTTATTGACATTCTCGAATGAACCTTTGTTTCACTACACTGCACTTTCGTTGGTTTGTACGTTGCTTTATCGTCGGGGTTACAGTACCTTGTTTTTGGCGGTGAGCTTTTACCGGTTGAATTTGGCTTGACGGCGACGTCCTCTTACGTCCCTGGACCTGTCGTCTGAACGGGTGTCTTGAAGCGGTGTTACATAAAGTTGCGGAACCAAAGGGGTGGTAGTACAAGAAGTTGGTTTGGGAACACACATGAACCGCTGTAAATAAATGTATTACAGCATTAATTTCTAACTCTTCCTACAATTCATCAAAAGCTAAAACAGGAGTTTATTCTGTTATTTAATTTAGATTTTATCTTGACGTTCTGATTTCCTTCTCAAAATTTAACAGATTTAAAACAAATTTACTTGCCAGAGTGTCATTAATCTACAATGCAACTTTATGAAAACACTCGTAATAAATTAATATAATGCTTTTAGAAAAATGAATACTTCATTAATTATGATGTTAACTTTTATGATATTTTTCGTTTGGTTTGCAAAATCAAATATAATTTTTCATGTAGTAGCTCGGCTAGTATTGTTGGAAACTTGTGCGCTAGCCAACATTTATTTTATTTATTAATTATGAACTTTAGGACGCAATCCAAGTGTAAATAACGGGCATTCGCCCAAAACTGCTCAGAACCTTAATTAAAAATGAACATTCCAGAGTTTATGATTTGATTTACCTACAAATACAAGTCCAAAAACTAGTATCAACTGAAATTATGAATTTATCACCTAATAAAACAAGACACTTTATAACACAATAAAAGAAAAAAATATTGAAAATTTCACTTAAGGAAAGATAATGTTTGCCTTATAAGATTCACCTTTAATTAAATAAAATTAGTAGACACATAGAAAATAATTTAAATTGTATTAAAATTTGAACATTCATTAATATTAATTTCCTGGAGAAGAAAAACTTTCTTCTTCATCTATTAAGATTTCTATCATAAAAAATTTACTAAATCATTCAAAAGCCTTAATGACATAAGAAAACAGAGTCTGAAAAATATAAATTAAAAAATGTCATAAACTCAATATGAACAATTCTTAAAAGTTTCATTTCAATTTAAAGGCTATCTTCCTGACTTTCAGCAATACTCTACGATAATATATCTCCAGAAACAATAACTCAAATGTAACGTAACTGAAAACTTTCTATACTTCTGTAGAAAAAAAATTCATAATTATCTTCCATCACTAATAAAATCAAAAGGATTATTCTCAATCAATATTATTAACTTGAAAAATAACAGGCTTAATTAATTCAATACTCTTATGGAAGTTTCAATCAATTTCTTCTCTTCTTAGGGTGCCAATCCGTTACGAATGTTGGCGATCATCATAGCGATCCGTGCTTTGTTTGCAGCAATCCGGAACAGTTGTGTAGATGTTTTGTTGAACCAGGTCCTGAGGTTTTTAAGCCACGATACCCTCCGTCTTCCTGGTCCTCTTCGTCCAAAGATCTTCCCCTGCATAATTGTCTGCAGCAAACTGTATCTCTCCTCGTTTCTCATGATATGACCAAGGTATTCCAACTTACGTGCCTTGATTATGTTCATCAGTTCCAGGTCCTTTTTCACCATCCTCAAAACTTCTACGTTTGTCACCCTGGCAGTCCAAGGGATTTTCATCATTCTCCTGTATAGCCACATCTCGAAAGCGTTGATCTTTTTGGTTGTGGTTTCATTGAGCGTCCAGGATTCTGCACCATAAAGGAGAATGGAGAAGACATAGCATCGCAGGAGTCTCAATTTAGTGTCAAGGGTGATGTTGTGACTTTTGAAGAAGGCACTCATGCAATTGAAGGTAGATCTTGCCTTTCCTATGCGTGCTTTTATTTCCTGTGCATTGCTCAATCAATTTATAACACTTAAATTATTCCCTAAATTATATTTTAACCTTATTTTACGTACCTTAGCGGTTATTTGAAGAAACAATTATTCGTACATGATGAAGAAACACAATTAAACCTTTCAGGACATGGCACTACTAGTAAATTTAAACATTAATAAAAAATAAAACTAGCTCCTACATTAACTACTGAAATAAACTTATAAACTTGCCCAAAAAGGGGGAAACATAGTGACTACATCTTTACTCTCGTAGTGCTCCTAGCAAAGTGTCCTCCGAAACGTAATCTGGTCTTGCGCGGCTGGGGAATCCCCACTACTGTATTTAGAAACAGGTCTCCTATTGGGCGAAAGGAATCAATTTGACCAATCGTCGCGTGGCTTCTACAGCCTTTGGACCAAATAGTAACTGCAAATTCGGTAGTTTGTTATAATTTCAAAGCTTGCTGTTTTCCAACTTATCGCATTTTATGTCGCGACAAGAAGGCTAAGTTTTAGAGATAATTCCATAATCTACATTCCTCGACGACTCGGAGCCACAATTTTTAAATATCTATCATGGGAAACTCGAAGTCATGGCCGTTCATAATAGAGAGAGAAAATAATTTATTTCGCTAACTCACTTACAATAATGGCTCTAGTCTATTGCGTATTAAATTTACTATTATAACTTGGGAAAAGGCCTGAATTAAAGACAGTGCCCGGCACACTCCCCTTCCTTCCGGTGTGAAACACGCAAAAAGAAATCTAATCAGGATATGTTACCATAGAGGCATTCTGTATGATTTGGAGAGTCGAATTTCTGGATTGATAGTAGGATTCAATTTGAAGCGGGCCCTCTTCAAAAGAAATCTCTTTAATCATTCCGAAATTCAGCAAAATGTATAACTAATTGAGATTTGTGGCAAGAGTCTTTAAAACTGTGGCAAGAGTCAGGACAAAACAATATGGACGTGTCCACCTTTTAAGTAGGTACTAAAGACGGACCGAGTATAATAATCTTGAATACTTCAATCACTTTATTGAGTCCCTGGTTATTTTCTTGGAAAACTCTAACATGGGAAAACGTTTAAGAGACATCATAGTTTTAATTGGTTCTATGTTACTCTGCTGTTGTAAAATATGAAGTACGTTTGATCATAATAGTAAAGGATGAAACTTTTTTACTCTGCTGAATGTATTGAAATCTAACTATCATTACTATAGAGTTGAGAGTGCAACATATTTGTAACAATATAAAGCAATTTAGTAGGCAATACTATTCTACATAGGCTACGATTCAAAGATAATAATAGTTGAAACTGCATTATTGGATCAACGCGAGAGCTATATGACACAAGCGCGATTTTGCATTCCACAATCATGAGAAAAACATTTTTCATTATAATATTCCAGTAGGAAAGCTTTACCACAGAACGCTAGTCAAAACAAAACTATGATCGAGTGCCAGGCTATTATTTATCGCAAACTCAAAGTACGTGACATTTTCTCTAAACACTGGAAGAATAATTCTCAAGGCATGATTTAATAATATTAAAGTTCAGCTCTAACTTAGCATTGATGAACTGCTACTGCTTGCCAACATTATGAAATTTACCAATACATTAACACATTAATAGACTACTATTACACTATTACTGATTCCCAAGTTCACTGACATTTTCAACCTTACTGGAGCCTCACATAATTATTTCTCAACAATAAATTTCATATCCAACTAGTTTCAATTACTCTACTAGATCTCAAAATATCCCAACTTATTCACATGGAAAACTTGATTGCAATTTTACTATTCATCATTAAAAAAATTATCATTTCATTAAAGATTTTCCTATTTTTTTTATTTATTAATTCTTTTGACTACTTATCTCTAAAGGGTCCTACTACTGTTAATTACCTCAATTTAATTTTCCCAACAAAAATTCTATTTCCTTTTTGACACGAATTTTCCTACATATTTCTACTTTCATATCCCCAATTAACTTTTTAATCAACCTTTCAACTCTCAACTACAGAATAATTTAAACTCATGCTTAACTCAAGAGATTTTCCCTTTTTATTTCAAATTCAACTAGAAGAATTTCACTGTTAATTTTATTTTAATTTAACCCGTTCATTAGTGTTCCAATATTATTTCTACTTTCACTGATAACCATTTTAACATTACCTAGGTACTCGAAAAAGTTTCTCTGTTATTTTATTTGTATACCTTAACTAATCACTTTAAATATTCATTGTCTAAAACTTTCAATTTTCGTTACCATACCAAATTTCTAAGCAACTTTAAACTCAATAATACTCCTTTTTTTTACCAATTATTACTAGTGTTTTTGCGGCTGACTTTCCTACCAAACATTAACGAACCTTTTGACTGGGCTTCCCTAAACTGCATTACGCTGATTGTTTTCCTTACAATCACTACGAATACTCACTAAATATTCTAGATTTCGGTTTACGTTATTCTACTGACGAGCCCCATAACTCTCGAATGAAGCAGACCGTTTACTAGATACAAAAAAATCTTAGCTCACACCATCTTCGGTGCCTTTCGCTAAAATTATACAATTCCACCGTACAAATTTGCAAGGTTAGTCACAGCTAAATTCCTTGATTTGTTACATGGACAACTTTCGGGCAGTGCTCCATTCTCTCTGGACACGGACCTACACTCGCGCCGATTACCTAAATTCAACAACAACACACACAGGCAGGACATCCCCGTGTCCTCCTCTAAATCTTGAGTCTCAACTAAACAAAAAAAAAATCCCACAGCCTACAGGAAACGTCACTAACACAACGGATCTTTACACTATCGCTACGCATGCCTACCGCAAAAATCACACCTAAAAAAAATATTTCCAATAATAAAACTGATTCACCTTTTTGAGAATAAACATTACTGATAAAGGGACTTAACAACCTCATCTCAATCAACTTATTTTTATACAAATTTCCATGGATTTGATCATCGTTTCAAATTTAATTTACAATATCTAATTATTTAGTTTAAACATCTCAAGGCCAAAACTACTCATCAACTTTTCAAAACTACATATCAACAATAACTAATAAAACAGTTTCCTATTTATTCTCTGATTACCTTCGATCTACCTAAACTTATCAAAAAAATTTCCTATTTTCCTCAAACATTCTCCCATAATAATTTCCGAATTTTCCTAATTTACTTGGGTTGACCTTTAAAATCTCAATATTCACTTTCACTACTACTATAATGATATTCAACTACCAGACGTGAGACCAGAATACGTACGTTGACATTACAATAATTTCTATCATCATTCACGGAATTACAGAATACAAAAATTTTATTCAGTACTTAGAATCAGTTGTTTTTCACATGTCCTAGTTTCTTCTACTCATTTTTATTCTAACGTTAAACATTTAATTTCTCAATGATCAATTTCAATATGAAGTTTCAGAATACTTTCAACTTAAGCATCAATGATACTTGACTTTATCTTTAAGCACTTCAAAAGATTATCATTTTAATGGTTTAACATAACTGAATAACTTTCCTGTTTCATCTACAATTATTTAAACTTCAGAAAAATTGGAGTAGCAACAATAAATTATTCATTCAACTCCAAACCCAAAATATTGACAGTTAACACGTTCACAGAATGAATAATTAAGTATAGACTCAGAAAAATTGATCTAGTATTATTAGAGTAAGTTATGAAAAATTTGAATTCCAGAGATTTAAATATCTCTAGACAGCAGAGTGGCGCAGTTGTGTGCCTGCACTTTTTAAAAGATAATAGATAAGATAATTTTGAATATAATTTAGAATTTAGAAATAGGCCGACACATCTAGAAAATACCTGAGTCTATACCTAATTCATGCAGGTGAACGGGCTAGAGTCAAGAAAACTTCAATTAATCTTGCCATGCCTGATTTAATAGGTTTATACTATAGAGTAACACTACAATTTGAAATAATAGAAAAATACAAACAGTTTCAATAAATATTGGCAGCTAAAATCGAACTACAGAAACAACAATATCATGTTACTTTGTTGACATTCTTCATCTGATTCGGGGGCGCATTACTATCCCCGTTTAGATAGCAATACGTCACAAAACCAAACAAGATCAGTCATAAAATAACCAATCAATTTCAACATGAAATTACTCAAGAAAGAAAAAAAACGTTGAACCCAAATTTCGTCGATAGTAACCCATATAACCCATTTCATAATAATTTTGAATCCCCACTTTTTATTGACATTCTCGAATGAACCTTGTTTCACTACACTGCACTTTCGTTGGTTTGTACGTTGCTTTATCGTCGGGGTTACAGTACCTTGTTTTTGGCGGTGAGCTTTTACCGGTTGAATTTGGCTTGACGGCGACGTCCTCTTACGTCCCTGGACCTGTCGTCTGAACGGGTGTCTTGAAGCGGTGTTACATAAAGTTGCGGAACCAAAGGGGTGGTAGTACAAGAAGTTGGTTTGGGAACACACATGAACCGCTGTAAATAAATGTATTACAGCATTAATTTCTAACTCTTCCTACAATTCATCAAAAGCTAAAACAGGAGTTTATTCTGTTATTTAATTTAGATTTTATCTTGACGTTCTGATTTCCTTCTCAAAATTTAACAGATTTAAAACAAATTTACTTGCCAGAGTGTCATTAATCTACAATGCAACTTTATGAAAACACTCGTAATAAATTAATATAATGCTTTTAGAAAAATGAATACTTCATTAATTATGATGTTAACTTTTATGATATTTTTCGTTTGGTTTGCAAAATCAAATATAATTTTTCATGTAGTAGCTCGGCTAGTATTGTTGGAAACTTGTGCGCTAGCCAACATTTATTTTATTTATTAATTATGAACTTTAGGACGCAATCCAAGTGTAAATAACGGGCATTCGCCCAAAACTGCTCAGAACCTTAATTAAAAATGAACATTCCAGAGTTTATGATTTGATTTACCTACAAATACAAGTCCAAAAACTAGTATCAACTGAAATTATGAATTTATCACCTAATAAAACAAGACACTTTATAACACAATAAAAGAAAAAAATATTGAAAATTTCACTTTAAGGAAAGATAATGTTTGCCTTATAAGATTCACCTTTAATTAAATAAAATTAGTAGACACATAGAAAATAATTTAAATTGTATTAAAATTTGAACATTCATTAATATTAATTTCCTGGAGAAGAAAAACTTTCTTCTTCATCTATTAAGATTTCTATCATAAAAAATTTACTAAATCATTCAAAAGCCTTAATGACATAAGAAAACAGAGTCTGAAAAATATAAATTAAAAAATGTCATAAACTCAATATGAACAATTCTTAAAAGTTTCATTTCAATTTAAAGGCTATCTTCCTGACTTTCAGCAATACTCTACGATAATATATCTCCAGAAACAATAACTCAAATGTAACGTAACTGAAAACTTTCTATACTTCTGTAGAAAAAAAAATTCATAATTATCTTCCATCACTAATAAAATCAAAAGGATTATTCTCAATCAATATTATTAACTTGAAAAATAACAGGCTTAATTAATTCAATACTCTTATGGAAGTTTCAATCAATTTATAACACTTAAATTATTCCCTAAATTATATTTTAACCTTATTTTACGTACCTTAGCGGTTATTTGAAGAAACAATTATTCGTACATGATGAAGAAACACAATTAAACCTTTCAGGACATGGCACTACTAGTAAATTTAAACATTAATAAAAAATAAAACTAGCTCCTACATTAACTACTGAAATAAACTTATAAACTTGCCCAAAAAGGGGGAAACATAGTGACTACATCTTTACTCTCGTAGTGCTCCTAGCAAAGTGTCCTCCGAAACGTAATCTGGTCTTGCGCGGCTGGGGAATCAATCGAAAAATTATTCAGAATGAACTCATTCTTTGAATCGAGAGCAGTCAATTCCGATCAGCCATATTTTTTACAAAATTATGGTCATCTTTGTGAATGAATTTCAAACAGGTAGGCTACAGAGCAGCCTTGGAATTTACCATATGGTCTTCCGAAGACAAACAACGGCTCTCGCAACTTTGAGACGTTGTCATCCAGTTTCTTTTTTTTATTTATCACAGTAGTGTAACTGAAAATTATACAAAAGATTCTTGAGCGAAACGCTGATAGCACCCATGAAAAAAGATTTTCGCTGTTATAATTCAGCATTAGAATAATGATTAGTTTTTCTTTCAATAGATCAGCAATATTGACTTGAAAATCTTCGCTCTGGATGTTCATATTGATTGAAATGACCAATTCATTAGGAAGTCAGTAAATACTTCTTCTGATGGGTAGTAATCAATATTCATGAATGTAAGGCTGGATTTTGTGATTGTATCTTGCTCAGAAAAGTATACATCAAGATTTGTTCTATCCAACACCCTGTTATTCAGGACTGTATAGTATGCTTAGTTATAAAGTCTCGATAGTATATTCACAGCAATGACCACTTAAGACGATTCAACTGTATGGGATCGTTCGAGACCAACCTATAGAACCGGAGTTGTCCTATTAGACATTGGATTTACAATAATGGATGAATCCTTATGTTGTGACCTTAAAGTCAGCAACAAGTGCAAGGAATGAGTTTAACATTCTCGGCCAATAACCTGTATCAATCCCTAATGCAGATCCACAATTCCATACAAGTTCATAATAACTTATACTTTGTACTTAACGGTAGGTCTGTTGTTGCAGGCCAACAAGAACCTTAACCTAAGCGGTATGAAATGCCTCTAGTATCTTATTTCATTTTCCATTCCTAGTATTCTTAAGGCATCCCCTTGTGGATGCAAATCTTATTATTTATTACCACAAGAGTAGTTATAAACTGACAGACTATACTGATGGTCATTTAGAAGCTGAATAGTGAGGTTGTTGTTCTCCACTCCTGGACTAATATAGAGATCACTGGCAGTAAACTCATGAGCGGTTGTTCACATATCCAGTGATCAAATCAAGAATGACAAACTTCTCAGTCAGTTTAGGCACCTCATTATACCAACAAAACATGTTTGCGAACATGGATCTACCAAATAGATCTTCGATTGGAACTGATTTCGAAGCACAATATTTATGCTTTGTTGGATTGATCATTTTGCGATAAGTCTCGTATTGGAAACGGCCAGTGTTGATCAGTCGCATAGCGATCGTAAAAGATGACCCACGCAAGTGACTGGAGAATGATCATGGTGGGAGTCAGTTACGGCACTGTTCATCAGTCAACTTCTTCTTATTTTTGTCGGGATGAATAGCCCTCGGCACGAGAAGTTTTATTGCTACACTTGCCGGCGAGCCGGACGACGAATAATTTGGTGAGTCGGAAAGCATTCTTCGCCGACAAATAACTTCGCGACACCTACAGGCGAGTTTATGTTCTCGGATGTCATTCACTCTCATCCGCCAGGACCACACAACAGCCCGACGGCCACCAAATAACCTGATACCTACTTGCTCCGCCGAAACTCTCCACAAAAACACTTCACAGAATTCCAGCCGATTAATTAAATCTGATAGAACTATTCTTGGTCGCAGAATTCCCACATGGGAGTCGATGCCATCTCAACAGTGGATTCATTTCGGCTGATGATGAGAACTTCTATCAAATAATACTATTGCGAATGATTATTGTTTAAGTTGCTATTCTTCAACATCTAAGACTTTCTTGAGTATTCGAACACTATGCTAGAGTACTAAACTTTCCATAGAAAGCTAAGAAGTATGCACGATAATAATAAATTAAAAATCTAAACTAGGCATCTGAGAAGCTTTTTTAAAAATAAGACTCTAAATTCATTCAACGTAAACAAAATCAGTGAATCCCAAAACCTGATATTCTTTATGAATTACGTGGAAAATTCTCAATTACGGTGGAACAGAAAACATGTTTGTATGTATTTCCTGGATAAATAACATGATTACATGACTAGCAAGATATATTAGTCGGTTACCCCTACTACTGTCTGCCTAACAGTTTCCTTAAATTTTTTTTTCCAAACACTCCAATCTATACTATTGGAGCTATTGGTCTAAACCATAATTTTTAAAAAGGATTCTTGGTTTTTTTCGTATTCCTTGATAATTAAGAGTAGCCCTAAAAAGGTAAAATTTGAGATGTATTTTCAAACCAATATCAATCTTGCAAAACAATAGAAAAGAAGCTTCTGATCTGACTTTTATAATATATAAACCACAATATTATTATGTTATAAACTTCCTATATATAATCGTATTCCAGTTTATATCACTCGCAAGTATTTTAATGTTTATCTAGAAAAACTAAACAAGTTTATTTGAACTGAACAATGAATTTTGAGAACGAGTGAAATAACTTCATTCTAAGATGAGATTATTCTATCATTCACACTATGGAGTGAAGTCCTTTTGAGTTTATTATTATACTGAAACGATCCAAAGTTATTCTATCAATCAGATTAAAATACATTCAGATTCTCTATTTTAAATCTCATACTATCAATATTAATCATCATCAACTAACTTCATGCTATGTTGTAGTAATCTTATAGCTTCGAGTGATTTTGGCAAGTGGTGATTTAGTTGATACTGGGTGACAACTTCAATCTCATAGTATTTCCACAGTAACCCAGTGCCACAGTCTTATTTTATACCTATTGTTTTTCACAATAATCTTTTAAAAGTCAATAGTCTAAAACTGCTTCAACATAATCTGTTTCAATATTTTCAAGATGAAAGTTGATGGGTTACCCTGCTCAACATAATAATATGATTTATAATAAACTAAGAATAATACACCATTATGGATTATGAAGTTTACGCTTACATTGTTACAATGGAAAAATATCCGTTATAGACTATTGGGAAAGTTTACGAAAGATTTTAGATTTCAATCTAAGAGGGTGAAATAAGAATAATTCTGTTCAACTAGCTGACTATCACTCTTTGGGAGAGAAGATTCATCCAAAAGAAGAAAACATCCCTGCAAACTTATCTGAATTCCTTCTGCTGAATGGTTACTCAAATATCACAAAACTCTCAACCTGTTTCACAATTTGCACAAGCATGTTCCTACGATATTTATTGAGAACTTGATTGCAGTAGAGTTATTTGGATCATACTGATTATGTCCTGGAAATCCATCTCACAATAAACAAAGGGAACTGATTTCGATTATCGATAACTAGGTTGAAAAGGTCGAAGAATTGTCGATAGTTGATACTTGTTCCTAGCCATTCGAACAATGGTTGCATGACACAGGTGGTTTTGGGTTATGGATACACCCAAAATTCTAGTAGTTCGAGTTATTTATCACAAATTCCATCGCCCTGTAGTTCACAGCGGAGATGATTAGGAAGCAATTAAATTGGATCAGATAGGAGCCGCTTTATCACTTAATTATAGTTTTCAGCTCTTAAACTGACTTCTCTCTTCCAATATAGTAATTTCGGAAAAAAGAAATCTTTTTACTCTATAGTTTGAGAACCTGTGTAGTGTTTTGTAAATGTGTGTAAATTCATACAGGGAGCACAAAATCATATAGGCGCTATTAAATGCTGCTCACGATGACGTACATATGAACACTATTGGAATTTGGAAAATAGTATGATGATTATAACTTTATCATCATCTTGTATCATAAAATATCTATTTCAATGTTAACGAGAAATATGTGAACAATCAACTCTAAACAACAACATGCTTCTATTAAGAAATTGAGTCATGTACTCCATTTGGGAATTAAAGGCACATCGAAAGAACCTTTCCGTGCTGCAATTAGTATAGTGAGAATTGCTCTGATGATTCCAAACCTCCTATAGGAGAAGGAACCAAAATAAGGTTAAGGCTCATCAACGATTAAAGATTGATTTTAACCCAAAATGTAACATGATCTCACAAGCTTCTGAAATATCGTGACAGTTGACAGTTGTTCACCCAAATAGTTCTTCACTGGCTCTCCATGAGAGTTCTGGCTCTCCGTGAACTCATCACACACAGAGTGTTTATATATTGATGTGTAGAATATATTCACTCATAGTTGAGTCTCAAGACCAGTGGAAGAGAAAATTATTTAGATCAGATTGATGGTAATCATGAACAGATTTCATCAACACATATAAAAAATGAAATGGAAATTGAACCATCATTAAATATATTTTAGAGTATGATCACATTCGTATGTGTAGATAAAAAATAAATTAATCTGGCGTGATAATACTTCAAATGTGATGGTGAAATGTTTGAAGTTGATATCAAGGATTTCCAAGTCGTACCACTCAATTTGTTCGAGATTAAAAGATGAGATAAAATAATGAAGATGAGATATTCTTCCATGTATTTTAATGTCAAAGACGCGTAGACGAGAATTATCTAGCCCAACCATCTCTCTATTCTATAAGCTTTCTCATCTCCATCTTTGCAAACCGTGATTTGATGTGTATATTTTATTGCTTCTCCTTATTGTCTTCATTTATCCAAGTTTTGAAGGTATCCTGGACACCTGCGAACAATACCATTACCATTCATCCTCTGTGATAAGTACCAAATTGACCTTTGGAGGCTTGGTCTTTGCAACTATGAGAAAAACGAAACGGCTCTCGTAAATATCAATAATTAAGCAATAACAATAAGTCTGTCTCATTTTGTCAAAGTTGAATTTCTCTATCGACCGTTACAGACCTTATATTGTTGGCAGCAAGTTTTACCGCTCGGCATTTAGTCGTTGCAGAGCTTTCCGTGATCGAGATGCAGCGAACCGTAACAATCGCTTGTTGACGGAAGAAAAGAGAGTGGTAGTGATGGTGGGGCAAATAATGATTGGGAGAGATACTGGCGAGTAAGAAAGAGATATCACTTTTGGGAGAGCATCGTTCAGGATGTGACTGTCCGAGAGAGATTGGAAAGCGATGGTAGCCTGAAATAGGAAAGTAGCATTGTGCAAAAGGATCGGTTGAACCCCATCGGTGCGGTGAGCGGGTAGTCAAGTAAAAAAAGATTGCCAATCTGCCGCCCTTCATAGCCAAGCACCGCCGAGCTCGTCCTGATTGCCTAGGGTGAATCGTGCATTACTTTATCCTGCTTCCGATAATTTATTTGAAAGCACAGGTGCTCCAGTATTGCATTATACGAGTGCGGGCAGGGGCAGGCACTTGCTAACTGAGTTCAGTTCACTTACCATCTGATAGTGGATCTCCAACGCATTGTTCTGTTGTTCTACAAGGGGAACATCTCAGGGGAGTTGAGTTATGTTCATTTGTACCAGCAATAGTTGTAACCGTCCAGAGGGATTTAAGACGAATAATGTCTACCATAAAGAGCACAAAAACGTTGATGCAAACTCATCCCATGTGAAAACTCTGACTCTCTCATACTCCTTTTATTCCTCAACTTGAAATAGTATCACTTATCATAATAACTAAAGTAGAACGAGATTGCTTTTCCTGTGAAGTTGGAGTATTTTCAGTTCGTAATACGTTTAAATTCTTCAGTTGTTAACAATCAACTCCAAACTGGAATTGAAGAAGCAAATTTTTGTATAAAATTCAATTTTTATAATTGTGTATAGTTTTTGAACAAAGATGGTTTGATACTGTTCATCACCGGACTCTTATATCTAACATGAAAATGGATTCATAGTTTTATCTATAATTAATCATCTAATTAATTATCTGTACTATAATATTACTTTATTGATAGTATGTCAATTACTGAGATTTGCCATTGTTGGAATAATCATGACTGATTTACATTCAATTGTGGAGTCAAGTGAGAATATTCAGTACTCAATGATTTTTCTATACCTGCTGAAGCCCAGCCTATTGATCGGATGATGAAGCAATTACTGGAAACCTTTCATATTAGTTTCAAAGACTGAAATTCGATCACGATCTTCACCTTGATCATGATCAATCCCTTTTCCTTGAAAAGATTGATCTGGGCATAAATACCTGCATCATTTCCTAAACCCTTTTTGAGGGAAGATATAGTAATTACACGTTTCACTAAAATACAAAAGACCACAATTTGATCAAGCGATCATGATTCTGTGGATAAAGGGCTACCTGTTCTTGTGCTGTCCGGAGATTGGCCGTGTGGTGTCGCATTATAATGCACCTGCGACAAGCATGTCAGACGGAATGCGTGCGTTCGGAGCAGGCGTCAGGTGCACCCAGGCACCCAGGCACCTCATAATTGCCGTTCATGCTATTCGAGCCACACTCCAATCGAACACATGTTGTTTATCGGTCGGCAAAAACCTGCTGCCTTGATTCCACAATACAAACTAACTGGACCAAAACTTTGTCCATTTTTGATCACAAAACATCCTCCGATCAGAAATTTGAAGGAAATCTCTTGACAGTCTTGAACTGTTTTTACGGAAGAATTATTCACTAAGACTGATAAGACGTTTTTGGAGAATGCTCATCAATTCCTAAATCTACATTATCAACAACACTGTAGGCCTATTATGATTTCTCTACGCTAACTCTAAGAATCTTGCTTATACTGGAATTCTGTATTGGAATACCAAATTTTCCGGTTAAAAGTGGTTTTCTCTTTATTTTTTATTCAAGGAAAATTAATTTTTCGCATTTGACTCTGCACTGCGATTGAGTCTGACAGTACAATATTTTTTCTTTGACAATATTAATAGGTATATGTTTAGGCTGCGACTACATGCTCCATCCATTGTCTTCGTACACTTCCACAATTCCACTCAACATTTTCAATGATTTTCCTCATCTATGATTGAACAGCATTCTCCCAAAGAGAAATCTCAGCTCAACTTGGCATATGTAACAGTCAAACGACTCAGCTATTTTAGTGTATTTGTATTTCTTGTGTAATTTGTGTTTGTATTTCTTCCTCAAATCTCCCAGAATACGGTATTACTGAACAGGGTTGAAAAACATTATTCACTCCACAGTGTATTTCCTCCATTTGGACCACCAACAACTTCATTCCTCGGCATTCATCATCTGAAATCCTATCAGATCGGAAAGTATAACGTTTGTGAAAGAATTCGTAACGGTATGGCGCTAGCAGTGGCACAGGGCAGGCGAATAGTTTGATTGGCACCGGCTAGTTACTAGCAGCAAAAAATTAGCGGCAACGTGGGAAAATTCCGTAACAACGTAATCCGCTGTTGTATCCAACAATAATTCGTATTACACGAGAGAACAAGGTGACCTTTATTGCTACCGATTGATTGCGACCGCCATTATTATATCGGAGAGGGAATTAGTCGTAGAGGAGGAATGTACCTGAACCGCTAGAATGCAACAAGTGTATCGACTCGTTGTGTGCACTGCCCACTCTATACATGTATGTAATTGTATTTGTGAGCATATATATATATGCTACAGGTTATGATGTGATGGGGTCGCCGCTGGAATACTTTCTCGTCTATCACGTTTCTGATTCCGATTGTTAGCCGAAGCAGTCCTTCTCGATCGTAATTATCACGCTCCAACCACACGAGGACGGCATGAGAGAGACAGAGAGCCAAGAATGCAACGTGCCTTATCGGATGAAGTAGTATTACTTGATTTCGGAAACAAGTCCGAATTACAAAAGTGATTGCGCTTCCTAGTTATAATTAATGAGAGCAGAATAGCAGTGATATGGAAACTAGAAAGTCGAAGAGATTGCTGGCAAAGATATTGGTGATATGGATTTTGTTCTCCACATTCATATTGAAATGAGACCTGACTTGGGAGGATCATGATGACTGCTGAGATCAGAATCTGTGAATTTTTCAGGAGAAATACGAGCTTTCATCTCATTGGAAACAAACATAGATGAAATTTATAGTGATAGGAGATAGAAAGTCAACATACAAGGAAAAGCCAATTTCCTTGGAAAGGTCTACAAGGTTGCAAAAAGAAATGGATCATGAAAAATTGCTTGGCAGAGTTTTTCCACAAAAAATTTCATCCACTCCTATGGAATTTATTCCAACCTCATTATTGCTTGAGATATCTATGAAATTTGCTAAACAAGATTATCACAGATTAAAAACGTGACAATTCATACAACATTGAATCAATTAGGGTACATATTATCAATATTAGCATAGCCACCTCTAATACAAGGCCCCGGCCTACGATATTGCAACGTCGCAGTGTAGGCCTAGAATCTAATACATGATTGGTGACAAAGATTTTTAAAAATACCAGCTGATCTTCTTCACCAATCATGTATTATTTTCTAGGCCTACGCTGCGACGTTGCAATATCGTAGGCCGGGGCCTTGTATTAGAGGTGGCTATGATATTAGAGACTGAAATCTCATAATTCCTGCACATGACAAACTGGTTTTCCATCTGAGAATGAAATCTATTATTTAAAAGTTGGTCCATTTCCCAAAAGCAGCAATATCTATAGCAAATTATGTAGACAACTCGAGAGACATGATTTATAACATTGAAGAAATCACTTGTGTTTTGTCTTCAATGTGTTCTCATTCCACACTCGCCAAACTCATGATCGCCGAACAGCATGATGTGAGGTATTTGCGCATGCGCATAGCATTTATCAAAGGAGCTCTCATATTCCATATAGTGCAGAAGATCGCTTTGTCAAAGTCGTAGAGAAAAGAAGTGTAGGTCAGGAGTCCGGCTATTTCCGTTCAAAGCTTGCTTATAAATTGCCACACATTAGTGGTGTGGGTCATTCTAGCTATAAGGCCCGGTGCACACTTGCCTCATGATTGGCATAATGTTTTTGGGCTGGACACCTGGCATGAATTTGCACGTGCGGTTCTGTTTCCATTTGCTGCTAGGTGCTAGCTGAGCAATGTAGATCGATTGAATGACGTCAGTTACTTTGGTGAATTATTGATCAATGATTCATAGTCTGGAATCATGCATTTCTTTATTAAAAATAAACTCATGTATTGATTTGTTCCGGTTGTTCAGTGGTACTGTATTTTACCAGATGATGAATATGAGTTATGGTGGAGATGAAAAAACTGGGGCTTCTTACAGATGATAAGACGGATGCTAGGCTTCTATTCAGTTTTATTTTTAAAAATCTGGTGTGGCGCACTCACACAACTTTCCTTGCCGTTATGAAAATTGATCACCTGACGCTAGTGTTCTCGCGCATCTCAAGTCTACTATTCAAAGATGTAAGACAGCTGGTGATAGGACAATAACGCTGGAGACACACGAAGTTTGCTTTCTCTTCGTAATGAATGATTTAATAGAACCAACACTTGCCAACAGTTTGCAATTTAATTATCACATTTTCTCGAATTTCAAGCTTATTTTCAATTTCAGGTGAAAATGTTACTGAACATTAATTGCAGAGATTTTTATGCTGAACCTTTTCCACTTGAAATTTTTTGTTTAAATTGTATATGAAGGCTGATAATTGAGAATCTAAAATAAAACTTTGTATAGATGGGGCGGAGCTCCTGAAATTTTCACAGATATAGGACTTGTTGCAGTTGATAGAGCTTATCAATGACTATTTCAACTATGAATTTGATCGAAATCGTTGGAGCCGTTTCCGAGAAAATCGCAAAAAACCCTGTTTTTGACAAAATTTTTGTCATTTTAGCCGCCATCTTGGATTGCATTTGATCGAAATTGTTCGTGTCGGATCCTTATAGTGTAAGGACCTTACGTTCCAAATTTCAAGCTATTCCGTTAACTAGGAGATGACGCACATGCACTCATACACACACACACACACACACACACACACACACACACACACACACACACACACACACACACACACACACACACACACACACACACACACACACTATCACGTTATTTTTTATAATTAAATAACGATTAGCCTCCTGCTTGGCATCAATCGGTGGAGCATGAAAATATTTTAATAATTATAAAAATCAGGTCGTGGTTTTTAATAGGATATTAAATAGTCTCATAAAAATCTTTATAGGCCCAGATATGAGCTTCCACAATAATATTGATAATTTATTAAAAAATATATATAAAACTTATCCTATAGTATTAAGGAATAAAATAAATCGTACACCATAAACAATTTGATACATATATTAACAAATATCTCAAAAAATAAATCAGAGCAAAAATATATAGAGCGACAGAAATATATAATATAAGACAAAACAGTAATCGAAATCAATAAAATATCACAGGCTGATACTATTCTTTAAATTTTATAGCACGAAACGCTACCATGTGCTTTCATTTTTATGATCATATGCATTTATTTGCATGTAGCTGCGATATCAGCTTGCTAATACTTGTCGACTTGGACAATTCTATTTCGAATAAATTCTCAAGTCAGCATGATAAATTGACAAACTAGTAATCCAAATATATATATATATATATATATATATATATATATATATTAAATTCTATAGTTTCTAATAGATTTCTTTGTAATAAATATATTTTTTATCTCAGGGTGCGAGATTCGGCACCTGAAGGAATAAATAGAGCAATTCATCTAGTGAATCAGAGCTACATTAGATTATCGCAAATTATATTGTTGAAATTAATGATCATATAAATAATGTATTAACAGCCTAGATCTTAGTCTTCTTTGGTTGCTGGATCATTTGATATATGGATTGATTCGTTATTATCCAATAAAATACCTTTTATACTATATTTACTTGCGCAAGTATTTTTACCAAATTCTTAATTTATAAGAAACCCTTTCGACGAGCTAGCTTTGATTCTTATTTAATTTCGAAGCACTGAGGGCGCCCTATCACTATTTCAATATTTTTCACTCAAGTGCCGGAATTTTCTATAAGCTGCTGATGTCGATCCAACTCCTGGTGGTCCTGGATTATTGTAGCCGGAGTCGTCTCTTCCAAGGGGTTATAAAGTTATTCAAAAATGACTTTTGCTTTATATTAGCATCACAAAGTCTTATGAGAAAATTTAGTAATTCAAGTTAACTTTGAATTATTAAAAGATACAGTAAGGTATTGCGCTCTATAATTTTTGGTGACCTCTCATGGTGGTAGTTGGCAGGCGAGTGGGGTTCTCGTTTCTCAATTTTACAATTTTCATTTCTGATTTCTAAATTTACATAAAATTTGAATATTCTGTTCCTCCGCCATTCAAGGCTCAAATAGACCGTACCAAAATATTAAATTATTACGTGTGTTACATCTTTAATAATTTCTTTGCCTTCGGGCCGTATACAAAATATAAACTATACAACAATAATTTACAAATTCTTATCATTTGTAGAAATATATACAAATATATTTGAACTGGCTCACTATTGCCGCCTATCAATTGCCACTATTTGATTGGTGCATGCAAATTATTACAGTATTCATGCGCCTAGTAACCTCCTACTTCCTTAATACATTTAATTATTTTTGTTGGGGTTTTTAAATATGCTTTTTACACGCAAAGTAATTTTTTACAGATTATAAGTTGTTTCGTATATTACAATAATTAGCCACGTGAGACGTTTAGTTCCTCAAGTTGCATACTGTTTTGCCACAATAAATTTCTGCCAAGGTGTTTGGTCAGATTCTACGTTGTGTGATTCGGTCGATTGTTAGGTCGCCGATCAGTAAATGTTTTATGCCTAACCTCAAATTTTCAATATTTTATATAATATTATATAGTAGCAAAAATTATTTCCATTCCTCTTAGGCTGTTGTACAATTTAGCCAGGATGTCTGATATTATCTAATCTTTAACGTTATCATCTTTGGCGATATTAGCCTATTATTTCACTTAGACCTATAAATCTTTCAACTAGGGATTTTTATTTATCCATCCAAATTTAAATATGTTACAACACACACACACACACCACACACACACACACACACACACACCACACACACACACACACACACAACACACACACACACACACACACACATATATATATATATATATATATATATATATATATAATATATATATATATACATACATACATACATACATACATACAGACCAATACCCAAAAACAACCACTTTTTTTGACTCATGGGACCTTGAAACGTATAGAAATTTAGAAACTTGGGTACCTTATTTTTTTCTGAAAGCAATACTTTCCTTACCTATGGTAATAGGGCAGTTTTCAATATGTAATAGTAATTAGTAATGTACAACAATACCTTTCAAAATTGATAATTATTACTGTTCATTATATTTATAATCTACATTGAATTATATTGTGATGACGTAGTCAATTGGTCTGAAGTCTGCTACCGTACTGTTGATGAATTTTATTCCCACTATGTGGTAATTGTCTTGTATGTATTTATGTTAACATCGCTTACCTCTCTACCACCCATGCACAATTCTAAGACTAATGTGAGCGTAACTATTATCATATTTATTACCATTTTTCCCCATTATCATATAAATATTTAATATAAATATATCACTCATAATGAACATGTATTGAATATTAATTATCAGATTGAGTTTTTGCAATGACTATGATGTGAATATTACAAGAATATTGATTATCATATTATTTATTATTCAACTATCCACCTTTTAAAATTATTCTCACATGATAGAGCATGGAGTAGACGAAACACGCTTGAAAAGTCCAGAAAGAGCTAGCTTGGGTGCTTAATAGTGCTTGTCAGACTGACCAAACAATCTTTTCAAGTGGTGACCTTAATTACAGTAGAGCCACTGCTTGGTCATTTGTCAGTAATGAAGATGCATGCCTGCTATCAATTTTGTTTGCTCCTCGAGTTGAAATAATTATGATGTACCCGATAATTAAGCATTCAACTCCACTCAGTTGGAAAGCCAATCGATTAAAACATACTTCCTCGTATTAAAAATGAATGCTACCACATCACAGGCGGAGAAAATATTTTGGAATGGATTTGATTTATTTCGTCATGAAGCAAGAAGCAAGTGCATGAATTGATGGCTTGATCTATCTTGAAAAATTTACTCAATATCAATTTGGAAAATAATTCAGAATATTTTATCAATACAAACATGCATAGAGATGTTAACTTTTATTTCACATTTTCAAACTCCTTGTCATTTTATGTTATTCTTGTTTGTAGAATAAATGAGTGATTTATTGATTGATTCTCAATTCACAATACTAGACAGGAATACGTGAATAAGTAAAAAACAGAAAATCAAATGATTAATATCTTTTGAACAATTCAAAAGCTAATATCAGTGCCAATATGGGATATTAACGATAATAAGGATTACGAGAGGTACATCAATAACTCATGAGCTGATCATTTTTTATCACAGTATTTTTTTTAAACTGATCTTCTTCAAACTGGAAAGATATAAATTAACTACTAGTTTTTTATACTATGAATAAATGATGACGTCGATTATTCAATAATAATGAGAAAATTTCAATATTTTTAAGGTTAATATGATGCCTACACCTGACATATCATGAACAATTTTATTGGAACATAACGGTTCTATTTGCTTGATCAAATAATATGAGATTTTCGATTTCAACCTGAATTATTGATCTAAATCAGTGCGGTTCATGTAGATAAATATAAATTATAATTGAAATGAACGTAACATGAACCTGTTAGTGAAGTTGATAGAGCCCTCACGATAATGGCAAAGTTAAACACTTGAAACCACGTCTGAACATGGTAAGAGTAGTTGATTCCAGTTTGTATCTGTGGTGTACCAGGTCGTTTCCATGCAAAAAATCCTCACGTTCTCAATGATTTATATTGCATGCAGCGCAGTTAGTATATTGGGTCTGCTCTGCACACACAGTTCCCCGGTTATTCTCCACTATTATCTCATATCATGCCATCGTTCAGCTATAATGAGCTCTCTTCTAAAGTAGCAAGTGATTCCAAAACACCTTCCTGTTTTGAACGAAACCCTCAACCCACCTGCTGCTTCAGTTCTACCAGTGATATCACCTTTGATGACTTTCCAAACCTGTTTTCTCGCTTTTATTACTCATCTCCATCTTTTTCAAGAAAAGTTGACTGTGGTTTCACATTGCTAAATTGATTGATTCTGTTACATTCAGATTTAAAACAATTGGATTGTACTGGGCTTCATCTTTGTTACATTCACCCATCTATATAATAAGAGAGAGTAGGGTTGTGTGTTCGTGTGTTCGCATCAAAACATGTCAATTTGTGGATTGCATACCGGAAAAACGGAAATGATTTAGATCTCCAAATTTTGCACATAGATTCTAAAAATATCAATCTCGTGCACCTGGAAGCTCAAATTTCAATTTCCCTTCTAGATTTTTCAGAATAATTAATGCTCAAATCTATGCTACCGTACATGAAGTTCCATAGGCTACATTGTTGCAGCTCAGAAGTGTGTGTTTTTTATGAGGTTATAATGCTGTTACAAGACTAATATTTTCGAACGGCCGTCTAGTGTAAGGGTAAAACGCTAGCTTACGGAGCAATGGATTCTCGGTTCGATTCCCGATTCGTCCCAATTTTTTTGTTCTTAATTTTTCTCCTCAAAACGTATTATCATCAATTATTTTTTTGAATGAATTTTTTTTTCATTACAATTGAACTTGGATTTTATCAAATAATTATTTTTAATGTAAAATTTTGCCACTAGTACAAATGAAATACACATAGTCTTCATGCTGTAGGCCTATCATTGAATTTCATAAGAAAAACATGAATAGATCACAATAATATAAGTAATATTCTTCAGTTATAATGTACTATTAGACACGAATTCGCAGTGAAACGCGTATTTTAGGTATTTTGTTTGGAATTGGGAAAACAAAAGGCTGCCTGATTCAAATTGAGGAGGATCTAATCGATACTAAAATTTACTGATGTATTGGAAAAATCGATATGATTCTGTGAGGTTTTCAAGTATTATGTCTTCTTCAGTTTTCTGTACTATAATAAAGGAAAGAACTGGCTTATAATAGAACGCGTAAGGAATAGGGAATTATGTTTGACGCATCATCACGTCTGAAATATACTCAACTGATTAATTTGAAATTTTGCATATAGATTCTTTACTAACCGATTATTATGCCTATTTTCAGTTATTCAAGATTTCATTACGTCAAGTTTTCAATTTGTCATGCTTCCAGTTGTTGTAGCCTATAGAAGCAGCTGAACATTTCTTTTAAAAGGGACATTAGATGATAGGTTTAATTGGGGATCCTATTCGAATAAAAATAACTGATTTTCTGTTGCATCAAAACCGCACCGATTTCTCAAACCGTTCAAAAGTTATTCTAATTCAAAGATACTGATAAATCATGCATCTATCCATCATCTTTACTATAATAATGGAAAGAGCTGGCTCATACACGTACGTGATGTAGGAAAATTATGTTTGGCACATCATCACGTCTGAACTACTAGACTGATTCATTTGAAATTTTGCATAAAGATTCTTCATTAACCGAGGATGGTTATAGGCCTATTTTCAAATTTCGAATTTTTTATTACGTCAAGTTTTTCATTTTGCAAAGTTTCAAAATAGACTATTGAATGAAAAAGACTAAGAAATTGTCAAAAAACCACTGATTTATTGATAATTAGAAAGATCGGTTTCGGTTATTACACCATTGTCAATCTCTGATAAACATCACGGATCATTCTAATTATCAATAAATCAGTGGTTTTTTGACAATTTCTTAGTCTTTTTCATTCAATATGAATAATTACCACAATATCAACTTCTCAACTACACAAAAAGTAAAAAGAAAAAATTTAAAATAGACCCTTGCGAAGCACGGGTTACCTACTAGTACTTAATAATTTATAATGTAGTTTCGAAGCACATCACTCCTGCAAATCTCTCAAACGGATTTTATTAGTACATATTTTATTTTGTGCTATTGAGACTCATCTCGAAAATCTGTTGAATTGGAAAAAAATAGATCAACTCAATCCGGCTATAAGAGTAATATCCTCCACTAAGAAGTATTTGAAAAATATTGGAAAAAAACAATATTGTCTTAATAATCCAAAAACATGGGTCATTTTATTGTCTCTATTATTCTATTCAATTTGCCTATTTGGTGAAACAAGAGACGTACATTTCGCTATGAGATTATGGAAGTTACTTTATTCAAGTGAAAGGAATCGAAGAATCTATCAGTGAATAGAAGTATAGTGGTGTATTTATTTTATTTATTTATTTATACATTGATACATAGTTTACAATATCATTCTCAACTATGAATGATTGGGGAAGGAACAACAGGCTTGAAGCCCAAAAATGCTCCATTCCCAAATTTAGATAGAAATTGTCCAAAAATAGGTTATGTTTACACTTCATGATTTTTCTCCAATTTTGAGTCCAAAATATTTTTAAACTAGGAATTTAGAATTCAGAGACGTTGAAAACCAAATTGAATAAGAATATTCCACTAAATCATCACTGGTAGCTGAAAAATATTGTATTATATAAATTAATCTTTTTCATTTGGAAAGATGCTCTGAATTACCCCAGACTAGACAATGCCAAATTTACAAACTGACTGAAAGTATCATTCCCAGTTCACGTGAATTATATCCGCCATACTCTATACCAAAAATAAGGCTGAGAATTAACAAAGTTGATTTCGTATAGTCGATAGCATTAGACGCCCAGTTTGAACCAATTAGTCTATGTTAGCTAATGAACCCTTGAAAGCAACGTTTGTCCATAAAAAGTAACAACAGCAATTCAACAGGTATTTATGTAAATTCTGACAAAATTGTTATTAGAAACGACCTTCATGACTTTTCTTGCTGTTTGAATTGGTAATTATGTTTATGCATCCACCTTAAGTGGAGATCAACGGTGATAATTATAATCTTGGAATCTCAGACATTGTAAATCAGAGCAGAAGTAGAGAATGCTGCGATGCACACTTGTTGTCGCAGGTTGACGCCAATACGGCACGTGATGTGGTGCCGCGTGCGTGAGTTAGCCGCTGCGACGAGTTGATAATTGCGGCCTATTCAAATAAATGGGACGCGGCAAACTTTGACTATCATAAAATTGATATATAGCTTCCTGAAAGAATAAGTCAGCAGGGAAATCTGGTCTATACAGGGCCAACACCCAAATCCATTCTTTCAGATTCGAGTATCTCACAACACTCTTGACATAAGTTGCAAGATGAAAAGGTACTCCTGCACCTACCTCCTAGAAAGATCCTCTTGGAGATCCATTGAAGATCCTCCTTAGTTTCATCTGAAATTCATACTTCGCTGGTGTGGATCATGAAAGAATCTACTTGAATGAAAAAAAGATAATTTCAGATATTCCAATAGTGTGAGATATTGGCTGAACAAGATTTATCCTAGAATCAATAGAGTTCTGAGGAGTTTGAGCTGAATAGTGAATACTATAACTTATAAGTCTATTTCATTATTTCCAATGATGTAATGGAAGGAGAAAGAATGATACAAAAAGGTGATCTATCTAATTGTAATGATTGAATTATGCAATAGGAAAGGTTATCCTATTTATTGATATATGAAGAGCATAGCAGGACAAGAGTAAGAGACATGAAGAAATTGTATAAAACTCTTCATAAAAACAAAACATTTATCATAGAAATATCCATTATATATTGTGTTATTCCTGTTATCGAATCAAGAATATTTTCCATTGTGTATTAGCATTTGAAAAAAACATGCAGAATTGCTACATGAAAGCTACGAGAAGAACAAGTGGAAATACGCAGGGAAAGCAGAACTGATGAAGGTCAACATTTCTTATATCAATGTCCCGGTGATTCATTGGATCATAGATTCATGGATTATTCTTATCTAGTATAAAATACTTCTTATATACAAATGGAAACAGATTATCAATATTAATAGACATCACGTTTGGCAGCAACTTGGAAGAAATCCATGAACATAACAGGGTAGTAACTACACCTACTTGGTAGGAAAAGCAGAATTGATGGGAGTGAACACTTCTAATATGAATTCCCCCGGTGCTTCAACCAAAATTCATGAATCATTTGTATATAATACTTATATACATATGGAAGCACAATATCTAATGAACATTACATTTGGCAGCAGCTTGAAAGAAATTCATGAACATAGCAGCATAACAGGGTAGTTAGATTAAAACTGATGGAAATGGGACTGATACCTGAATAAAAAACTAGTGGCAAACGTATACGTCAACTTCACTTCGGTGTTGAATGTGAAAGTATATAATTATTAATTAATCGGTTGTGCTATCAGTGAATTAGCAGTGACGGTGTAAGGAGTGAAGGAGTAGATTGGACTCTACCGGATCATAAATTAAGTTCTACTGGAAGGCGTTACTCCATTACATTACGTTGTGATAGGTCAACTTTCTGCTGCCGTACATAATCAGCAGGCTAGACGCTTTTCAATCTGATTGGTTGCACAGAACGCTACACTCGCACACTAACACAATCACTTCTTCAATATATCAGGTATTATAATAATTGCAGTGCGATGTACAACTTCTTCTTCAACAAGATTCACTGTTAATCCTTATTAATCATTCGCTGTTTATTCCTGCTCCAGTTCAGACCACGTACAATATGAAGATAAAATATACGGCTCACCATACACCTGAAACGAAAAGATTTACTCACATTCACACCCTTTCTTAGTTGAAGCTGTTTCGATTCCGATCCAATTATTATTGAGAGCTATCGAGAAATAAAAGACACTCCTAGAAGATGTAATAATACCGCGAGAACTCATAAGTAGATTGCTGGTAGTAAGTGTGGAGGATCAGCACTTTATAGCTTTATCTCGTGAAAATTTTATTCCAGATCTGTTTGAGTTCAAGCTTATTTACAATATTGAAGTTTCCTCAATGGATGAATTGCATTATCATTCATAATAATCAATCGGAATAGTACGAAAATACTTTGATTTTTCTTCATTAGGCTATTCATTCTTGTTCCTAATGAATTGGGTTCCAAACTCAAAATATTAGTGGCTGATATTTTGTCTTGTAGCATCACCCTAGGCCTAGAGCACTCCGATTTAGCGTTCAAATATTTCAAATGAGAATAAATGTGTGTGTGAAAAAATTAGATTCTCTATTGGAGAGAGTACGTGCATGAGTTACTGAGTACGAGATCACCTACAAATCCAGAACAGCGTTCATGATGTCCCAGATTGCTTGAATGCTGTAGAAAATTCAAAAATGGATTTATAAAGAAGTTGAAGATAATATACTTTCAATTTATTCAAAGTTATTCCTCTACTAATCACTGGATCAATCAGATTGAAAAGGATAAGACTAACGATATAGAGAATGGAAAATTTTTTAATATATATTTTGATTTACAAACTTTCCAAATCGGGCTTCTCTGAAAGCAGAATGTGTATCAAGTAGGACGACATTTTTGCATATTCTGAAATGGATGACAGTTTAATGTCAGCGAATTGGGACATTATGAAACTCGATCCTAATTGGAGCTATCATATTTATTTGCGTTCATCTTCTCCGAACAGTAGCTGGTCGGCTTGTCAGAGCTCAGAGGGCTCTCAAGCGGCTAAATGCGTTGCGTGTCTTTTATCTGGTCTTGGATTGGATTCTGCTCGGTGCAAGGGCTTGGATGTCTCGCCGCTGCAATGAACTTTCCAGCTACCTGTATTCCACAGCCGGTCATTGCGACTGGGCTGAATAGGGCTCAACAAGAGTGCCGCCTTTGTAAACGAGTACCGAGCAGAGGTACCGGGTAGGAGTGAGAGGGTTCGTTACTTACCGTTCTGGGAGCGTAAACAGACGCAAGAGTGAGAGAGACCGGAGAGGGTCCACTTTGACATAGCGTGTGTGGTCGTCAGTGTTTATGCCCCGTACTTGCACGCAATACAAACCAAGGGGTTGGATAAAAGGACAACAATCTGCTTAGGACCAGTTTCTTGGTTGTGCCCGGTGTACGGATGACGAAATCAAGATTTTCTTGACCAAACATCCCAACCTGGCTCTGTTTTATTGCTTGTTTGTATGGATTTGTATGGATTGAATTTATTATAACCCTATCAACACGCTAGCCCATATTGAATTAGCTGGACAACTACTTGCGTTGCGTGACACAATAATTTGCATTTGCCGAAAGCAATACACATTTGGCTTGGTGCTCTGGTCTTTTTCAAAGCTCATTTGAAAATATAATAAAGGAACATTATTTTCGATGAACCAATATGATCAAATCTTCGAGATTGGTGTGAAGATCAGTCACAGTTGATGAGTAAATTAAAATATACTAATAGAAAAGCCATAACTGAATGAATAAGACTGTAAGAAAATACTTTTCTATTTATAAATAGGAAAATATTGAAGATCTCGACTTCAAGAATGATTCCTCTGAAAATGACATCTTCACTATGTCCAACCTATCGCAGCAGCCAGTTGCATGATGATATCTTAAACTACTATACTAGATAATATTATGAATTGAGGCTACTCACTAAAAACTACTGTACATTGAAACTGCGTTTATATAATTAGTGAGCTGAGGAAGCTATGATCTCTAGACTGATTATCTCAATCAATGAGAGATTGATTTCCATCGATCCCGTCTTTCTACATTCTATTTCTTCTCATTTAATTTGTATATTATTTAATTATTCATTCTCACAGTTTCTCCTGTAATGCATGACGAATGAATCATAACGGATGATGTTCTTCAGCAAACTCTTTCCCATGTAGATCAGCAGTTTTTGACCGTGTGAAAAATTCTTTCAAAGAAGCAAGTTTCTGACAAAGTCATCTATCTTTTGATTGAACAGGTCTTCACATGTAAATACTCTAGATGAGCTTCATTCATCGATTTGAACCGTAGCTGAATCTCGTTTGTAGTAAGTCCTTTGAATAATGTTCCATATATGGGACAGTAAGCTGACCAGTAACTGGACATTAGACTGGACAGTATGGGTGACCGAGGGTGTGGGAACCTGTACAATAGAACAGGTCCATCCATACTGGACTACTGGATATCCGCTGACCCATGTCCACAGCAAGGGTTGGAATGGACTCCTGGCCCATCTCGTCCCAAACTGGAAACTTGATGGTAACTGCCGAAAATACAAAACCATCGGATTATTTCTGGGAAAATCAACCTGATCCGTGTGAATGATAAGGTTCCATTAACACGTCCAGTAACAGAAATCTACCTTTTCAGATCTCCCATTAACATAGTACAACTAATTTCAACAATTTATTCTTTAATATAACAATATCTCATAGAAACAACAAATGAGGACACAATTCTGTGCTTTCTCAACTCGAAATTAAATCTTTGAACCCTATGCACTTTCAAAACTTGGGAAAAAAATCTATAACATCGAAATACGTGGATGTTTAGAAGGTTGGAATGATAGAAGAGGATAATGATAAAGAAAATTATTAGTGGAGTTAGGAGGGGCAAGACTGAGATGAGGATAATCATCACTGATGCCAGAGAATATTAAATATACATAAAAATTTCATTGAAATGACTATGATAGATTAAAAGATACAATAAATGTTTTATTAAAAGAAGTGAATCCAATCAAGAATCAAGCATAATGAGATTATGTATATTCTTATTTAATCATTCTATGTATATTGGATTATTATATGCTTGGCCTTTCATTCTAAAGTGAAGAAATATCACATGAAACATATGCGTATTTATATTTTGCCACAGTAGCATGATGGTAAATCGATTAAGGATAATTCGATGTTCTCATAACGTGCAATTGAGAAATAAAACAATTCTTGGACAATTTTTCCATTTGAAGGGTGAACAATTTATAATTTGACATTGTGAATTTAGTTGTGATAGGTAGGGCTGATCCACTAATCAAGAGAGGTTTCATCTTTTTTTCAAGTAATTTCAAAAATTAAATTTACAATTCTAATTCAAATCTATGAATGATGCGCCACGAGCTTTTTCCATATTGCAACTAGTCTCCTAAAGACTGTGGCTAGTTGCATGATTTATTTTCTAGGAGGACGCAAACAACCTCTCACTGATGATGAAGCCTCGAGAAAACAAGTACGATATCTCACGGTTTTCAAAACATGAACTGAATTATTATCATACATTACCATATAAATCATCTCCATTCAGTTCCTGATATCATGATGGAAATTTCAACATTAACGACAAGCGACAACAATGAACAAACTTCTCTTGAATGAGTTTTTGAATAAGCTTAGTCTTATTAGTAATTCACAGCTCATTGGTATAATCTGATGCTTTGTGCTTGGTAACACTCAAATATGAATATAGGATGAATGAGCATGACAAAAATATAGGATGTGTACTGTGTATAGTCATAGTTTGCATACTCAAGTAATTAAATTATTGTAATGTCTCATTTTAGATTTTCAGGCATCATGATATCATTGATTGAGCATACTTAATTACAGATAATTACTCACAAAGGCTGATAGGTATTGGAAAGGTTCTGGTTCCACCAGTACCAGTGACCTTCAGCTATTTATTATCGTTCAATAATTTCACGGTAGTTTTGGATCCTCATGAAATTATATAGTATTATCAATAGCGTACTCGCTGGGACCCGAAAGATGGTGAACTATGCCTGGCCAGGATGAATTCAAGAGAAACCCTGATTCTAACGTAATTTTATCAGACATCTACAAAGAATAAAATAATGAGAAGTATTTATCATCCTCATAGGAAGGTAGAATGTATAGGTAGGATAGTAAGGTATGCAACGAAACGTAAATAAAAGTACATGAATACTAGGCATGAAATTTTCAGCAAATTGGTTGAATCGATCACTTTCTTTATGTACATAATATTTTGTAGCTGGAAATAGCAGAATATCGTTATTACTCTCAAAGTGATCTATGGTCTAGTGGATAGAGCTCTTGCATAGCAACCTAGAGGTCGCAATTCAAAACCCACTCGTAGCCAAAAAGTTTTTGACCAGCTCACTCCCGTGTTATCAGATGATGGGCACGTTAAATTGTCGGTCCCGGCTCAAGTATGAGAGTCGTAAGGCCCATTGACGGCTTAAATGATGTATACTCAGCTGTTATGTAGATAAGGTGAACGTTTATGTTCGAGCCTAAAATTTAAGTGGTTTTATTCTTTATTTTGTGAATTTAAAGTTTGTTTCATGTTTTTCGAAAGTTCTATTATCAATCTATCCAAATTTAAAATTGTTTGTTTTATTCTAATTTATATTTCCATATTGTGGTTTGGTGTAGAAATTGAAATGGGCATAACCTATGTATAATATTCGGACAATTTGAAACTAAATTAGGAAATTGAAGAAGTTTTGGGCAATAGCCTGTTTTTTCTTTTCCGATCGTTGTATTGTTCTTGTTAACCTAATAAATGAATACATGAATAAATGTGGAACTTCCGTCAGGGACTTCCACCAATAAAGGCAATACGAATATTATTATCAATGGCTCTTGAACAATGCTCTCAAAAACAACTAAATTCTCTGACCTCAGTTATTAACTGTAAATACATTGACTGATACATTGGTATTTGAATGATAGATAACGTCAATTCAAAGAAATTTCTAGTGTTCATCAGTGTGACTTCAACTCATGAGGTACTGTAGATTAAATCCTGATTGAAGACCTGCTTGTGTACAGAAGGA